>NC_088420.1:17920757-18237424 GCF_034236695.1 Oncorhynchus nerka | reverse complement strand
TGATACACAAAGGAAACTGTAGAGCGTGAAAAACCCAACAGCGTTGCAGTTCTCTACACACTCAAACAGGTGGCACCTACTACAATACACCGTTCAAAGGCGCTTGTATGTTTTGTCTTGCCCATTCACCCTCTGAATGGCATACATCTGTATCAATTGTCTCAAAGTTTACAAATCCTTCTTTAACATGTCTCCTCCCCTTCATCTACAATGATTGAAGTGGATTTAACAAGTGACATCAAAAAGGGATCATAGCTTTACCTGGATTCACCTGGTCAGTCTGTGTCATGGAAAGAGCAGGTGTTCCTAATGTTCTGTACATTCAGTGTATTTGGGGCACTAGGTAAGTGGGGTTGGTAATGTCTCTCATTCTCGTCTGTTTCATACTGTTGATAGGATTTCCATAATGGTATATATTATCTCTAGCTGGCCCATTGCCACCATATCACAATGTTTTATGTTACCATGCCCAGGACTACCTCTCTAGACAGACAGAGAGATAGAGAGGGTAAGGAAGAGCGATCTGAAGACTCAACACTTTCTCCATCACACTTTGTGTTGAGTTTAATTGTATATTGTGTTAAAGGTACTATTGCCTACAAATAAAATGTGGTAGATGAATTGATTGAAAGTATTCTTTCATATTGATTCAGTGCACACAGAGAATAAACAGTCTTCATCACATTTTCAGACAGAAACCACGCTTTTGGTTACTGTCAGATCAAGAAAGTGTGATTTCCTGCTGACAGACCACGAAAATCCCCTCAAGGTGCAAGGTGTTTACTTGAAAAGGAGGGTGAGTAGAACTGGACAGATGTTTAATCTCCAGGGTTTGAGTCAAAAAGTGAGAAGTACTTAAAAGTCTTAAAGTCCCCATGAGTTACTTAAAGTCCCCAGGAGTTACTTAAAGTCCCCATGCCATTCACTGGAATCACCTCTCTCACCAGAAAGGACACCTTTATAACACTGTAAATATATGCAGTGTTACATCACAATGCACTGTACACATTTCTCAAGACCTCTCATAGTCTAGGCCTACACTTCGACATAAGGAAAAGCTGTGCAAATAACTCCATTCACATTCTTAATTTGAAATATTAAAATGACCCTGCTTGGCACAAAAGGAACTGCGACTTCGGACTTATTTGTGCTACGCAAACACAAAATGATGTAAAATGCCCTTAGTCGTCACACGGCTCAATGTTACATTACAACAATCGAAGTGATGAATGCAGATTCCATTTTGGCTTCACAGAGATTGTATTAATTAAATCATTCAATGACAAGAGGCTCTACAAAATGGGGTGGTGAGGAAGTAGGATGACAACGTTAGCAAACTGAATGAGCCATTTGATCTAAGCTCCCTCAAACATCAAGGCCCAAGCCTGTCAACAAGGTGAAGTACTTGATGAGAAATGCTTTAGTCACTTGCTTTGCCCAGCGTATGCAGTATATAGGGTTGGCAGGTAGCCTGACCGTTAGAGAGGTAAGCCAACAACCAGGTAGCCTAGTGGTTAGAGTGTTGGGCCAGTAACATTAAAGGTTGCTGGATCGAATCCCTGAGCTGACAAGATAAAATCTTATGTTCTGCCGCTGAGCAAGGCAGTTAACCCACTGTTCCCCGGGTGCCGTGGAGGTCGATTATGGCAGCCCCCTGCACCTCTCTGATTCAGAGGGGTTGGGTTAAATGCAGAAGACACATTTCAGTTGAATGCATTCTGTTGTACAACTGACTAGGTATCTCCCTTTCAAATCAAATCAAATCAAATCAAATTTATTTATATAGCCCTTCGTACATCAGCTGATATCTCAAAGTGCTGTACAGAAACCCAGCCTAAAACCCCAAACAGCAAACAATGCAGGTGTAAAAGCACGGTGGCTAGGAAAAACTCCCTAGAAAGGCCAAAACCTAGGAAGAAACCTAGAGAGGAACCAGGCTATGTGGGGTGGCCAGTCCTCTTCTGGCTGTGCCGGGTAGAGATTATAACAGAACATGACCAAGATGTTCAAATGTTCCATGGTCGAATAATAATAAGGCAGAACAGTTGAAACTGGAGCAGCAGCACAGTCAGGTGGACTGGGGACAGCAAGATCATGTCAGGTAGTCCTGGGGCACGGTCCTAGGGCTCAGGTCCTCCGAGAGAGTTAAGAGCATATGTGGGGTGGCCAGTCCTCTTCTGGCTGTGCCGGGTGGAGATTATAACAGAACACCAAGATGTTCAAATGTTCATAAATGACCAGCATGGTTGAATAATAGTAAGGCAGAACAGTTGAAACTGGAGCAGCAGCATGGCCAGGTGGACTGGGGACAGCAAGGAGTCATCATGTCAGGTAGTCCTGGGACATGGTCCTAGGGCCCAGGCCAGTTGAAACTGGAGCAGCAGCGGCCAGGTGGACTGGGGACAGCAAGGAGTCATCATGTCAGGTAGTCCTGGGGCATTCCTAGGGCTCAGGTCCTCCGAGAGAGAGAAAGAAAGAGAGAAGGAGAGAATTAGAGAACGCACACTTAGATTCACACAGGACACCGAATAGGACAGGAGAAGTACTCCAGATATAACAAACTGACCCTAGCCCCCCGACACATAAACTAATGCAGCATAAATACTGGAGGCTGAGACAGGAGGGGTCAGGAGACACTGTGGCCCCATCCGAGGACACCCCCGGACAGGGCCAAACAGGAAGGATATAACCCCACCCACTTTGAATTTCTGAGTTTGAATTGTGTATCTGACATTTTGTTAGTCCCCACAAGGTCAAATACTATTTCTAGAGGGTATAGAGTTAAGGTCAGCATTAGTGTTCGGGTTAGAGTTAAATTTATGTTTTGGGGTCAAGGTTAGGGTTAGGAGTTAGGAAAAATAGGATTTTGAATGGGACTGACTTGTGTGTCCCCACAAGGTTAATTATACAAGACTGTGTGTGTGTGTCTTTCGAAGGAGTTGGGTTAGCGAAAGTCAAATTTCGGGTTGCATTTGACCAATAAAGTGATCTTAATCTATAGGTCATCCCCTTCCAACTCGGTGATCAAAAATAGCTTTAAAGATAGCAGAAAGAAATGAGTGAAGTAGTGAATCATTAACCTCGTACAATCATTCGAGCTGGCAAGATTGATAGCGGAGTGCTAATCAGTCTGGTAATACGAGGCTAAAAAGAGAGGAAATTAGAACAAATGTTATCTTTTTCCACCAAAGCAAACTGCTAAAGGTCATGGGCCTGGTTTCCCAAAAACATCTTAATGCTAAATTCATCGTTATATTGTTCAATCTCAGAGCTGGTTCCCCCATTGATAATGAAGTTGCACTTAAAAACAATCATTATTTACTGATTGCCTCAAACCATTTATAGAACAGTTAAGTGTGGTGTTAGATGCTTTTTTACCCTCCACTAAAAATCTCCACTAAACACAAACAAGAAAAGGATAAAAAGATGCTTCAAATAAAAACAGAGATAACTGCATTAAAATTATAAATACAGTACAGGCTACATAGGCCTATATATTTCAAACATATTGCAATCAATTTCATGTTTATTCAAAATGGTGTTGTTTGTCAATTACGTCTTACACACATCGGCTACGGAGAGCGAGATCACACAGTCGTCCGGAACAGCTGGTGCTCTCATGCATGGTTCAGTGTGAACAGAATAGCACTACACTTTGTAACACTAGATTAACCGCCAAAGTACACTATCTGAAATGAGAAACTTTGGAAAGAGGGGAGCTCAGTTCTGGTGACTACTCCAAAATGAATGAAATTAAAAATGATACTGACACCATCTAAAATATAATTGCCTAAGTGGGATCTACCTAATGATTAGCTATCTTCATTCATCCTATTGAGCTAATCATTAGCTATAAGGAACAAAAATATAAACTCAATATGTAAAGTGTTGGTCCCATGTTTTATGAGCAGAAATAAAAGATCATAGAAAGCTGATTTCCCTCCAATTTTGTGCACCAATTGGTTTTACATCCCTGTTAGTGAGCATTTCTCCTTTCCCAAGATAATCCATCCACCTGACAGGTGTGGCATATCAAGAAGCTATCAAGAAGCTGAATAAACAGCATGATCATTACCGGTGCACCTGGGGACAATAAAAGGCCACTCTTAAATGTGCAGTTTTGTCACATAACACAATGCTACACATGTCTCAAGTTTTGAGGGAGGGTGCAATTGGCATGTTGAGCCACCAGAGCTGTTGCCAGATAACTGAATGTTCATTTCTCTACCATAAGCCGCCTTCAATGTCTTTTTAGAGAGTTTGGCAGTATGTCCAACCGGCCTCACAACCGCAGACCACGGCAGCCCAGGACCTCCACATCCAGCTTCTTCACCTGCGGGATCGTCTGAGACCAGCCAGACAGCTGATGAAACTGAGGTGTCTGTAATAAAGCCCCTTTGTGGGGAAGTATTCATTCTGAGTGACTGTGCCCCTGCCCAGTCATGTGAAATCCATAGATTAGGGCCTAATGAATTTATTTCAATTGACTGATTTCCTTTTGTGAACTGTAACTCAGTAAAATCATTGAAAATATTTATATTTTATATTTTTGTTATAGATCCCAAATGTGATATTTTAACTAGTTAGTATCATGTTTTTAAAATTGTATGTCCCAAATAACTTGCATAAACACAGTGAATAAAATGTAGGCCTTTCTGTTAGGTTAACATGTGGTAAAACGCCACCCGGGGTAATATGCTTCCTGGCTGTACTTCTCAAACAAACCACTTGAGTTTTTCCCCCCAAGTTACCCTAAAAGTTACCTGTAATACATTCAGCCCCTCTCTCCCCTATATAATCCAAGCAAATTGTGGAGAAGTAACATACGCTGCTAAAAACTCTGGGTTTAAAATGATGCAGTTCATGCATATTTAGGAGTTGAGAAGTAAATAAAGTGGGAATGGAAAGCTGGGATCCCCCTCTTTTTTAACAATGGCCATTAAAACGGCTGTTTTCTCTGATTGTTGCATTATGAATTGTTGTGAATTGATTGCTTGTCAGAAAGCATGTTTCCCTCCCACAAACTTGCAAGTTGAATGCGCCTTGAGAGGAATATTTCTCTCACATAGAACACACAACAACAAGCTGACTAGGTAAATAGATACACTATTCTACTTTGGGGTTGTCTGGTTTTTCTATTCATTACTCATTTTGTTTGCAGAGGAAGTAAATGTGGATTGTTGTAGCATCTTCAAAGTGCACCTTGGCAGAAAGTTTTTCATGTTCCATATTTATTTGGCGTGGCATAGCACCACAGCTAAATGACTGCAGCGGAAACACTGGATTGCACCTTTTTAAAAAGGCCTCTTGAACATTCTAGTTCCCACTTTCAATCGCTGCATGTGAACGGTGATTGGGTAAATATTGTTTCAACAACACTGAAACTTCGGCACTAATTAAGGGTTAGAGGTGAGGAAGTGATCGGTGGCCTGTGACCTTTGAACTCATGTAAATGGGGGATCATTCAGGTGGAGAATTCTCACGACCACGTCCTAAAGCTAATAGACTTCATCATTCAAGTCCATTTCAGGGAACCTTATCAATCAATGATGATGAATATAGTAATGGGTCAGGGAGTGTTAGGGTTAGTAAAATATTAATGGGTTGCATCAAACTAACACAATTCTGTAAGAACTTTACATTGTAAGGGAGGAACCATCCAAAGTTCACTACAAAGGCACACCATTTTTAAAGAGGCAGTGCAGTCAACAATGTGATTATCCTGTGCTTTTTATATATTCCAACTTAAAAGTGTTAGTGTAAGAGCTGGTTGAAAAGCTTGTTTCAGCTCGTTTAGCATGGGTGGAGTTTTGGCCTGACTGGCGACATCACCAAGCGAGATTAGTTAATAGAACAATAACAACGAGAGTTTCAAACCTCTCTGCTAATAACAGCTAGTTTTCAAGTTACATATCCCTCCTATTAGGCTCCTCCAATTAGGTCCCTCACAAACCACTCCCAGAAAGTCCTAGCTAAATTCTTGAGAAATTACTTTTGCTAAGAAGGTATTTTTGTTTCTTTTTGACTATTTTAATTGAAACAATCACAGTAAGGTAGTTAATTGTTACCCAGAAAGGATTTGATATTGAGATAAAACAGCTGCATTGGACCTTTAAACATTTGAGAGACTTTGAGATAACTAATTATTTTCCTATTGTATCGGGGTGTGTATTGTGATCTTTCAGGGAGGTCAACACTTGGAGAGGTTACCTAATGCCAAGGGTGAGATTGTTTGATTTGTACTTATCATATTCTGATAATGATAATAGTCACATGATGGGGGGCGATGACTTCACTCTAAAATCAAATTTGATATGTCACGTTCCAAATACAACAGGAGTAGACTTCACCATGAAATGTTTATTCAATAGGAGAGTAACTCCCATCAAGACAGACCAGCATTTTACACTTTTAGAAGTTTATTCAACATAATTTAAGGGGATTTCACACCTCTGCCCTGGAACAGGAGCAATACACCCGTTCACACACCACATCCAAACCTTTTTTGGGTTCTGTTTTTGTCACCCCGACCCCCTAGTCTGACCTCTCTGGCACCCCCACAGGAGGCTTCAGCTGCTCAGGTGTGAACGTTTGGCACCTCTTCCTTTGCTGAAGAATTGACCCCCTCTCATACAAGGGGAGGCTTTACTCTGCCTGGGAAAACTCAACCCTACTTTAACTGCACTTACACAGGGAAAACAATATATAACTTCAAAGACAACATCTTGAAAACAACTTGAAAGAAAAGTGACTTTTACTGAAATAATCAAAGAGCCTACTTACATTTTCTAATGTTAGACTTTCAGCAGTATCTCTTGTGCAGCGATCATTCAGTACGTATGAAAACAGGTCTGCTGGTATTTATTTAGTTATTTTAACCTTTATTTAAAACTTGTTAAGGAAGTCGCTACTTTTCGCAGCTTTTTTGTAAAAATCGCGCAACATTTCAGCGCCCTGCTATTCATGCCAGGAATATAGCATATGCATGTGATTAGTGTGTATGGATAGAAAACACTCAGACCTTTCCAAAACTGTTTAAATCACGCCTGTGGCATTTACAGAACTAGCGTTCCATCGAAAAGTGCATGAAAATCTGTTCGCTGAAAATGGAAACATATATCCTTCCTCGACTACAGACAATTGTTAACAGTGAATGGAATTAAATAGAGCCAAGTTCTCATTGGCTACAGCTTCCCCATGCTGTCTAGAGTTACGTCATTAGTTTCGCAATTGATTCTTGGTCTAACCCAAACAAGGGAACTACTTTCCTACTGGCACCGCCCAGATTTTGGGACGACCATTTCCAAACATCTTTTTCTCCACGGACAAGCTAACGATTTCACACTGCCTCCTGAGGTATTTTATCGCTTATTAACGTGTACTAATACCTAAAGTTGCATTACAAAACTATTTCGAAGTGTTTTGTGAAAGTTTATTGTCGACTTTTGTCATTTTAAAAAATGACGTTACGTTATGAAATGCTAATTTTTTCCTCTAATTCCAAGGTATTCCTAGCTCGATATCTAGGCTATATATGGACCGATTTAATCGAAAAAAGACCCTAAATGATGTTTATGGGACATCTAGGAGTGCCAAGAATGAAGCTCGTCAAAGGTAAGGAATGTTTTATATTTTATTTCAGCCTTTTCGTTTGCGAGCGCTAACGAAAAATCTGTCGTTTTGTGACGTTGCAGTATGTGAGGCTGCATGGTACAGATAATAGCGTCTCATGCTTTCCCCGAAAAGCATTTTACAAATCTGACTTGGTGGATAGATTCACACGAGTGTAGCTTTAATTTGGTATATTGGATGTCAATTTTTATGAAATTTTGATTTTTATCATAAACTATGCGTGGTGCACTTGAAATTTCAGCAAATTCGATTCCCACAGGGGAAGCACTTCCCTAATTAACTTGGCAGGTCAGTTACGAACAAATTCTTATTTACAATGACGGCCTACCCCGGCCAAATCCAGACGACACTGGGCCAATTGTGCGCCGCTCTATGGGACACCCAATCACAGGCGGTTGTGATACAGCCTGGAATCAGTGCCATAGACCGCAGCATCACTCGGGAGACCAAAAAGCAAAGGCTATATACCTCAAGGCTAAAACGTGTTCAACACAGGGACTAAATTCAACTTTGGGCATCCATAGTCTGGCCGGGCAGTGGCGAATATGTGGATTAGTTTGGAGGAAGTTTGGAGGAAACAACTAATTAGCATTAGCGTTAACATTCTCATTAGGTGATGATATATAGATGACTGACACCCTTGAATCCACTAAGGCACAACAAAATACAAATCCAACAAAGCTCTGAAGATGCTACGCTTACAACAGTACAAGGCCCAGGTGTTAGCTAACATGCCGTTTGCACATCTTAAGCTGGAAAACTGTGAGGAAAAGTGAGGAAAGCAGCCCAACCAGTCATTCTGTTCTGGGGGGGTCATTGTGTTGTGTAAGATTTCTCACTATGTAAAAATCCTAAAGCTATGCCGTTAGTATTAACACCTCTACACTAATTAAGGGGTTGACACTGAATACTACCTCAAAGTTAGGTTGAGCATTTAACAACACAATACACTACTACACACTGCACCAAGGTATAATATACCAATGTCATCAGACAGACATTATCATTATTCTTATGCATTGACCCTCCATCCATCTACACCAGACTTGACATCAACGACAACCATAAGACACCTAATAATTAGAAAACAATAAGCTATGCAATGGCAAGAAAAAGCTCAGGGACTACATGTGTATTGAATCAACTATCAAAGCATTCGTTGGCGAGATCATTTTCTTATTCGATAAGGGGCACGTAAAGAGTTACGCCGGACGAATACACAGAGAACAGTCAGCGAGAGACAGAAAAAGATGACACCTTTTATCGAGAGGTCAGAGGTTAGTAGGTGAGCAGATAATATGTCAACCGTCAGACATGGCTACTCTGTCACGCACAGTGACAGCTAATGAGTAACAACCTCAAAGCAAATGTCACATCGACTCCCAGCAGCACACTCAGTTCTTGACCATTTCTGTTGAATTCCTCACTGATAACGTATACTACCGTTCAAAAGTTCGGGTTCACATAGAAATGTCCTTGTTTTTTAAAGAAAAGCTATTTTTTTGTCCATTACAATAACATCAAATTGATCAGAAATACATTGTAGACATTGTTAATGACACACGTTGTGTTAGCTAATCCAAGTTTATAATTTTAAAAGGCTAATTGATCATTAGAAAACCATTTTGCAATTATGTTAGCACAGCTGACAACTGTTGTCCTGATTAAAGAAGCAATAAAACTGTCCTTCTTTAGACTAGTTGAGTATCTGGAGCATCAGCATTTGTGGGTTCAATTACAGGCTCAAAATGGCCAGAAACAAAGCTACTTTCTTCTGAAACTCGTCAGTCTATTCTTTTCCAATCTATTCTTTTCTTTTCCATGAAACATGTTGGGATTACAGACCGGGACAAGGAGAGATTTAAAATGTTTATGAAGACACTTGCCAGCTGGTCTGAGCATGCTTTGAGAACATGCCCTGGTCTTTGGATAACATAAAAGTGCCATTTCGAGAAGAAGAAGTTCCAAAAATATGAATCTATACACCTAGCACCTCATGGGAGGCCATGAAAGGCCCATAGCTTCAAATAGCAGAGCAAAGCCCCTGGAGACTCCACTGTACAAAAGACCAGTCTGGCTGGAAACTCTGGGGCCCACAAGACAGTGATGCACAAACAACAGTATTATGAGCTAGCCCCAAAGACAACCACAATCAGGCAGGCAGTCGTCAAATGCTGCACTATATTTTCACACACACATACACGCCAGGCTATTGACGAGGCGTACAGACTTGGGACCATGTGCTCCTAAGTGACCTTCGCTCTGCCAGTTTCCAGCTGTGTGCTGGAACAGAGAGCTATGAATGGGCACGGCCTGAAACCTCAGGCATTATAGTGGTAGCTGAACTTTTATCTAACTGTAAACATTTCGGTGTGAATTGGCCTGAGTTGATCCTCCCCTCTTTCACTCCTGTTTAATCAGGGTTTGGAGCAGGCAGTGCCACACACTCTCTATCTCTCCCCTGGGTTGTCACACCTCTCTGACCCGTGACCTGTCCTGCTGGCCCTGACCACCCTCAAAGTCACCCTCACAGTTACCCACGTCTACCCCCTAGTGGATGGACTAATGTGTGTGGTTTGTGTGTATGTGTGTATGTGTGTATGTGCATGTGCGTGAGCTTGTGCATATACCCATGCCACAGGGGAGCGGTAAATATGTGTTTGTGTACGGGGAAGAGAGTGATTATGTGTAAATATGTGTTTGTGTACGGGGAAGAGAGTGATTATGTGTAAATATGTGTTTGTGTACGGGGAAGAGAGTGATTATGTGTAAATATGTGTTTGTGTACGGGGAAGAGAGTGATTATGTGTAAATATGTGTTTGTGTACGGGGAAGAGAGTGATTATGTGTAAATATGTGTTTGTGTACGGGGAAGAGAGTGATGTAGTGTTTGTGTAGTGATGTTTGTGTACGGGAAGAGAGTGATTATGTGTAAATATGTGTTTGTGTACGGGGAAGAGAGTGATTATGTGTAAATATGTGTTTGTGTATGGGGAAGAGAGTGATTATGTGTAAATATGTGTTTGTGTATGGGGAAGAGAGTGATTATGTGTAAATATGTGTTTGTGTATGGGGAAGAGAGTGATTATGTGTAAATATGTGTTTGTGTACGGGGAAGAGAGTGATTATGTGTAAATATGGGCAGAGAACACGGGTAGCTGAGGTGTCAGGAATGTAGTCAACACTTGAGGACAAACTGCTCTGTTTCATTGTTGACTGTTGGGGACATGACTGCTGCCCGGAATATCCAGCATGTAAACCATCATGAAGGAAGTTAACAACACTACTGCACTATAACTAGCTGAATGAACTGAAACTTGAGTTCTTGTTGTCATCAACATCAGACACACACACACACACACACACACCGCTCATGCCACTTGGTTCGCAGGGAACCATGTTTTCAGCAGTTAAAGTCAGCTCACCTAAAGTTCACCATGGGGAATGGGATGTCTGCCCTGAGGTCAGCCCTGGGAAAAGTGCCTGGACTCTGACCAGAGGATGCCAAAACCAAGAGAGCCTTAACCAGCCAGCAGGCCCTTACATGGCACCTCCAAGGAGCAGACCCCTCAGGGTTTCACACCTCCAGCTCTGGGTCATGGGAGAGCCAGGGGAACTACACAGGACACCGTGACCCCAGGAACTAACCAGGGCCAGCCTGGGGGAGAAATGAAGTGCACTAACCTGACCTGAATCAGACATAGTGGAGTTGTAGTTTACACTCCCTATGGAAATAAATAATAAGGAACAAGTGGGTGCCAAGGAGTGAATGATGGAGGGAGCGTAGGGGTAGATATGGAAGAAGGGGAGGATGGAGGAGGAGAGGGTTGCAGGGGATGGAGGTCTGCTAATGATGGGAGAAAAGTGTCAGGCACCCCATGGGGGGGGGGAGTGGTGGAGATGTGTGGGAACCAGTACCCCTGCCCCTTTCGCGGGGGGTGAAGCTTGACGTAGAGGCCTGAGAAGAGACACGGCTCATTGTTGATTTAGCTGATAGGGGCTATTAGTGATAGCCATGTTTATGAGCAGGCAGGGCTGGATAGGCTTGACTGCATGGGATGGACCCCTGGTCTTTGGCTGTAAGTGGGCAGGAATGCAAAGAGGTAAAACTGAGGCAGAGTATGTGACAGGATAGAGGTTGGGCAAACATTCCAACACACATGCACGCACACACACACACATACTGTACAGAATGTTCTTAGGAAGGCTCCCAGATAGGGAAGACACCTGATACGAGAAAGAAAAGGTGAGGGAAAACTACTGGAATTCTTCTCACACTGAAACTCCCTATAGGTCAGGGAGTAGATTTACCAGTTGATACCACCCTCTAACCGACACAAGATCCCTTTACCCAGCTTTTCTTCTCTCTCTCTCTCTCCCACTCACTTTACCTCCTCTTCCGCTCCTCCAACCCCTCCCTTTCACAATTCACGCTCCCTCCCCCTTACACATTCTCTCTTGTTCTAAGTTCTCTGTTCCTCCCGCCACCTCTCTCCCCCTTTCTGTCTCTCTGCATGCCCAGTCCCAGCAGACCTTGCCCTCTCTGGCAGTGTTCCTGCTCCTGCTGCTCTAGTAGCCAGTTTCCTGTCCATCTTTAACCACTCAAGTGGTTGGCAGTTTCTATTGCCGGCTGAACGTCCGTTTGCAATGAGACAGGAATAACTGACGGGAGAGGAGAGGACACAAGGACCCAAGAGGGGAGAGGCTCTGTACAGCCTCTCCTGGTTAAACTTTAACTGTCAGGACTAGATGAATGCATTCCTGAGATACACACTGGGGAGTGTGTGTGTAAATGTGTGTGTGTGAGAGAGAGAGAGACAGAGAGAGAGAGACAGAGAGCGACAGAGAGAGAGCGACAGAGAAAGAGACAGACAGACAGAGAGAGAGAGAGAAAGAACAGTACATTTGCTGTACGTCTCCACCTCTAATGTACGGTGCATTCGGAAAGAATTCAGACCTCTTGACATTTTCCACATTTTGTTACGTTACAGCCTTATTCTAAAATGGATTTAATAGTTTTTTGCCCTCATCACT
Source organism: Oncorhynchus nerka (assembly GCF_034236695.1). NCBI lineage: Eukaryota > Metazoa > Chordata > Actinopteri > Salmoniformes > Salmonidae > Oncorhynchus > Oncorhynchus nerka. Next base: position 18,224,758 of record NC_088420.1, on the reverse strand, counting down.
CTACAGACAATACCATATAATAACAAAGCAAAAACAGGTTTTTAGACATTTTTGTAAATGTATTAAAAATCAAAAACTGAAATATCACATTTACATAAATATTCAGACCCTTTACTCAGTACTGTGCTGAAGCAACTTTGTCAGCGATTACAGCCTCTAGTCTTCTTGGGTATGAAGCTACAAGCTTGGCACACCTGTATTTGGGAAGTTTCTCCCATTCTTCTCTGCAGATCCTCTCAAGCTCTGTCAAGTTGGATGGGGAGCGTCGCAGCACAGCAATTTTCAGTTCTCTCCATAGATGTTCGATCGGGTTCAAGTACGGCATCTGGCACTCAAGGACATTCAAATACTTGTCCTGAAGCCACTCCTGCGCTGTCTTGGCTGTGTGCTAGGGTCGTTGTCCTGTTGGACCTTCGCCTCAGTCTGAGGTCCTGAGCACTCTGGAGCAGGATTTCATCAAGGATTTCTCTGTCCTTTGCCCCACTCATCGATCCTGACTAGTCTCCCAGTCCCTGTCGCTGAAAAACATCTCCACAGCATGATGCTGCCACCACCATGCTTCACCGTAGGGATGGTGCTAAGCTTCAATCTTGGTTTCATCACACCACGTGCTCTCACCACTGGTGTCCCCCAGGGCTCTGTTCTAGGCCCTCTCCTATTCTCGCTATACACCAAGTCACTTGGCTCTGTCATAACCTCACATGGTCTCTCCTATCATTGCTATGCAGACGACACACAATTAATCTTCTCCTTTCCCCCTTCTGATGACCAGGTGGCGAATCGCATCTCTGCATGTCTGGCAGACATATCCGTGTGGATGACGGATCACCACCTCAAGCTGAACCTCGGCAAGACGGAGCTGCTCTTCCTCCCGGGGAAGGACTGCCCGTTCCATGATCTCGCCATCACGGTTGACAACTCCATTGTGTCCTCCTCCCAGAGCGCTAAGAACCTTGGCGTGATCCTGGACAACACCCTGTCGTTCTCAACTAACATCAAGGCGGTGGCCCGTTCCTGTAGGTTCATGCTCTACAACATCCGCAGAGTACGACCCTGCCTCACACAGGAAGCGGCGCAGGTCCTAATCCAGGCACTTGTCATCTCCCGTCTGGATTACTGCAACTCGCTGTTGGCTGGGCTCCCTGCCTGTGCCATTAAACCCCTACAACTCATCCAGAACGCCGCAGCCCGTCTGGTGTTCAACCTTCCCAAGTTCTCTCACGTCACCCCGCTCCTCCGCTCCCTCCACTGGCTTCCAGTTGAAGCTCGCATCCGCTACAAGACCATGGTGCTTGCCTACGGAGCTGTGAGGGGAACGGCACCTCAGTACCTCCAGGCTCTGATCAGGCCCTACACCCAAACAAGGGCACTGCGTTCATCCACCTCTGGCCTGCTCGCCTCCCTACCACTGAGGAAGTACAGTTCCCGCTCAGCCCAGTCAAAACTGTTCGCTGCTCTGGCCCCCCAATGGTGGAACAAACTCCCTCACGACGCCAGGACAGCGGAGTCAATCACCACCTTCCGGAGACACCTGAAACCCCACCTCTTTAAGGAATACCTAGGATAGGATAAAGTAATCCCTCTCACCCCCCCTCCCCCTGAAAAGATTTAGATGCACTACTGTTCCACTGGAGGTCATAAGGTGAATGCACCAATTTGTAAGTCGCTCTGGATAAGAGCGTCTGCTAAATGACTTAAATGTAAATGTAAATGTAAATCAGACCAGAGAATCTTGTTTAGGTGCCTTTTGGCCAACTCCAAGTGGACTGTCATGTGCCTTTCACTGAGGAGTGTCTTCCGTCTGGCCACTCTACCATAAAGGCCTGATTGGTAGAGTGCTGCAGAGATGGTTGTCCTTATGGAAGGTTCTCCCATCTCCACAGAGGAACTCTGGGGCTCTGTCAGAGTGACCATCGGGTTATTGGTCACCTCCCTGACCAAGGCCCTTCTCCCCTGATTGCTCAGTTTGGCCGGGAGGCCAGCTCTAGGAAGAGTCTTGGTGGTTCCAAACTTCTTCCATTTAAGAATGATGGAATCGACTGTGTTCTTGGGGACCTTCAATGCTGCAGAATGTTTTTGGTACCCTTCCCCAGATCTGTGCCTCGACACAATCCTGTATTGGTGCTCTAGGGAAAATTCCTCTACGGACAATTCCTCTGACATGCACTGTCAACCGTGGGACCTAATATAGACAGGTGTGTGCCTTACCAAATCATGTCCAATAAATGTCATTTAATACAGGTGGACTCCAATCAAGTTTTAGAAACATCTCAAGGATGATCAACGGAACAGGATGCACCTGAGCTCAATTTTGAGTCTCATAGCAAAGGGTCTGAATACATTTGTAAATTGGCCAACATTTCCCCCCCAAAAAATCACTTTGTGATCACAAAGTCATTATGGGGTATTGTGTGTAGATTGTGTGTAGATTAATTTTAGAATAAGGCTGTAACGTAACAAAATGTGAGAAAAGTCAAGGTGTTTGAATACTTTCCGAATGAACTGTAATTATCAGGGAGGCCACACCTGAAAATGTTCAAGGCCACCACACCTATGAAAGAACGAAACAAGGAAAGCCTGCCTGACAGAAATTATCAGCCACAATATTTTGTATTTAACCTTTGTTTAACTAGGCAAGTCAGTTAAGAAAAAATTCTTATTTACATTGACGATCATGGAACAGTGGGTTAACTGCATTGTTCAGAGGCAGAACTGCAGATTTTTATCTTGTCAGCTCAGTGATTCAATCTAGCAACCTTTCGGTTACTGGCCCAACACTAACCAGTAGGCTACCTGCTGCCCCTATACATATACAGATGAAGTCGGAAGTTTACATACACTTAGGTTGGAGTCATTAAAACTCGTTTTTCAACCACTCCACAAATAAACTTCTGACCCACTGGGAATGTGATGAAAGAAATAAAAGCTGAAATAAATTATTCTCTCTACTATTATTCTGACATTCCACATTCTTAAAATAAAGTGGTGATCCTAACTGACCTAAAACAGGATTTTTTAAATTAGGATTAAATATCAGGAATTGTGAAAAACCGAGTTTTAATGTATTTGGCTAATGTGTATGTAAACTTCCGACTTCCTCTGTATATAACTGTATATAAGGCACATACCACAAGACAAGACAAGACACAACACAAGTCTTCTGCACAGAGGATTGCGATCACCACTATCAGTAACTGACACACATTTTCTGTACTAGAATTTCTGCATCATCATACAGTCAAATAGGGGTTTCACTTGGTACCAATTTGTAAGTCGCTCTGGATAAGAGCGTCTGCTAAATGACTTAAATGTAAATGTAAATGTACCACTTGGGGAAGGTCATGTATTGTCAATCTGCACTCTTTTTATCACAAGACCAAAAGAACAGTCACAGTTTCTTTTGTTGTGTGTAATTTCTACCCACTTTTTTATGATTGCAATCTTGTCTCATCGCTGCAACTCCCCAATGGGCTCGGGAGAGGTGAAGGTCGAGTCATGCATTCTCCGAAACATGACCCGCCAAACTGCGCTTCTTAACACCCGCCAGCTTAACCCGGACGCCAGCTGCACTAATTTGGCAGAGGAATGACTGTTCTACTGATGACCGAAGTCAGCTTGCAGCTGCCCGGCCCACTACAAGGAGTTGCTGGAGCACGAAGAGCCAAGTAAAGCACCTCCGGCTCAACCCTCCCCTAACCCAGCCATCCTATGGGGATCCCGATCACGGGATCACAGGTAATGAAACAACCATAGCACACAGGGGGACAAATACATACCTAGACGTGATAGCATTTCCTCCCCAATATGCCCCGCTAGAGAGCGTTCACAGTCAGCCCACTGATGCTCCTTTCAGATCCCAGATCCCAGCCAACGAAAAGAGTAATACTCAATCATGAGGCATCAATGACCAACAAACTGCATACTATTAAGAAATGTGATAGATGGAAGGAAAGTAGTGTAGAAACCTACCAGAAAACAATTAGCCAACAACCAATTAAATACCTTTTAGACAACTTCCCGGACAAAATGTTTCACTGCAATAGGGGAGGTGTAAACTTGGCAGTACAAAGTCCAAATAGTAAATTTGACATCTCAGCTTCGCTATCAAATCAAAAAAGTTCAATCAGACAACGTTAAAAAAATGAACAACAACAAATGGTTTGATGAAGGATGCAAAAACCTAAAAAAGGCAATTGAGGAACCTTTCCAACCAAAAACACAGAAACTCAGAAAACCTGAGCTTAGGCCTTCACTATGGCGAAACACTAAAACAGTAAAGAAATACACAAAGAAAAATGAGGAACAGCACGTCAAAAATCAGCTCAATGTGATTGAAGAATCCATAGAATCTAACCATTTCTGGAAAAAATAAATAACCAACAACATGAACAATATTTTTGGCTCTATAAGAAAGAACAAAGAGCAAAAACATATACATGATCAAATCTTAGAGTCAGCTATTAAAGACTACCAGAACCCACCGGATTTGCTAAATAAATTGAATGAATTAGAGGACAAAATACAAAACCCTTCAACCCAGAAAGTGCCTGTTGTGTTCATGGTATCCTAAATGAAATGATCAAATATACAGACCACAAATTCCATTTCACTGTACTTAAACTCTTTAACATCATCCTCAGCTCTGGCATCTTCCCCAATATTTGGAACCAAGGACTGATCAACCCAATCCACAAAAGTGGAGACACATTCGATCCCAACAACTACCGTGGGATATGCTTCAACAGCAAGCTTGGGAAAATCCTGTGCTTTATTATTAACAGTAGACTCCTACATTTCCTCAGTGAAAACAATGTCCGGAGCAAAAGTCAAATTGTCTCTACCAAATTATCATACGACAAATCAGGTATTCACCCTGAAAACCCTTATTGACAAACAAGCAAAACAAAACAAAGGAAAACTCTTCTCATGCTTTGTTGATTTCAAAAAAGCTTTTAACTCAATTTGGCATGAGGGTCTTCTATATATATGGATGGAAAGTGGTTTTGGGGAAAAAGCATTACAAAATCCATGAAATCAGTTATAATTGGCAAAAAAAACACCCAGATTTCTTTTCTCTGGGCCGTGGTGTGAGACAGGGATGCAGCTTGGGCCCCACCCTCTTCAACATTTACTGCATATCAATGAATTGGAGAGGGCATTAGAACAGTCTGCAGCACCCTGCCTCACCCTGCCTCACCCTACTAGACTCTGAAGTCAAATGTTTACTGTTTGCAGATGATCTGATTCTTCTGTCCACAACCAAGGAGGGCCTACCGCAGCACATAAATATTCTGCAAAGATTATGTCAGACTTGGGCCCTGACAAAAATAATGGTGTTCCAAAAAGGGTCAGAGAGCACACAATAAACTGCACATACCTCAGCCTAAACATCAGCACCACAGGTAACTTCAACAAAGCTGTGAATGACCTGAAAGACAAAGCAAGAAGGGCCTTCTACGTCATCAAAAGGAACATAACATTTTACATCGCAATTAGGATCTGGCTTAAAATACTTGAATCAGTTATAAAGACCCATTGCCCTTTATGTTTGTGAGGTCTGGGTTTCACTCACCAGCAAATAATTAACAAAAAAGGGACAAATACCAAATTGAGACTCTGCTTGCAAAATTCTGCAAGAAACATACTCTATGTACAACGTAAAACCCCAAACAATGCAGAGCAGAATTAGAATGATTCTCGCTATTTATCAAAATACAGAAAAGAGCAATTCAATTCTACAACCACCTAAAAATAAGTGATTCTCAAACCTTCCATAACAAAGGCACCACCTACAGAGAGATGAACCTGGAGAAGAGTCTCTTCTGCCAGCTGGTAAGGGGCCTCTGCTCACAAACACAAACAGACCCATAAGAGCCCCAGGACAGCAACACAATTAGACCCAACCATATCTATTTCTTTACACATTGGAAACAATTAACAAAAAAACGGAGCAAACTGGAATGTTATTTGGCCCTAAACAGAGTACACAGTAGCAGAATACCTGACCACTGTGACTGACCCAAAAATAAGAAATTCTTCACTATGTACAGACCTAGTGAGCATAGCTTTGATTTTGAGAGATGCAGCCATTGGCAGACCTAGCTCTCAAGAGAAGACAGGCTATGTCACCACTGCCCACAAAATGAGGTGGAAACCAAACTGACAGCAGGAGCGGTAGAGATACTCTGAATGATCGGCTATGAAAAGCCAACTGACATTTACTCTTGAGGTGCTGACCTGTTGCACCCTTGACAACCACTGTGATTATTATTATTTGACCATGCTGGTCATCTACGAACATTTGAACATCTTGGCCATGTTCTGTTATAATCTCCACCCGGCACAGCCAGAAGAGGACTGGCCACCCCTCATAACCTGGTTCCTCTCTAGGTTTCTTCCTAGGTTTTGGCCTTTCTAGGGAGTTTTTCCTAGCCACTGTGCTTCTACACCTGCATTGTTTGGGGTTTTAGGCTGGGTTTCTGTACAGCACTTTGTGACATCAGCTGATGTAAGAAGGGCTTTATAAATACTTTTGATTAATTGATTGATTGAACTGCACTTCCTAACCTCCTGCCAACTGTAAGACCATATCACAGACACATATTTCCCTCAGATTACACAGACCCACAAAGTATTTGAAAACAAATCCAATCTTGATTTACATTTACATTTAAGTCATTTAGCAGACGCTCTTATCCAGAGCGACTTACAAATTGGTGCATTCACCTTATGACATCCAGTGGAGCAGCCACTTTACAATAGTGCATCTAAATCTTTTAAGGGGGGTGAGAAGGATTACTTTATCCTATCCTAGGTATTCCTGAAAGAGGTGGGGTTTCAGGTGTCTCCGGAAGGTGGTGATTGACTCCGCTGTCCTGGCGTCGTGAGGGAGTTTGTTCCACCATTGGGGGGCCAGAGCAGCGAACAGTTTTGACTGGGCTGCGCGGGAACTGTACTTCCTCAGTGGTAGGGAGGCGAGCAGGCCAGAGGTGGATGAACGCAGTGCCCTTGTTTGGGTGTAGGGCCTGATCAGAGCCTGGAGGTACTGAGGTGCCGTTCCCCTCACAGCTCCGTAGGCAAGCACCATGGTCTTGTAGCGGATGCGAGCTTCAACTGGAAGCCAGTGGAGAGAGCGGAGGAGCGGGGTGACGTGAGAGAACTTGGGAAGGTTGAACACCAGACGGGCTGCGGCGTTCTGGATGAGTTGTAGGGGTTTAATGGCACAGGCAGGGAGCCCAGCCAACAGCGAGTTGCAGTAATCCAGACGGGAGATGACAAGTGCCTGGATTAGGACCTGCGCTGCTTCCTGTGTGAGGCAGGGTCGTACTCTGCGGATGTTGTAGAGCATGAACCTACAAGAACGGGCCACCGCCTTGATGTTAGTTGAGAACGACAGGGTGTTGTCCAGGATCACGCCAAGGTTCTTAGCGCTCTGGGAGGAGGACACAATGGAGTTGTCAACCGTGATGGCGAGATCATGGAATGGGCAGTCCTTCCCCGGGAGGAAGAGCAGCTCCGTCTTGCCGAGGTTCAGCTTGAGGTGGTGATCCGTCATCCACACTGATATGTCTGCCAGACATGCAGAGATGCGATTTGCCACCTGGTCATCAGAAGGGGGAAAGGAGAAGATTAATTGTGTGTTGTCTGCATAGCAATGATAGGAGAGACCATGTGAGGTTATGACAGAGCCAAGTGACTTGGTGTATAGCGAGAATAGGAGAGGGCCTAGAACAGAGCCCTGGGGGACGCCAGTGGTGAGAGCGCGTGGTGAGGAGACAGATTCTCGCCACGCCACCTGGTAGGAGCGACCTGTCAGGTAGGACGCAATCCAAGCGTGGGCCGCGCCGGAGATGCCCAACTCGGAGAGGGTGGAGAGGAGGATCTGATGGTTCACAGTATCGAAGGCAGCCGATAGGTCTAGAAGGATGAGAGCAGAGGAGAGAGAGTTAGCTTTAGCAGTGCGGAGGGCCTCCGTGATACAGAGAAGAGCAGTCTCAGTTGAATGACTAGTCTTGAAACCTGACTGATTTGGATCAAGAAGGTCATTCTGAGAGAGATAGCGGGAGAGCTGGCCAAGGACGGCACGTTCGAGAGTTTTGGAGAGAAAAGAAAGAAGGGATACTGGTCTGTAGTTGTTGACATCGGAGGGATCGAGTGTAGGTTTTTTCAGAAGGGGTGCAACTCTCGCTCTCTTGAAGACAGAAGGGACATAGCCAGCGGTCAGGGATGAGTTGATGAGCGAGGTGAGGTAAGGGAGAAGGTCTCCGGAAATGGTCTGGAGAAGAGAGGAGGGAATAGGGTCAAGCGGGCAGGTTGTTGGGCGGCCGATATGATGAACTCATATATATTAGGTGAAATACCACAGAGTGCAGTCGCAGCAGCAAGATGTGTGACCTGTTGCCACTTGAAAAGGGCAACCAGTGGAGCACAAACACCATTGTAAATACAACCTATATTTACCTATTTAGTTTCCCTCTCATACTTCAGCTATTTGCACATTGTGACAACACTGTACATAGCCAATAATAGAACATTTTAAATGTATATATTCTTTAAAAAAAATATGAGCGTAATGTTTACTGTTCATTTTTGAGTGTTTATTTCCTGTCTATATTTCCCATGCCAATAAAGCCCTTTGAATTGAAATTGAACTCTTCTCTGCAATAGCAAACGACAGAATTGAGTGTGTTCTCAGGCTACTTCTCACCATCACGGCAGTCAAGCAATGCATTCAGCTTAATCGACTTCATCTGCACCCAATTGTTTTGGGGATTAACTGCCTTGCTCAAGGGCAGAACAGCAGATTCTTCCACCTTGCTGGCTCTTGGATTTGAACAAGCAACCTTTTGGTTACTGTCCAAACACTCTAACCACCAGGCTACCAAGGGGCCAGTGTGCATATGAGAGTCATGCCCAGACAAGTTCAACCTGCCCCTTCCTTTCATGGGCGCCAGGAAAGCAACATCAGAATCCGGCTCCACCCATTGCATGTGAGGAAAGAGTGAGAGTGAAAGAGAGAGAAACAAGTGTAGCTGGATGCGGCTGGGGAGAGGATAAGAATGCAGCCTGCCTGACACCCTCACATTTATTCACAATGGAATACTAGGAATGTACAGTACTGCCTGTGTGGACCCAGGGGTTGTCAACACACACGCTTCATTAGAAATCATTGCCATGGCACCATCTAAATGCCTGGAGTAGGAACACACTGTGATGTTCCTGATGCACTTAGACATTGATTGCTGGCATGCATGCCAATTATTTATAGGGTCATGTCTCAAGAGATTTCTAGCATGGTTTTAGAGGAAAAAGTGAAATGAATGATATTTATGGAAACAAAGCAATTGAATGAAAATGAAAAACTGGAATGTCTAAAAAGGAAATATGGAAAACCATATCTTAATAAATGTTACAAACAATCCCTTCTTTGTCTGCCTCTGCTTCCCTCTGCCTGACCAAGCCAGACCAAGAACCTTTCACCTTGTGACATATACATAGTGGTTAGGTGTATTACACTCTAATGTCTCAAGTGTTACATTTAGATTTGAGTCATTTAGCAGAAACTCTAATCCAGAGCGACTTACAGTTAGTGCATTCATCTTAAAATAGCTAGGTGAGACAACCACAAGTGTGTGAGTGTGTGTGGGTGCTTGTGTGTGTGTGTGTGTCCCTGTTCTACAGTTTCTTGTATGTGGCAGACGAGTTTTAGGATAGGATTAGGATTACATTGATTTATTCATGGTTCATACTGGACCGGCATATGGGCAATAATACCACGTGGGTGATAGCAGTAACATGGGGAGAGACCTCTACTAATAGAATCAGCCGTTCGCTGTGGCTGGTGAAATGGGAGGTATTCCCACTAATGCCCAGTTGGCAGGGAGTGGGAATGTGGAGGCTCTGTGTGTTTGCCAGGTGGTCTGTATGTAAACTCCACTCTCCATCTGTATAGAGAATGACAGGTAGAGAGTATCAGTAGCAGGGCGCGGGAGAGAATGACAGTAGAGTGACAGATTAATCGGAATGGCCGATTAATTAGGGCAGATTTCAAGTTTTCATAACAATCGGTAATCTGCATTTCTGGACACCGCTTATGGCCGATTACATTGCACTCCACGAGGAGACTGCGTGGCAGGCTGACCACCTGTTATGCGAGTGCAGCAAGGAGCCAAGGTAAGGTGCTAGCTAGCATTAAACTTATCTTATAAAAAACAATCGTTCTTAACATAATCACTAGTTAACTACACATGGTTGATGATATTATTAGTTTATCTAGCATGTCCTGCGTTGCATATAATCGATGCGGTGCCTGTTAATTTATCATTGAATCACAGTCTACTTCGCCAAACTGGTGACTTAACAAGCGCATTCGCAAAACAAGCACTGGCGTTGCACCAATGTGTACATAAACATCAATGCCTTTCTTAAAATCAATATACAAGTATATATTTTTAAACCTGCATATTTAGTTAAAATTGCCTGCGTTCTGCGTTCAGTGCAAGCAGAGTCAGTGCAGCGTTCAGTGCAGCAGTTTGGGCCGCCTGGCTCGTTGCGAACTGTGTGAAGAACATTTCTTCCGAACAAAGACCGTAATTCATTTCCCAGAATTGTACATAATTATGACATAACATTGAAGGTTGTGCAACGTAACAGCAACATTTAGACTTAAGGATGCCACCCGTTAGATAAGATACGGAACGGTTCCGTATTTCACTGAAAGAATAAACGTTTTGTTTTCGAAATTATAGTTTCCAGATTTGACCATATTAATGACCAAAGGCTCGTATTTCTGTGTGTTATTATACTATAATTATGTCTATGATTTGAGACAGCAGTCTGACTGAGCGGAGGTAGGCAGCAGCAGGCTCATAAGCATTCATTCCAACAGCACTTTCCTGCATTTGCCAGCAGCTCTTTGCTGTGCTTCAAACATTGACTTCAAGCCTATCAACTCCCGAGATTAGGCTGGCAATACTAAAGTACCTATTAGAACATCCAATAGTCAAAGGTATATGAAATACAAATGGTATAAAGAGAAATAGTCCTATAATAAATAGTCCTATAATACAACCTAAAACTTCTTAACTGGGAACCACCAGCTTTCATATGTTCTGAGCAAGGAACTTAAACGTTAGCTTTTTTACATGGCACATATTGCACTTTTACTTTCTTCTCCAGCACTTTATTTTTGCATCATTTAACCTCTTCAACCTATGGGGGCGCTATGTCATTATTAGATAAAAAGACGTGCCCGTTTTAAGCGCAATATTTTGTCATGAAAAGATGCTCGACTATGCATGGAATTGACAGCCTTGGAAAGACAAAACTCTGACGTTTCCAAAACTGCAAAGATATTATCTGTGAGTGCCCCAGAACTACTGCTACAGGCGAAACCAAGATGAAGTTTCATACAGGAAATGCCCCAGATTCTGAAGGCGCTGTGTTCCAATGTCTCCTTATATGGCTGTGAATGCGCCAGGAATGAGCCTGCGCTTTCTGTCGTTTCCCCGAGGTGTCTGCAGCATTGTGACGTGTTTGTAGGCATATCATTGGAAGATTGACCATACATTTACCTGGTGTCCCGCCCGGTGTCCTGTGTCGAAATTATTGCGTAATCTGTAGGTCCATGTGCGTTCCATCTCTTCAGAAGAGAAAGTCAACTGCCACGATGGATTTTATCGTCGATAGATATGTGAAAAACACCTTGAGGATTGATTCTAAACATCGGTTTGCCATGTTTCTGTCGATATTATGGAGTTAATTTGGAAAAAAGTTCGCGTTTTAATGACTTAATATTTATTTTTATTTTTTTCCTTACCCAAACGTGATGAACAAAACGGAGTGATTAGTCGACACAAATAATACTTTTTGTAAAAACTGAACATTTGCTATCTAACAGAGTCTCCTCATTGAAAACATCTGAAGTTCTTCAAAGGTAAATTATTTTATTTGAATTATTTTCTGGTTTTTGTGGAAAATGTTGCATGCTGAAAGAGAGGCATAATCCTATGCTAGGCTATCAATACTCTTACACAAATGCTTGTTTAGCTATGGTTCAAAAGCATATTTTGAAAATCTGAGATGACAGTGTTGTTAACAAAAGGCTAAGCTTGAGAGCAAATAGATTAATTTCATTTCATTTGCGATTTTCATGAATAGTTAACGTTGTGTTATGCTAATGAGCTTGCGGATAGATTTACACAATCCTGGATACAGGTTTTTTTTCGTAGCTAAACGTGACGCAGAAAACGGAGCGATTAGATTTGCACTATTGTAAAGTGGCTGTTCCACTGGATGTCTTAAGGTGAACGCACCAATTTGTAAGTCGCTCTGGATAAGAGCGTCTGCTAAATGACTTAAATGTAATGTAAATGTGATTTGTCCTAAACAAATAATCTTTCAGGAAAAACTGAACATTTGCTATCTGAGAGTCTCCTCATTGAAAACATCCGAAGTTCTTCAAAGGTAAATGATTTTATTTGAATGCTTTTCTGGTTTTTGTGAAAATGTTGCCTGCTGAATGCTAACGCTAAATGCTACGTTAGCTATCAATACTGTTACACAAATGCTTGTTTTCCAATGGTTGAGAAGCATATTTTGAAAATCTGAGATGACAGTGTTGTTAACAAAAGGCTAAGCTTGAGAGCAAATAGATTAATTTCATTTCATTTGCGATTTTCATGAATAGTTAACGTTGCGTTATGGTAATGAGCTTGAGGCTGTATTCACGATCCCAGATCCGGGATGGCTCGACGCAAGAAGTTAAACCAAATTGAACATGTTTCATTATTTATTTGAGACTAAATAGATTTTATTGATGTATTATATTAAGTGACAATAAGTGTTCATTCAGTATTGTTGTAATTGTCATTATTACAAATATATATATACAAATCGGCCGATTAATCAGTATAGGCTTTTTTTGGTCCTCCAATAATCGGTAATTGGTCGACCTCTAGTAGAGAGTAGGAGTAGCAGGGCGCTGTAGAGATGAGAGGTAGTAGAGCTACACCGTGGCAGTGCTTCCTGTGATGTGTGTTGCGGGCTGTATGGAAGCGGCACAAAAATGATTGACATCCCAAATCATTGTGGGGGTCGGATAGAAATCTGTCACGAGCCTGATTTTGCCTGAGGGCCTTGTGTTTGACACGTGGTGTTAACATGGTGACAGTGTATGGCTATGTGTGTGTGTGTGTATCCCTTGGCTCAGCAGTATCAAAGATGTATGACTCTCTCCTTGTCAATATGCAAAGGTCAGATGAATAATCATGCAGCCTCTACTACCATCTTCTGAAGGCAGAGTGTGTGTGGTGTGCGTGAGAACGCGTGTAGGTGTGTGTGAGTGTGCAGGTGTGCGTGAGCGTGTGCGGCATTGATTTCAAACACAAGGTTAGACCACACGCATTGCCTGTCTCTCTCAAACACACATGTCGGCATAAGTGTGGGAGTGCAAGAACAGAACAGGGAGACCCGTACAAATGTTAGAGAGTAGGAGTAGCAGGGCACTGTAGAGATGAGAGGTAGAGAGTAGGAGTTGCAAGGCGCTGTAGAGAATGACAAGTAGAGAGTATGAGTAGCAGGGCGCTGGAGAGAATGACAAGTAGAGAGTAGGAGTAGCAGGGCACTGTAGAGCATGACAAAGAGAGGGTAGGAGTAGAAGGGCATTGTAGAGAATGACAAAGAGAGGGTAGGAGTAGAAGGGCACTGTAGAGAATGACATGCTGAGTGTAGGAGTAGCAGGGAACTGTATAGAGAATGATAGGTAGAGAGTAGTAATTGCAGGGCGCTGTATAGAGAATGACAGGTAGAGAGTAGGAGTAGCAAGGCACTGTATATAGATAGACAGGTAGAGAGTAGGAGTAGCAGGGCACTGTATATAGAATGAAAGGTAAAGAGTAGGAGTAGCAGGGCACTGTATATAGAATGAAAGGTAAAGAGTAGGAGTAGTAGGGCTGTGTAGAGAATGACAGGTAGAGAGTAGGTGTGGCAGGGCACTGTAGAGAATGACAGGTAGAGAGTAGGAGTAGCAGGGCGCTGGAGAGAATGACAGGTAGAGAGTAGGAGTAGCAGGGCACTGTAGAGATGAGAGATAGAGAGTAGGAGTAGCAGGGCACTGTAGAGATGAGTGGTAGAGAGTAGGAGTAGCAAGGCACTGTAGAGAATGACAAGTAGAGAGTATGAGTAGCAAGGCACTGGAGAGAGAATGACAGGTAGAGAGTAGGAGTAGCAGGGCGCTGGAGAGAATGACCGGAAGAAGTAGGAGTAGCAGGGCGCTGGAGAGAATGACAGGTGGAGAGTAGGAGTAGCTGGGTGCTGTAGAGAATGACCGGTAGAAGTAGGAGTAGCAGGGCGCTGGAGAGAATGACAGGTGGAGAGTAGGAGTAGCAGGGCGCTGGAGAGAATGACAGGTAGAGAGTAGGAGTAGAAGGCCACTGTAGAGATGAGAGATAGAGAGTAGGAGTAGCAGGGCACTGTAGAGATGAGTGGTAGAGAGTAGGAGTAGCAAGGCACTGTAGAGAATGACAAGTAGAGAGTATGAGTAGCAAGGCACTGGAGAGAGAATGACAGGTAGAGAGTAGGAGTAGCAGGGCGCTGGAGAGAATGACAGGTAGAGAGTATGAGTAGCAGGGCACTGGAGAGAGAATGACAGGTAGAGAATAGGAGTAGCAGGACGCTGTAGAGAATGACCGGAAGAAGTAGGAGTAGCAGGGCGCTGGAGAGAATGACAGGTGGAGAGTAGGAGTAGCAGGGTGCTGTAGAGAATGACCGGTAGAAGTAGGAGTAGCAGGGCACTGGAGAGAATGACAGGTGGAGAGTAGGAGTAGCAGGGCGCTGGAGAGAATGACAGGTAGAGAGTAGGAGTAGCAGGGTGCTGTAGAGAATGACAGGTAGAGAGTAGGAGTAGTAGGGCGCTGGAGAGAATGACAGGTGGAGAGTAGGAGTAGCAGGGTGCTGTAGAGAATGACCAGTATGAGTAGTAAGGGCACTGGAGAGAATGACAGGCAGAGAGTAGGAGTAGCAAGGCGCTGGAAAGGAGGAGAGTAGGAGGGAAGAGGAGACAATATGTGCTGCAGCATCCGGTTTAATTTATTTCATGTATTAATCTTCCCCATCATAAGACAAGGTGAAGGAGGAAGGCATGCCTGTATGTGGAATAAACATGAAGACCTTGATTGATTTTGTTTGTGATGATATGGGAAAATGCTGCCGCCATAACTATGTAGAATGTTCTGTGGCGTCATCTCCTCACCAGGTGGGGAGGGAGGAAGGTTATACCGCCTTTACCCTGACTTTGAGGCAACTCAAGTGCAATGCACCAAAATCTGCCCTCAGCAACAGCTAGCGATTGGAGGGATTCTCACTGAAACACCCAGGAGAGAGCAATGGGTTTTCCCCTTGACAGCGAGAAAGCGGGAGAACCTACTCTCTCTCTCTCTCTAGTAAAGTGACCGCCCAGCGTAGTAACTGCTGCCTTTAGTTTTGCCCTTTTTTAATTGCCCACCCTCTCTATTTTTATCTCTCTGTAACTGATGCTTTACCTTTAAATGTGTGTTTGTTTAACCTGGCTGAGTGGTTTAAAAGATAGCTGTTCAAAATCTCTCTTCCTCTCTCCAGGGGAAATGTGTTTCCAAGTAAGGACAATACGAGGTATTACACCCTGTGCAGCTCGCCCTCAGAACAACTAGCCCCTATGGCAACACACCACAACACCATTCCACTCAGTTCCGGTTCATCCCAACATGACCTAATACAGAAATTACCTTAGGGAAAAAGGACGGTGTTATTGACATAGGAACATAGGAAGATAATAATAATTCTGGAAACAAAATGAGAGGGTGAAGCAGCGAAATGCATTTTCAATCATTTGTTTTTATGATGTAGTAGAGCTTCGACAAGAGTTAGGTCGAAGTGCAATGTAATGCTGAGCAGTGTGGAAACACAACGCTCTTCCCGTAAGAAAGTGGCCTACGGCACAACAGTGGGCAGAGAGTAGTGAGCGAGCCGGGGCAGCAGCGAGCTGCTGAGTCATGGAGGAAGTCAACAACGTGATTGGTCCTGTGTTTCAATGACTCGGCAAATCCGAGTCATTCGCAGCTGGGAAATGGATGGAAATGATTTGAGTTAATCTGCCCGTGTGCACAATGTCTTACACAGTACCCCATGTGATAGTTCTGGACATC
Organism: Oncorhynchus nerka; assembly: GCF_034236695.1. Lineage (NCBI taxonomy): Eukaryota > Metazoa > Chordata > Actinopteri > Salmoniformes > Salmonidae > Oncorhynchus > Oncorhynchus nerka. The sequence goes on along the minus strand of NC_088420.1, from coordinate 18,208,577 downwards.
TGCCATTGATTTGAACACAGAGTTCAGGACAGAATATTCCAGTGGATATATTGATGTCTGGAAAAATAATTAGACTTGTCTGGTAAGAATAGAAGCCAAAATACATTTTAAAAGCATATGTGTACCATTTTGGTTGAGCATTTAGCCTACAATACTACAATGCTACACAATAGCACAGCCATGGCATCCTTTGTCAATGCTTGCATGGCCACTTTGGAGGCAGCAAGTTCAAAGTTCATGGATACCCCTCACATGTACACACTGAACACCTTGCGTGCAACCTGTCGCAGCCCTTCAACAAGTTTAGTTTCACACAGACTGACAAAACAACTCCTCAGGAACCCACACAGACTGATTGCCTAGCTCTGATATAAAACACTCTAGCTTTCAGCCAGCCAGCGGCAGTAGTATGTGTGGTTCAAGTCAACTGAATGGAAAAACAATATACATCATGTAAGGACTCTAAATGGTAGCTAGAGCCTCATCACGAGCCAGGCATTGCTGTCTCCTTCACTCTTTCTTTCTCTCTCTCTGTCTCTCTCTGGTGATTGTTTACTATGGTGGGATTCTAGACGGGACCCCAAACCGTCTGCGAGTTGCCCCTGTTGAGTCACAGTCTAGGGTTGAACTGATGTAATGGGGCAGGAATCCGGCCCAGCCACCACCAGTCTAGACAGCCTGACCCACTCCCTCAGCCTGAGGTGGAAAACAACATTCTGGAAAACAAGCCAGGTCAAGCGGTGGCCATTTTGTGATCTCATATCGCCATCCTGTGGCTACCAGGTGTATTTCTTTGTATGACTGAAATTCTTGCAAAAACAGGTAGATTACTCATACAGTCAAATAGCAACTATCAATCATAAGAACACAGATCCATACTATATAATACAGATAGATATACAACTATAAACAATAGCAACATTTCGGTTTATCATATTTGACAGTATTTATCGTAGCATTTGCCTTTCTAGTCAAAACACACAATATACTGTACTACCCTCTGCTCCATCGCACCTTAATTGTTTTGAAATACCTTTAAAAAGTAGAGTTTGCACACTAGAGCCAGTCAGTAAATGTCAGTAACTGTGCATTCTGATGAGTCATCGTGACCATTATCCTGCAGCATCTGACTGGAACAGAGCTCTTACTGCAGAGAGAGTGTTTCCAGGTAATGCTTTCATTAACACCTTCCAGCTAACCCTCCTCCCTAACAGCCAACTGAAGGATTGATAACCCACACCCACATGTACAGTACACACACACACACACACTTCCCGGAAGCTCAGAGCTGTTGGGAGAGGGAGAAGGGAGGGTTACGATGCCGGGATTTCATCAGGTTCTTCCCGGCAATCAAATACTGCATCACCAACACACAGTGATAGGATGGGCCCATCTTGTGGCTGGTCAATCCCTGTGACGAGTTTTGCAATGCACAGCCATACAGAGAGCAGCTATAGGATAAAAATGGGAAGGATGCCGAGATGTGAGGAGTGTTCTGGTTATTGATGTCACTTAGCAGTTACTAAAAAAACACGGTGGGTCCACTGTGGGTTTTTGAAAGAAAAGCACATTTTCTGTCCATTAAAATAACATCAAATTGATCAGAAATACATTGTAGACATTGTTAATGTTGTAAATGACTATTGTAGCTGGAAAATGCAGATTTTTTATGGAATATCTACATAGGCGTACAGAGGCCCATTATCAGCAACCATCACTCCTGTGTTCCAATGGCACGTTGTGTTAGCTAATTCAAGTTAATCATTTTAAAAGGCTAATTGATCATTAGAAAACCCTAGAAATTGCCAAGAAACTGACGATCTCGTACAACGTTGTGTACTACTCCCGTCACAGAACAGCGCAAACTGGCTCTAACCACAAAGAAAGAGGAGTGGGAGGCCCCGGTGCACAACTGAGCAAGAGAAAAAGTCTTCAACTGGCAGCTTCATTAAATAGTACCTGCAAAACACCAGTCTCAAAGTTAACAGTGAAGAGGCGACTCCGGGATGCTGGCCTTCTAGGCAGAGTTCCTCTGTCCAGTGTCTGTGTTCTTTTGCCCATCTTAATCTTTTTATTTGCCAGTCTGAGATATGGCTTTTTATTTGCAACTCTCACAGCCTACCACAACTTTGCCAAACGGGGTGATAATTTAACAAAAGCACATTCACAAAAAAAGCACAATCATTGCACAAATGTACCTAACCATAAACATCAATGCCTTTCTTAAATTCAGTACACAGAAGTATATATTTTTTAAACCTGCATATTTAGTTAGAATAAATTAATGTTAGCAGGCAATATTAACTAGGGAAATTGTGTCACTTCTCTTGCGTTCTGTGCAAGCAGAGTCAGGGTATATGCAACAGTTTGGGCCGACTGGCTCGTTGTGAACTGTGACCGTAATTAATCTGCCAGAATTTTACATAATTATGACATAAAATTGAAGGTTGTGCAATGTAACAGCAATATTTAGACTTAGGGTTGCCATGCGTTAGATAAAATACGGAACGGTTCCTTATTTCACTGAAAGAATAAACGTTTTGTTTTCAAAATGATAGTTTCTGGATTTGACCATATTAATGACCAAAGGCTCGTATTTCTGTGTTAATTATATTATCATTATGTCTATGATTTGATGTATGATAGAGCAGTCTGAGTGGTGATAGGCAGCAGGCTTGTAAGCATTCATTCAAACAGCACTTTACTGCGTTTGTGAGCAGCTCTTAGCAATGCTTGAATCACAGCGCTGTTTATGACTTCAAGCCTAATAACTCCCGAGACGAGGCTGGCAAAACTAAAGTGCCTGTATGAACATCCAATAGTCAAAGGTTTATGAAATACAAATGGTATAGAGAGAAATAGTCGAATTGTCATAATTCCTATAATGACTACAACCTAAAACTTCTTAACTGGGAATATTGAAGAACTGGGAATATTGCAGAACTGGGAATATTGAACCATCCCCTTTCATATGTTCTCATGTTCTGAGCTGTAACGGCATTCAGAGGTGGAAGAAGGATCGGACCAAAGCGCAGGTGGTAAGTGTTCATAATGATTTATTCAAAACGACCTGAACACTGAAATACAAAACAATAAACGATGTGAACAAATGAAAACCAAACAGTACCTTGTGGCCCAAACACTCACACGGAAACACCCACAAACCAAAAGTTAAACCCAGGCTACCTAAGTATAATTCTCAATCAGAGACAACTAACGACACCTGCCTCTGATTGAGAACCATACTAGGCTGAACACAAAAACCAACATAGAAAAACATACATAGACTGCCCACCCCAACTCACGCCCTGACCATACTAAAGCAAATAATAAAATAACAGAACTATGGTCAGAACGTGACATGAGCAAGGAACTTAAACGTCAGCTTTTTTACATGGCACATATTGCACTTTTACTTTCTTCTCCATCACTGTGTTTTCGCATTATTTAAACCAAATTGAACGTGTTTCATTATTTATTTGAGACTAAATAGGGTCTTATTTATGTATTAGATTAAGCTAAAATAAAAGTGTTCATTGTATTCATTCAGTATTGTTGTAATTGTCATTATTACAAATATATATATATATATATATATATATATATATAGAAATCGGCCGATTAATGGGTATTGGCTTTTTTTGGTCCTCCAATAATCGGTATCGGCGTTGAAAAATCATAATCGGTCGAGTCAATGTGCGGGGGCACCGGTGTCGAGGTAATTATGTAGATGCAGGTAGTGTTATTAAAGTGGCTATGCATAAAAAATAACAGAGAGTAGCAGCAGCGTCGGGGGGACAGAGAGTGAGAGAGAGGACAGAAGGGGAGAAGGAGGACAGTGGGTGAGAGAGAGAGGAAAGAGGGTGGGAGAGAGAGAGGACAGTGGACGAGAGTGAGAGGACTGCGGGCCACCAACCAACAGGGCAGGAGAGGACTTCCTCTGTGTCATAGGGTCAGAGAGGACGAAGGGCAGAGTATAACGAGGAGAGGAGAGGTGTGTATATGAGGTTTTTCCAACCCCACCCCTTTGCTGTTTTTGAGTCCCATCACGGGCTACCATAGGTGCATTCAGAATGTGGAATGTTCTGCAGTATAACCTACTGTGAATTGTTCCTAACATTTATACAACCTTAGTGTTGGGGACAAGTTATGTTGCCATAAAACAGTTACAATAAATCATTTTATATTATTCCTCCAGTAAAACTGACCTGCATAGTCAGGGGAAACTGTTTGCGTGTGATCAGGGGTGTATTCGTTCCACAGATTCTGTTGAAAAAAACAGTTTGCAATCGGAAGCAAACAGAACCGAACAGGGATTAACATACCTGAATTTGCCAATAGAAATTTGCCAATAGAAAACTTTTGGACTAATGATTACACCCGAGGTCAGCTAGATGCAGGCAAGAGTGTGCAAAGCAGTATTAATTGTGTCACAGTCTGTCGCCTTGATTACTAAAAATTCTCTCAACCTGTGGACTATATTGTAACCTAACATTCATAAGCTAGGCTGTAGCAACCTCATGATGGGTACAGGGAAAGTTAGAGCATCATGTAATAGCCTAAACCTATCGATAGGTTGAATGGAATATAAATGACAGTCATCCAATATGCTGTAATAGAAATAAGGCCATAACACATAATCATCCTCTCTCATCTTAAACGGCACAGACCGCCACTGGGTTGTGTGTGTGTGTGTGTGTGTGTGTGTGTGTGTGTGTGTGTGTGTGTGTGTGTGTGTGTGTGTGTGTGTGTGTGTGTGTGTGTGTGTGTGTGTGTGTGTGTGTGTGTGTGTGTGTGTGTGTGTGTCCACAGTTATCCAGCCAGGCAGCAGCAGCCTTACTGACGTGGGTCCTGGTCAAGGAGGAAATGGAACAACAGATAATGTACCATAATGATCATTTCTTCTGAGGACAAACAGCTCCCTGTTACTGTATCATTTAGAACCCAGTTGTTACAGGAAAATGTTGAATCACTCCAATAAATATTGACCACAAGGCTCCATAAAAATGTATCAAAATATACTATTAGACGGGCTACAGTGTTACTGCTGTATGAGAGCCTCTGAGAGGGGTGTTATGTTTGTGTGTCTTTTGTAGATGTTTGTTTATTGTTTGTCGTGATTGGTTTTACTGTGAGTAACCCCTGGATTATTCTAGCTTTGGCGTGTGCGTGTGTGTTTGTGCGTGTGTGTTGACAGAGTGGTCCGTAATGAGATGAATGGGTTTACCTGTGTTGAGTGGGAGGAGACATATAGAGGTTTCTCTTTAGTCACATGACCTGTTCCAGACAGACAAGGATAAAAGAAAAGTAGGGCAGAGGATTACATTGACTGTACTCTTCTACCCCAGGCTATTCACAGCCAGAGAATATTACCTAATCACACACATGTACATCAGAGCTGGAAGATTCCATAAGAGCAGCTTACATCACTTACACTAAAGCCAATCAACACAAACAAACATTTACAGAAGCACAGAAAGTACACTTGCACAAGCGTGCAAACATGCATGCACACATGCAGTATAAAGCATTGTATGTGCCTGCCTTCCTGTCTAACTAATGACTGAGCGAGGGAGAGAGAGAGCCACAGAGAGACACAGCGAGACACAGAGAGACAGAGAGAGACAGAGAGACTATGCTGAGATGAGGGGTCTATGGTCAGTCCGGGTACTATTTAATGAAGCTGCCAGTTGAGGACTTGTGAGGCGTCTGTTTCTCAAAATAGACACTAATGTACTTGTCCTCTTGCTCAGTTGTGCACCAAGGCCTCCCACTCCTCTTTCTATTCTGTTTAGAGCCAGTTTGTGCTGTTCTGTGAAGGGAGTAGTACACCACGTTGTACGAGATCTTCAGTTTCTTGGCAATTTCTCGCGTGGAATAGCCTTCATTTCTCCGAACAAGAATAGACTGACGAGTTTCAGAAGAAAGTTCAATGTTTCTGGCCATTTTGAGCCTGTAATCGAACCCACAAATGCTGACGCTCCAGACGCTCAACTAGTCTAAAGAAGGACAGTTTTATTGCTTCTTTAATCAGGACAAAAGTTTTCAGCTGTTCTAACATAATTGCAAAAGGGTTTTCTAATGATCAATTAGCATTTTAAAATGATAAACTTGGATTAGCTAACACAACATGCCATTGGAACACAGGAGTGATGGTTGCTGATAATGGGCCTCTGTAAGCCTATGTAGATACTCCATAGTCATTTACAACATTAACAATGTCTACACTGTATTTCTGATCAATTTAATGGACACATCTTTTGCTTTTCTTTCAAAAACAAGGACATTTCTAAGTGAACGCAAACTTTTGAATGGTGATGTATGTCAAATATTTGATGGCAAGTGCTTCTGATTGGCTGTGGGAGGGCTGTTTCAGGCCCAAACACAGCGAAGTTGGGAAGTATTTTGATCAAACTGATGAAACCCATTTGCAATGAAAAACAACACAAAGAAACGTTCTCTGAGGGCGACAAGCAGCAGCAATTTCGCATCACACCAGAAACTCCACCAGAAATGTAAACCGGACTAATAGCTCACAGTGGATCGAGCCTGGCACTGGGTCATTTTCGCCTTTTGACAGTAGAAGGAATTAGAAGTTGGTTTTTAAAGGCAGTTGCAGCTTAAAAGTGCAATTATTAATACATGAGGATTTCCCCCAAAAAATTGTTGGGTAATTTCCAGATTTGTCACCAACCCAATTTTGTGAGCCGTGGACTATTCTTTCTGACCTCGGTTTCTCACCAAATCTTTCTGAATTTCAGCCCATTGCTTTGCATAGTAGTGCTTTCCTCTGTTGGCTTGTTTGGTAAAGGGGGACTTTTATTTACCGTAACAGCTAGTAAGAATCCCAGGTGAAATATATATTTTTCCTTTCAAATGTAGAACTACATTTATTGTAATAGGGTTTTTCAAAAGGAAGTGCAGCCAAAACCTTGTAAATAAAGATTACAAATATATTTAATGAGGAGCTTCTTGGAGTCTCTCTTGCAGACTGACACATAGGCTACTGCTACAGTGGTGTAATGTAGTGCTGCAGGAGCGACACACCGTCACTTCTCAGAATGGTGCTTGTTTAATAAAGTTTAGATCAAAGCTGAATCAAAGGCTTGCCTTTTCCAGGTGGGGCTCCCAACTGGAGAGCCTGGTAAATAGCCTCTCCACCCCTGACCACACGGCCTGCTGTCCTCTCTCTCACACAGGGGATGCTGTCCTCTCTTACAGGAGATGCTGTCCTCTCTCTCTTACAGGAGAGGCCGTCCTCTCTCTCTCACTCACTCAGGAGAGGCTGTCTTCTCTCTTACACAGGGCAGGAGAGCACTTCCTCTGTTTGAGAGGGTCAGAGAGGCAGAGAGCCAGAGAGGAAGAGGACCAGCGAGGACGAAGGCCAGTGTATAGTGAAGAGAAGAGAGGGGATGGGGTTGTTTCATCCCCACCCCTTTGCTGTTTTTGAGTCCCATCACGGGCTACAATAGGTGCATTCAGAATGTGGAATGTTCTAAATAGCATTCTGCAGTAGAACCTACTGTGAATTGTTCCTAACATTTATACAACCTTATTGTTGGGGACAAGTGAGTTGCAATATTTTATTTGACATTAATCAATGTTCAATGTTTATAGCAATGGAATGCATTATCAATACAGAAGTCATACAACATAACTGTGGATTGAGAGGAAAATGAAAATTGTATTCATTCAGCTGCTTTTCTGGACCAGTCTCTGATAGTGTCACATAGCATGTGGGTTTTGAACAGTCTGCTGGTTATGCCAAGACTTATGCCAAGACAGAGGTGCTATGTCTAACGCTAGCCTGGAACTAAACTCTGTTGCCACGATACCACAGCCACACGAACACAGAGGCAGTCATTTAAAAAAGGGGCACCTACATACAGTAGCCTACAACGTTGGCTTAACCGCAGAACCTCCAACAAACATTTTTTGGGGGAAAAACACACAATAAACCATTTGTCTGACAGAAATCTTTGCCACACATTGGGGCTCCCATGGTGATGAAAGCTACAACAAACTGACTCATAGGGATTTCAGTGGTCTCCCAAAATTATCCCCCCCAAAAAGCCTGGTTCTTGGAATAGTGGAACACCCCATCAGAGCACCAGCTAAATGGGATGAGTGGTTTGTCTGGGCAATGGGAGGGAGGAAGGAGGCTGTTAAAACAGGACGGACGGGTGTGTCACACTCATATCGGCCCCTCGTTAGAGTGTGTCTCGTCTCTTAGCGCGTGTCATTGTCAGTCAACGCCCTGATGAGACTTCTCGCCGGCGACAGTGTGTGTTGTGACCTTGAGGCTTCTAGGCAGCGTGCCCAATGTGTGTGTGTGTGTGTGTGTGTGTGTGTGTGTGTGTGTGTGTGTGTGTGTGTGTGTGTGTGTGTGTGTGTGTGTGTGTGTGTGTCCACAGTTATCCGGCCAGGCAGCAGCAGCCGTACTGACGTGGGTCCAGGTCAAGGAGGAAATGGAACAACAGATAATATACCATAATGATCATTTCTTCTGAGGACAAACATCTCCCTGTTACTGTATCATTTAGGACCCAGTTGTTACAGGAAAATGTTGAATCACTCCAATAAAGATTGACCACAAGGCTCCATAAAAATGTATCAAAATATACTATTAGACGGGCTACAGTGTTATTACTGTAAGAGAGGGGTGTTATGTTTGTGTGTACATGTTTGTTTAGAACAAGGAAGAACTAGAGAGTTTGGCATGTTCCAGAACCATGGTTCCCTCTCATTGAGTGATGAACAGCATGTGTTCAACAACAACTCAACTCGACTGACTAGGCCTTCTCACCAGTTACGTAAGTCATTTCATCAACATGTGAGAACTACTGGATGTGTAACTGATTTAGCTAGTCGAAGTGCTGATTAATGGTTGACTAGTAGAATCAGGTGTGTTTAGAACAGGGATGGAACAAAAGTCTGCATACTGGGTTGCTGTCCAAGAGGAGGGTGGGATGCTCCTGCTGTAGCTTGTTGTTCCCCATTACAGAGAAGGGTTAGGGTTAGAAACACTGTTTTATATAGGGAAGGCCAAGAGACAACTCAAGGTCCACTTTAAAGCTTGGATCCTTAATGTGCATCTCCATCCATAGCCGCAGGAAGTAGGGGTCCTGTATTATTAGGGTGGCGAGTCGCCTAAGGGTTAGAGCATTGGGCCAGTGACCAAAAGGTTGCTGGATCGACAAGGCAAAAATATGTCATTCTGCCCCTGAGCAAGGCAGTTAACCCACTGTTCCCCAGTAGTATTGTAAATAAGAATTTATTATTGACTGACTTGCCTAGTTATAAAAAGGTAGGGCCAGTGCAAGAGCACTTACAGTAGACTTAAGCCTGTGTCCTGATGCTAAAACGATGATTGTAAGCACTTCATTCATTCCTCGTGGTTTGTCTTGTTCACAACTAGCTACCACAAACAGTATGTGCAGGGGAAGGATACCGATTATGGTGATGATGATTGTGGTGATGATGGTGATGATAGTGATGATGGTAATGATAACGATGATGGTGATGGTGATGATAATGATTATGATGATGATGATGATAATGATGATGATGATGAGGGTTTTGATGACAGAAATGTATGTGGGGAAGGATACTGATTAGGTCAATCCTGTTGTATCGGGCTTGTAGTGGTTATGAGTAATGAATTTGGCCCTACTAGAGTTTCTGTACTAATGAAGCATTAAGACACAATATTCAACACTGAAGTATAGTAACAATACAACCCTGAAACGATATTGACGTCCTCTAATGTCATACAGTTATTCATTGCAACACATGATAAAGTAAACAGAAACGTAAACCGACCACAAAGTTAACTGTCAATGATGCAAAACTGTTGTTAATGAGTCCCTCTCTCTTCTTGCATTTCCAATCATAGCCTCAACACACTTGTGATGTACGGGCAACTAAACCCCAATGCTTTAGTTCAGCATTTACAGTAAATAGGACTTCTATGTGGATAGAGAGCATTTCCCTGGGCGGTGCTTGCGTTTACCACTTGCTGTTTCTTTTGCACCATAAACCCAATTCCCAGGAGTCCAAACCTTGAGCTCTCGCTCAATCAGCCCGAACAGTACGTAGCCTAAGAGATAAAACACAACAGCATGTCTACATCGCTGTGTTGTTTGTAAGCAGGGGGGGGGGGCGTTAAGATGTGAGCTGAAACTGTATGCAGTAGCAGATTGTGCTCCACCTAGCTTTAATGATTGGCATTGAACTGAGTGCAGGATGCCCTGATCCTAGATCTGTGCTTGACCTCTACTCTAACCTGTCTTCCATGAGAAAAGCCCATGTGCGTAAGTGTTCATTACCTATAAACCAGTCCACACACGTGCACATACACCCCTCTGAAAGAGCCTGAGTCACTGTATCCCCCTGAAGCTCACCGTCTAGCACCATCAACACACACACACTGGAGCTCTTCATCTTTATCATGGAGATGAAATGCTCCATTAACACAACAGGAGAAAATAAGCTACTGTAGGCTCAACCCTAATTTACGTGCTCTGTCATGGCCCAAGACAATACCTAAGAGTCAGGTCCACTGAGGGGACAAAATGTAAATCTGAGGGGCCAAAAATGTAAATATTGAATGTCTAGTACAGTATCCAGAGAACTGACTATTGAATGTCTGGTACAGTATCCAGAGAACTGACTACTGAATGTCTGGTACAGTATCCAGAGAACTGACTACTGAATGTCTGGTACAGTATCCAGAGAACTGAATATCTGGTACAGTATCCAGAGAACTGACTATTGAATGTCTGGTACAGTATCCAGAGAACTGACTACTGAATGTCTGGTACAGTATCCAGAGAACTGACTACTGAATGTCTGGTACAGTATCCAGAGAACTGACTACTGAATGTCTGGTACAGTATCCAGAGAACTGACTACTGAATGTCTGGTACAGTATCCAGAGAACTGACTACTGAATGTCTGGTACAGTATCCAGAGAACTGACTATTGAATGTCTGGTACAGTATCCAGAGAACTGACTACTGAATGTCTGGTACAGTATCCAGAGAACTGACTACTATTGAATGTCTGAATGTCTGAATGTCTGGTACAGTATCCAGAGAACTGACTATTGAATGTCTGGTACAGTATCCAGAGAACTGACTATTGAATGTCTGGTACAGTATCCAGAGAACTGACTATTGAATGTCTGGTACAGTATCCAGAGAACTGACTACTGAATGTCTGGTACAGTATCCAGAGAACTGACTACTGAATGTCTGGTACAGTATCCAGAGAACTGACTACTGAATGTCTGGTACAGTTTCCAGAGAACTGACTACTGAATGTCTGGTACAGTATCCAGAGAACTGACTATTGAATGTCTGGTACAGTATCCAGAGAACTGACAATTGAATGTGTGATGGAATAATACTATACTATTCATGTTTGGTATCTATGTGTAACTTCTTCCCTGAAGGGGACTCTGATGTCATATATCTAGATGTATGATCTCTGTGGTTCCTTGTAGTTGTTCAGAGAGAATTCTGATGACACTGTACGCAATGGTCCTACACAGCCCACACACTCAGGCCATCACACATAGAAATGACCCCCTTCTTAGAGGATGATGGCTGGTTTGATATGATTGGATATCTTAGTTTTATTACCTTTGGTTTGGTCTGTGGATTGGTCAACAATTAATTTTGAATACAAACAATTCAGATCTGGTATAAATGGAATGAAGGTCTATTGTTCTCTCTCTTATCCTGTATCCTGTCCATCAGAGAACGGTGGTAGGATATGTTCTCATTTCCTAGGCTTCTAGGCCTCCAGACTATTAGGCATCTATTTGTAAGTTAACCCCAGGCCTGGGAAACTCCAGGTCTTGGGTGCCTGATTGGTGTCACACTTTTTCCCCAGCTCCAGCTAACACACCTGACTCAAATAATCAACTAATCATGATCTTCAGTTAAAAATGAAATTAGTTTAAATCAAGTGTGTTTGCTAGGGATGGTGGGAAAAGTGACACCAATCAGGCCCACGAGGACTGGAATTGCCAAGGCCTGTGGCTAGGATCGACCCTGAGTGTACAAAACATTAGGAACACCTTTCTAATATTAAGTTGCACCCCTTTTTCCCTCAGCACAACCCCAGTTCGTTGGTGCAGGAAAGGTAGTGACGTGTTGAAAGCACCAAACTGTCAGTTTAAACAGCTAACACACAGCTCTGACAACCCATACATACCCTACAAGACATGCCACCAGGGGTCTCTTCACAGTCCACAACTCTGGGAAATGCACAGTACCACATAGAGCCATGACTACATGGAACGCAATTCTACGTCAGGTAACTCAAGTGAGCAGTAAAATCAGATTTAAAAAACAGTTAAAACAACCCGTCATGGCACAATACGGACTGTGAAGAGAAACACACACATACACACACATACTTTAACACACACACTCTACACACAAAATAAAGATCTCAAGTGTGTGTGAGTTAGGCAATTACCCCTCTTTTCCTGAACCCACTGGACCTTTGTTGCCCACCTGTACCATGATACCATGTGTTGTGGGATGGGTCAGCTGTAAAGTACATGGAAGCCTTTGTGCAACAGCCCTGGGCCTGAGATGGGTGTTAGCTGGTTAGCAACTTAGCATTTGGTGCGGGGAGATGACTCAGAGATATCCGGCCGGATGTCAGTGTTGTTTTGAAGGAGCTCTGAACACAAGTGTCTTCTGTAGTGGCGACAGGGTGAGATCCAATGGGATATTTTATTTATTTTATTTTATTTAACTAGTCAAGTCAGTTAATAAGAACAAATTCTTATTTATAATGACTGCCTACCCCGGCTAAACCCTAACCAGGACAACGCTGTGTGCCGCCCTATGGGACTCCCAATCACGGCCGGTTGTGGTACATCCTGGAATCACTGATATGCAATGCCTTAGACCGTTGCGCCATTAGGGATCCAATTAACATAAAACAAGCCCTGCTTAGTCTCTGTCCTAAAGGGAAGCTCACTGATTTTGCAGTTGTATCAAGCAATCATTTTGTTCACTTATATAGACAACTCAAGAGCAAGGGTACATGTTCCATCAGCAACTTGCCACCTGACAGAGCTAGTTTTCACCAACTGAGGGATTGCGCTCTTACCTGAGGAGCAGATCTCAAGACAGGGGTGAGTCTGACTCTGTACGGCAGGTAGCCTAGCATTTAAGAGTGTTGGGCCAGTAACCTAAAGGCCACTGGTTTGAATCCCAAGCAGACAAGGTGAATAATTTGTTGATGCTCTGGATAAGAGCATCTACTAAAATAAAATATTATTTGTCACATGCGCTGAATACAACATTACCGTGAAATGCTTACTTTACGAGCCCTTTCCCAACAATTCAGAGTATGAAAAAGTATGAAAATTAGCAAAAAATAGGAAAGAGTAACACAATAAATAACAATAACAAGGCTATCTACAAGAAGTACAAGTACAAAGTCAATGTGCAGGGTTTCAATGTAGTTGAGGTAATATGAATGATACTTGTTAGTACCATTCTGTACTAATACAGTACAGGCCTAGCTGGGCAAGTATCACAACATAATGACAAGTATTATAAGGTAAGTACCACAAATCCAGACATGAAACAGCACAGTAATGTGATTGGAAATGTGAAAATATTCCCACCAGGTGGCGCCTAATCACTACAATACAGTATTCTGGCTACTCAAGGTAATCGTGACAGTGTGATGGCTCCAACCTGTTATGACATATAACCAAAACTAAACCACGATATCTACATAGTGTTATTCTTATTCTGAGTTATTTTGCTCTGATATAGGTTAGATGGCATGGCACGGAGCTGTGAGGGGAACGGCACCTCAGTACCTCCAGGCTCTGATCAGGCCCTACACCCAAACAAGGGCACTGCGTTCATCCACCTCTGGCCTGCTCGCCTCCCTACCACTGAGGAAGTACAGTTCCCGCTCAGCCCAGTCAAAACTGTTCGCTGCTCTGGCCCCCCAATGGTGGAACAAACTCCCTCACGACGCCAGGACAGCGGAGTCAATCACCACCTTCCAGAGACACCTGAAACCCCACCTCTTTAAGGAATACCTAGGATAGGATAAAGTAATCCCTCTCACCCCCCCCCCCTTAAAAGATTTAGATGCACTATTGTAAAGTGGCTGATCCACTGGATGTCATAAGGTGAACGCACCAATTTGTAAGTCGCTCTGGATAAGAGCGTCTGCTAAATGACTTAAATGTAATGTAAATGTAATGGCAATCTAACAAGTTGGATCCTGGTGCTAGATCAAACAGTATTGAGAAGCATGTGAACAGTCATGGGACTCCTACCCTGAAACAAGCATCTCTGCTTATTGGTATGCAATTGCTCCCTTCCTCATATCTTTAATCCAATTTAAAGTATGCTTCTATACAACCAAATCAAATCAAATGGATTTATATAGCCCTTCTTACATCAGCTGATATATCAAAGTGCTGTAGAGAAACCCAGCCTTAAACCCCAAACAGCAAGCAATGCAGGTGTAGAAGCAACCACATATTTAAAGTATGATTGAATAATAGGTGACGTATCAAATACAAACCTAAGAGGTTGGACCATAGAAAAATGCTGCCGTAAAGTAAGTTGCTGTTAGTGTTGAGGAATTGAACCTGCATTGATAGAGCTAACAAGCAGCCAATCTGGCATGTCATTAGAACATATCAGCCTATTTTACCGTATTATGGTCCTGCATACAACACTAAGATAGCCTAGCTTAGCTCCCATGCATTTAACATGGCCCACAAGTAGCTAGAAAAGCTGCAGATGTAATTACAGCTACTCTGTCTTAGTTAAGCAAAGTGATTGATACTAACAATTAGTGCTCAGAGCAAGTCTATCATCAATTACTACTACAAAGGGTCCTGGTACCCCTCCTGTCTCAGCCTCCAGTATTTATGCTGCAGTAGTTTATGTGTCGGGGGGCTAGGGTCAGTTTGTTATATCTGGAGTACTTCTCCTGTCCTATTCGGTGTCCTGTGTGAATCTAAGTGTGCGTTCTCTAATCCTCTCCTTCTCTCATTCTTTCTCTCTCTCGGAGGACCTGAGCCCTAGGACCATGCCCCAGGACTACCTGACATGATGACTCCTTGCTGTCCCCAGTCCACCTGGCCGTGCTGCTGCTCCAGTTTCAACTGACCTGAGCCCTAGGACCATGCCCCAGGACTACCTGACATGATGACTCCTTGCTGTCCCCAGTCCACCTGACCGTGCTGCTGCTCCAGTTTCAACTGTTCTGCCTCATTATTATTCGACCATGCTGGTCATTTATGAACATTTGAACATCTTGGCCATGTTCTGTTATAATCTCCACCCGGCACAGCCAGAAGAGGACTGGCCACCCCACATAGCCTGGTTCCTCTCTAGGTTTCGTCCTAGGTTTTGGCCTTTCTATGGAGTTTTTCCTAGCCACCGTGCTTCTATACCTGCATTGCTTGCTGTTTGGGGTTTTAGGCTGGGTTTCTGTACAGCACTTTGAGATATCAGCTGATGTACGAAGGGCTATATAAATAAATTTGATTTGGTAGAATTTAGGAGAGAAACAGTGACCTCATCAACAAGCCTGATGGAAAAACAAAGCTGAACAGAAAAGTATGCCCTGTCGATTCTTTGAAGCCAGAGAGATTCATAGATCAAACTACAGTAGTCCCTTGCCAGTTGTCTATCCCCACATAAAAATGCACACACTTAAGCAGGACTCGGTTAGTAGCAGGAGAACATCTGTGATTTCCGCCCAATGGCTATAAATGCAAGAAATCCAACCTTACAAGGCAGAGTTCCTCTGTCCAGTGTCTGTGTTCTTTTGTCCATCTTAGTATTTTTTTTTTTTATGGCCAGTCTGAGATATGGCTTTTTCTTTGCAACTCTGCCTAGAAGGCCCGGATCCCGGAGTCGCCTCTTCACTGTTGACGTTGAAACTGGTGTTTTGCGGATACTATTTAATGAAGCTGCCAGTTGAAGACTTGTGAGGCATCTGTTTCTCAAACTAGACATGAATGTACTTGTCCTCTTGCTCAGTTGTGCACCAGGGCCTCCCACTCCTCTTTCTATTCTGGTTAGAGACAGTTTTGCTCTGTTCTGTGAAGGGAGTAGTACACAGCGTTGTACGAGATCTTCAGTTTCTTGGCAATTTCTTGCATGGAATAGCCTTCATTTCTCAGAACAAGAATAGACTGGTGAGTTTCAGAAGAAAATTCAATGTTTCTGGCCATTTTGAGCCTGTAATCGAACCCACAAATGCTGATGCTCCAGATTCTCAACTAGTCTAAAGAAGGCCAGTTTTATTACTTCTTTCATCAGAACAACAGTTTTCAGCTGTGCTAACATAATTGCAAAAGTGGATTCTAATGATCAATTAGCCTTTTAAAATGATTAACTTGGATTAGCTAACACAACGTGCCATTGGAACACAGGAGTGATGGTTGCTGATAATGGGCCTCTGTACGCCTATGTAGATACTCCATTAAAAATCAGTTGTTTCCAGCTACAATAGACATTTACAAAATTAACAATGTCTACACTGTATTTCTGATCAATTTGATGTTAATTTAATGGACAAAAAATGTGATTTTCTTTCAGAAACAAGGACATTTCTAAGTGACCCCAAACTTTTGAACGGTAGTGTATATTATTTTTTTTAAATAAAGATTTCAAGGGCAAACCACACTTGTTGGCGCAGGTAGGCCCACTACATCCCGGACTGGCTTCATCTTCCAAAGCCCCCACCATTTCTCCTTTACCCAAATCCAGATAGCTGATGTTCTGAAAGAGCTGCAAAATCTGGACCCCTACAAATCAGCCGGGCTAGACAATCTGGACCCTCTCTTTCTAAAATAATCTGCCGAAAATTTTGCAACCTCTATTACTTGCCTGTTCAACCTCTATTTCATATCGTCTGAGATTCCCAAAGATTGGATAGTTGCCGCGGTCATCCCCCTCTTCAAAGGGGGTGACCCTCTAGACCCAAACTGCTACAGACCTATATCTATCCTACTCTGTCTTTCTAAGGTCTTTGAAAGCCAAGTTAACAAACAGATTACTGACCATTTCGAATCCCACCATACCTTTTCCACTATGCAATCTGGTTTCAGAGCTGGTCATGGGTGCACCTCAGCCACGCTCAAGGTTCTAAAGGACATCATAACCGCCATCGATAAGAGACATTACTGTGCAGCCGTATTCATCGACCCGGCCAAGGTTTTCGACTCTGTCAATCACCACATTCTTATTGGCAGACTCGACAGCCTTGGTCTCTCAAATGATTGCCTCGCCTGGTTTACCAACTACTTCTCTGATAGAGTTCAGTGTGTCAAATCGGAGGGACTGTTGTCCCGTCCTCTGACAGTCTCTATGGGTGTGCCACTGGGTTAAATTCTCGGGCCGACTCTCTTTTCTGTATACATCAATGATGTTGCTCGTGCTGCTGGTGATTCTCTGATCCACCTCTACGCAGACGACACCATTCTGTATACTTCTGGCCCCTCCTTGGACACTGTGTTAACTAACCTCCAGACGAGCTTCAATGCCATACAACTCTCCTTCCGTGGCCTCCAACTGCTCTTAAACGCAAGTAAAACTAAATGCATGCTATTTAATAGATCACTGCCCGCACCTGCCCGCCCGTCCAGCATCACTACTCTGGACGGCTCTGACTTAGAATACGTGGACAACTACAAATACCTGGGTGTCTGGTTAGACTGTAAACTATCCTTCCAGACTCACATGAAGCATCTCCAATCCAAAATTAAATCTAGAATCGGCTTCCTATATCGCAACAAAGCATCCTTCACTCATGCTGCCAAACATACCCTCGTAAAACTGACCATCCTACCGATCCACACCTTCGATGATGTCATCTATAAAATAGCCTCCAACACTCTACTTAACAAACTGGATGCAGTCTATCACAGTGCCATCCGTTTTGCCAAAGCCCCATACACTACCTACCATTGCGACCTGTACGCTCTCGTTGGTTGGTCCTCGCTTCATACTCGTCTCCAAATCCACTGGCTACAGGTTATCTACAAGTCTCTGCTAGGTAAAGCCCTGCCTTATCTCAGCTCTCTGGTCACCATAGCAGCACCCACTCGTAGGACGCGCTCCAGCAGGTAAATCTCACTGGTCACCCCCAAAGCCAATTCCCCCTTTGGTCGTCTTTCCTTCCAGTTCTCTGCTGCCCATGACTGGAACAAATTGCAAAAATCTCTGAAGCTGGAGACTTACATCTCCCTCACTAGTTTTAAGCACCAGCTGTCAGAGCAGCTTACAGATCACTGCACCTGTACATAGCCCATCTGTAAACAGCCCATCTATCTACCTACCTCATCCCCATACTGGTATTTATTTATTTATTTTGCTCCTTTGCACCCCAGTATCTCTACCTGCACATTCATCTTCTGCCGATCTACCATTCCAGTGTTTAATTGCTATATTGTAATTACTTCGCCACCATGGCCTATTTATGTCCTTAACTTACCTCATTTGCACTCACTGTATATAGACTTTTTGTTTTCTTTTGTTCTACTTTATTATTGACTGTATGTTTTGTTTATTCCATGTGTAACTCTGTGTTCTTGTATGTGTCGAATTGCAACGCTTTATCTTGGCCAGGTCGCAGTTGCAAATGAGAACTTGTTCTCAACTAGCCTACCTGGTTAAATAAAATAAAGGTGAAATAAAAAACAAAAATACAATTTTGAGATCATGAAGGTTCTCAAGAGAGCATACGTAAGACCTATACATAAGATGAGTGGGTTTGTAGTCAGGAGATGTTTTTATGTCCACCTCGAACAAAGGTGTAAACTCAGGAGAAGAATATCTGATTATAAGAGCGCCATTCTTACACTTTCACTTAATCTCAGAACTTTGCAGGGAATCATGTCAACAAACCTGAGCCACCATAGCAATGATATATAATCCATTATTTGACGGAGTGTGTGAGCGCGTTCCAGTGGATCACTTTTGTCGAGTCAGTGACCGTTGATCAATGCATTTATAAGTTTGTCACATTTCAAAGAATTGCAGGACTTGCACCTACGTACAGTACCAGTCAAACGTTTGGACATACCTACTCATTCAAAGGTTTTTGTTTATTTTTACTATTTTCTACATTGTACATTATTTTCTACATTGTAGAATAATAGTGAAGATATCAACTATTAAATAACACACATGGAATCATGTAATAACCAAAAAAGTGTTCAACAAATCAAAATATATTTTATATTTGAGTTTTCATCAAAGTAGCCACCCTTTGCCTTGATAGCTGCATTTGATAGCTAAGTAAGTGAAAGTGAAAAAAAACGAAATATCTCGCTTTCTCTCTCGCTCTCTTGCTTCTCCTACATTTAAGGAATTAATTTGTTAAAAACTGTTCAACTATTGTCTTTCTTTTTGAGTCAACTACTCATCACACTTTATGCACTGCTGTGCTAGCTACAGTGCCTTGTGAAAGTATTCGGCCCCCTTGAACTTTGCGACCTTTTGCCACATTTCAGGCTTCAAACATAAAGATATAAAACTGTATTTTTTTGTGAAGAATCAACAACAAGTGGGACACAATCATGAAGTGGAACGACATTTATTGGATATTTCAAACTTTTTTAACAAATCAAAAACTGAAAAATTGGGCGTGCAAAAAACCTTTTGCTGCGATTACAGCTGTAAGTCGCTTGGGGTATGTCTCTATCAGTTTTGCACATCGAGAGACTGAAATTTTTCCCCATTCCTCCTTGCAAAACAGCTCGAGCTCAGTGAGGTTGGACGGAGAGCATTTGTGAACAGCAGTTTTCAGTTCTTTCCACAGATTCTCGATTGGATTCAGGTCTGGACTTTGACTTGGCCATTCTAACACCTGGATATGTTTATTTTTGAACCATTCCATTGTAGATTTTGCTTTATGTTTTGGATCATTGTCTTGTTGGAAGACAAATCTCCGTCCCAGTCTCAGGTCTTTTGCAGACTCCATCAGGTTTTCTTCCAGAATGGTCCTGTATTTGGCTCCATCCATCTTCCCATCAATTTTAACCATCTTCCCTGTCCCTGCTGAAGAAAAGCAGGCCCAAACCATGATGCTGCCACCACCATGTTTGACAGTGGGGATGGTGTATTCAGGGTGATGAGCTGTGTTGCTTTAACGCCAAACATAACGTTTTGCATTGTTGCCAAAAAGTTCAATTTTGGTTTCATCTGACCAGAGCACCTTCTTCCACATGTTTGGTGTGTCTCCCAGGTGGCTTGTGGCAAACTTTAAATTACACTTTTTATGGATATCTTTAAGAAATGGCTTTCTTCTTGCCACTCTTCCATAAAGGCCAGATTTGTGCAATAAACGACTGATTGTTGTCCTATGGACAGAGTCTCCCACCTCAGCTGTAGATCTCTGCAGTTCATCCAGAGTGATCATGGGCCTCTTGGCTGCATCTCTGATCAGTCTTCTCCTTGTATGAGCTGAAAGTTTAGAGGGACGGCCAGGTCTTGGTAGATTTGCAGTGGTCTGATACTCCTTCCATTTCAATATTATCGATTGCACAGTGCTCCTTGGGATGTTTAAAGCTTGGGAAATCTTTTTGTATCCAAATCCGGCTTTAATCTTCTTCACAACAGTATCTCGGACCTGCCTGGTGTGTTCCTTGTTCTTCATGATGCTCTCTGCGCTTTTAACGGACCTCTGAGACTATCACAGTGCAGGTGCATTTATACGGAGACTTGATTACACACAGGTGGATTGTATTTATCATCATTAGTCATTTAGGTCAACATTGGATCATTCAGAGATCCTCACTGAACTTCTGGAGAGAGTTTGCTGCACTGAAAGTAAAAGGGACTGAATAATTTTGCACGCTCAATTTTTCAGTTTTTAAAGACAGTTTTATATTTTTATGTTTGAAGCCTGAAATGTGGCAAAAGGTCGCAAAGTTCAAGGGGGCCGAATACTTTCGCAAGGCACTGTAACAGCCTTGAATCTGTATCTGTCAGTCAAACAGTGACACTCTGTAACCCTGTATTATGTAGTGTACATTGGTGCCCTGGCTAGGCTACTACTATGGCCCAGTGACCCTGTGTAATCCCCATATGGCAGTCGGTTGGCCCACTGCAAACAAGTGTACCTCTATCTCTCTCTCCCTGTCCCTCCCTTCTGCCTTCTACTTATTAAGCATCCCGATGGCAGCTCGCGCTCGTTCTAAGCGGTAATCAAACACTGTCGGCCTGCGGCCTGTCCAATCCCTCTGAGAAAATCCTGCCATTGATTTTAGCCTGCTCCTTCCAGCCCCCCACGAATTGAATATGAATTCATATAATACTTCCTTCTCATGTATAAACACACCTGAGAACAGGTCTTTTTTCTATACATGTATAATACATCTGAATACAATTATCATGCAGCCTACTGCAGCCTACTGCAGCCTACTGCAGCCTACTCCCGCAGGTTCATGCTCACTCAAAATACATTTTGCCACAAGAGACATCGACTCATACTTTAGAAATATGTGAATTAACCAATGACCAATTAATTATATGTACATTTAGTTGTCTTTATTTAGCAGTTCCTTCACATGATTCAAGTGAAAGTGTTCGCGTATAAGATAGGAGAATGTGTGAGGCAACCAGAGAGCATCAAAGGGTTTACCAGAAGATCAAATGTCACTGTGCTCCAAATCCTCAAAGTGCTGTCATGTCATATTGCTAAAGCAGCAGTATGCGATTTGGGGATTTGAAAAAATATTCAAATGGGGGGCATTGAGAGCATTTGGAGCGTATAAATATATTATTTACAGAGCATACAGTATATAAATAACCTTGGATTGTAAAAAATAAAATAAAAAATCCATCAAAGATTTTTATCGTAGGTAAAATCAACGTTGATATAGACACCTAAATTGATGGTATCCAGGGTCCAGACATTTGTGCTAATAGATATTAAATAAATGTATTCAAAAACATTTACATTTCAAACGTGCTTTGTCTGCTTGTTGCTTTTGTTCTGGTTGTGCTTTGTTCAGCTAAAGCTCACATTGATTATGAAATTATGCAAAATGTCAAGTCAACTGGTAGGAAAGGCATTTCAAATGTACAGCAAAATGCAGAGACCACTTGCAGCTAAATGCAGAGACCACTTGCAGCTAAATGCAGAGACCACTTGCAGCAAAATGCAGAGACCACTTGCAGCTAAATGCAGAGACCACTTGCAGCAAAATGCAGAGACCACTTGCAGCAAAATGCAGAGACCACTTGCAGCTAAATGCAGAGACCACTTGCAGCTAAATGCAGAGACCACTTGCAGCTAAATGCAGAGACCACTTGCAGCTAAATGCAGAGACCACTTGCAGCAAAATGCAGAGACCACTTGCAGCAAAATGCAGAGACCACTTGCAGCTAAATGCAGAGACCACTTGCAGCTAAATGCAGAGACCACTTGCAGCTAAATGCAGAGACCACTTGCAGCAAAATGCAGAGACCACTTGCAGCTAAATGCAGAGACCACTTGCAGCTAAATACAGAGACCACTTGCAGCAAAATGCAGAGACCACTTGCAGCTAAATGCAGAGACCACTTGCAGCTAAATGCAGAGACCACTTGCAGCTAAATGCAGAGACCACTTGCAGCTAAATGCAGAGACCACTTGCAGCAAAATGCAGAGACCACTTGCAGCAAAATGCAGAGACCACTTGCAGCTAAATGCAGAGACCACTTGCAGCTAAATGCAGAGACCACTTGCAGCAAAATGCAGAGACCACTTGCAGCTAAATGCAGAGACCACTTGCAGCTAAATGCAGAGACCACTTGCAGCTAAATGCAGAGACCACTTGCAGCTAAATACAGAGACCACTTGCAGCTAAATGCAGAGACCACTTGCAGCTAAATGCAGAGACCACTTGCAGCTAAATGCAGAGACCACTTGCAGCAAAATGCAGCCAAAAATGCAGAGACCACTTGCAGCTAAATGCAGAGACCACTTGCAGCTAAATGCAGAGACCACTTGCAGCTAAATGCAGAGACCACTTGCAGCTAAATGCAGAGACCACTTGCAGCTAAATGCAGAGACCACTTGCAGCTAAATGCAGAGACCACTTGCAGCTAAATGCAGAGACCACTTGCAGCTAAATACAGAGACCACTTGCAGCTAAATGCAGAGACCACTTGCAGCTAAATGCAGAGACCACTTGCAGCTAAATGCAGAGACCACTTGCAGCTATCTTTCCCATCTTTTTTATTATCTACACTCACAGTCACATGCTACTGTTAATTAGCAATAATTAGCAACCTTTGATAGGCCTAATCTGTACCTGTAATATACTGTATAATGTATTAATAACTTTCAATGAACAACTTTATTGAATGCAATATCTAGTTCTCAAATCCCATCCATTCACCAGGTTAGGCGTAGACACGGAGATACTGAAGGCGAAAGCCCAACTTGTGCTTATGGACGTCCATTTGAATTGATGAAAGTCGTGTTTCCATTACTCTAACATTAAACATGATACCTCTCTCATTCTCCGGCAAATCCACCCTATTACCTATCCAATCATAGGAGTCAAGTGGCTGCCCAGCAAACAGGGGACATCCTGAGGACATTCAGTGACGTTCCTTTAGGTCCCTTAAGGGTTTCAGCTTGACGTTATCCTTGTGACGTTCTGAGAACTTTCTAAGAGCATTGCGTGATGGTCTCAAGGGAACATTCTCTGGGGGACCTTTGTCTAGGTCCCTGTAAATTCCCAGGACGTCACTGAGTTAATCTTGAGTATTGTCTCATTTATTTCAATGACCTATTTCAGAAATTTGAGTTTGGATTTTCAGAATAGTTGTCTAATTTTGGTGGGGCATATTTTTCTGTTTTAATGTAATTCCTGAATCACTATGATAAATATAATCCTTTTCGTGAGTGTACACTACCGTTCAAAAGGTTGGGGTCACTTTGAAATGTCCTTGTTTTTGAAAGAAAAGCAAATGTTTTGTCCATTAAAAAAATATCAAATTGATCAGAAATACAGTGTAGACATTGTTAATGTTGTAAATGTCTATTGTAACTGGAAATGGCTGATTTTGATTGGAATATCTACATAGGCGTACAGAGGCCCATTATCAGCAACCATCACTCCTGTGTTCCAATGGCACGTTGTGTTAGCTAATCCAAGTTAATCATTTTAAAAGACTAATTGATCATTAGAAAACCCCTTTGCAATTATGTTAGCACAGCTGAAAACTGTAGTTCTGATTAAAGAAGCAATTAAACTGGCCTTCTTTAGACTAGTCGAGTATCTGGAGCATCAGCAATTGTGGGTTCGATTACAGGCTCAAAATGGCCAGAAACAAATAACTTTCTTCTGAAACTGGTCAGTCTATTCTTGTTCTGAGAAATGAAGGCTATTCCATGCAAGAAATTGCCAAGAAACTGAAGATCTGGTACAGCGCTGTGTACTACTCCCTTCACAGAACAGCGCAAACTGTCTCGAACCAGAATAGAAAGAGTAGTGGGAGGCCCTGGTGCACAACTGAGCAAGAGGACAAGTACATTAGAGTGTCTAGTTTGAGAAACGGACACCTCACAAGTCCTCAACTGGCAGCTTCATTAAATAGTACCTGCAAAACACTGTCTCAACATCAACAGTGAAGAGGCAACTCTGGGATGCTGGCCTTCTAGGCAGAGTTCCTATGTCCAGTGTCTGTGTTCTTTTGTCCATCTTAATCTTTTCTTTTTATTGGCCAGTCTGAGATATGGCTTTTTCTTTGCAACTCTGCCTAGAGGGCCAGGATCCCGGAGTAGCCTCTTCACTGTTGACGTTGAGACTGGTGTTTTGCGTGTACTTAATGAAGCTGTAGATATTCCATAAAAAAATCTGCCGTTTCCAGCTACAATAGTCATTTACAACATTAACAATGTCTACACTGTATTTCTGATCAATTTGATGTTATTTTAATGGACAAAGAATGTGCTTTTATTTCTATGGATATTTCTATGTGACCCTAAACTTTTGAACGGTAGTGTATGTTTCACAGTGCTGAGATTTAATTTTAAGTGCAAAGTCTCCATGGGACTATGGCACAACGTCCCAAGAACATCCTCGGAACAAACCGGGAAGAAGACAAAACCTCCAGGGGACATTGACACAACATCCTGGCGACTTTAGGCGACCATTTTGTGATGTCCTGGGGACGTCTTAACAACTCATTATTGTTTGCAGGGTGTCTCATATTAGCAGGAGAGAGACAGCTATAGGAGAAGAGGGCGAACGTGGGGTGAATAATATTGAAATGGGTTCTGAGTTTGTAATAATGCCCTGAACTTCAGAGGATATCAATTGTCAGGGCTCCATATTCTTTCATTTTACTCATCAAAGTAGAATTGCATCAAGGCTTGAACTTCTCTTCTCTTTGAACTTGAATAGCCTCTTTGTGTGTGGGGGGTCACCTCTGTTGGGATAAAATAACCCCTCTCAGATGAGCCCCGTCCCACCCCTACCTTCCCTCCATTCCTCGAAGTGACTCTCTTCAAGAACATCTATACTTTGCACCACCACCACCACCCTCCCCAACCCCAGTCTTTCCTTCTAAGGGTCAGGCATCAACTCTCCCTCCCTACATGATGCTGCACTTGCCCTTGAGCTTGTCGGCACGCTTCTGCTTGCCGGAGCGCTTGCCATCGATGCTCAGACTCATGTTCCTCTTCTTCTCCAGGGTGAGCAGCTCCTGGAAGAGCTCTTTGACGTTGTAGTTCATCTTGGCAGAGGTTTCCATGAAGGCACACTTCCATGCTGCAGCCTGCGCCTCACCCTCCGTGGTCTCCACCTCACGCTGGGTTTCGTCACTCTTGTTGCCTACCAGCATGACAGGGATGGCGTCCACGCTGCCCTTGATGGCAAGCACCTGCTGGTAGATGGGCTTGAGCTCCTCCAGGGACTGGCGGCTGGTGACAGAGTAGACCAGGATGAAGGCGTGGCCCTTGGATATGGACAAGCGCTGCATGGCGGGAAACTGGTGGCTGCCCGTGGTGTCGGTGATCTGGAGGGTGCACACGCTCTTGTCACAGCTGATCACCTGACGATAGGTGTCCTCCACAGTGGGGATGTAGGTGTCCCGGAAGGTGCCCTTGACGAAGCGGAGGACCAGGGAGCTCTTGCCCACGCCGCCGGCCCCAAACACCACCACACGGTAGTCGTTGCTCTGCTCCGGCATGCTGGGCCTCTTGGGGGGGTTTCCTAAAATCTAAGGTTTAGCTAAGACCTAAGTTTTCCTAAGACCTGTTTCCTAAGACCTAAGGAAGAGAGAAGAAAGAGAAGATCAGGTAATCAATGGAGGGGATCAGAAGCAGTAGAAAAACATGAATGCCATTCTTTGTTGATTCAAATCAAATCAAATTTTATTGGTGACATATACATGTTTAGCAGATGATGTTGCGGGTGTAGCGAAATACTTGTGGGTGTAGCGAAATGCTTGTAGGAGGGATTGCGATTTTTCTTGTTGAAGCTACTCCAGTGGTTGAAATTATGTCAAATGATGTCATTTCAACCAGTTTGGCCAGTTGGGACACGGCTACAAAACAACAACAACATAACAATCACATCTGGGCAGGCTTTAGCCTTTTGGGGGCCCAAAGCGAGATTTGGTTGTAGGGCCCCCCACCTTTCGGCAAAACCTTTTAGTAGCCCCCCTCTTGACGGTGGAGAGAACAATTTAAGCTTGAAAGTTAATTTCCTGCAATTCTATTATTTGACCATGGGACGTAGAGAAAATGTTGCTGTTTTAAAACAAGTTTTCTGCAATTACACAACTTTTACCATGGTGCAGAAAGAAAACATTGCAATTTAATAACACATTTCATGCAAGTCTACAAATTTTGCCATAATTTTTTTGCCGTTTTAAAGCAAATTTCCTGAAATTCTACCCACTTTGTCATGGGGTGGAGAGAAATGTTTGCAGGTTTAAAGCAAATGTTATGCCATTCTACACATTTTGTAATGACATGCCATATTAATAGCATATCTGAGTGAGAATTCAAATCAATGGGAGCGCCCTGGAAGTTACCTGGCTAGACAAAGTACCAACATGAACATTTTTAGCTGACAATGCTAATTGAGAGAGAAACTGCAGATGCATAACCACATTTTGAAAATTGCACCGGGTGTATTCTACTATTCTTACTCAGTAAGTTGAGACCCCAATTGAGTTGTATATACACAGTACCAGTCAAAAGTTTGGACACACCTACTCATTCAAAGGTTTTTCATTATTTTGACTATTTTCTACATTGTAGAATAATAGTGAAGACATCAAAACTATGAAATAACACATATGGAATCACTTAGTAACCAAAAAAGTGTTAAACATATCAAAAAATATTTTAGATTCTTCAAAGTAGCCACCCTTTGCCTTGATGACAGCTATGTACACTCTCGGCATTCTCTCAACCAGCTTCATGAGGAATGCTTTTCCAACAGTCTTGAAGGAGTTCCTACATATGCTGTGAACTTGTTGGATGCTTTTTCTTCAATCTGCAGTCTAACTCATCCCAAACCATCTCAAATGGGTTTGAGGTCAGGTGATTGTGGAGGCCAGGTCATCTGATGCAGCACTCCACTGTCCTTGGTCAAATAGCCCTCCACAGCCTGGAGGCGTGTTTTGGGTCATTGTCCTGATAGTCCCACTAAGCCCAAACCAGATGGGATGGCGTATCGCTGCAGAATGCTGTGGTAGCCATGCTGGTTCAGTGTGCCTTGAATTCTAAATAAATCACAGACAGTGTCACCAGCAAAGCACCATCACACCTCCTCCATGCTTCACAGGGGGAACCATACATGCGGAGATCATCCGTTCACCTACTCAGGCCTGTTCTGTAAAGGGAGTAGTACACAACGTTGTACGAGATCTTCAGTTTCTTGGCAATTTCTTGCATGGAATAGCCTTCATTTCTTAGAACAAGAATAGACATTTACATTACATTTAAGTCATTTAGCAGACGCTCTTATCCAGAGCGACTTACAAATTGGTGCATTCACCTTATGACATCCAGTGGAACAGTAGTGCATCTAAATCTTTTAAGGGGGGGGAGGGGTGAGAGGGATTACTTTATCCTATCCTATGTATTCCTTAAAGAGGTGGGGTTTCAGGTGTCTCCGGAAGGTGGTGATTGACTCCGCTGTCCTGGCGTCGTGAGGGAGTTTGTTCCACCATTGGGGGGCCAGAGCAGAAGAAAGTCTTTGTTTCTGGCCATTTTGAGCCTGTAATCGAACCCACAAATGCTGATGCTCCAGATACTCAATTAGTCTAAAGAAGACCAGTTGTATTGCTTCTTCAATCAGAACTACAGTTTTCAGCTGTGCCAACATAATTGCAAAAGGGTTTTCTAATGATCAATTAGCCTTTTCAAATGAAAAACTTGGATTAGCTAACACAACGTGCCATTGGAACACATGAGTGATGGTTGCTGATAATGGGCCTCTGTACTCCTATGTAGATATTCCATTCAAAATCGTCCATTTCCTGCTACCATAGTCATTTACAACATTAACAATGTCTACACCGTATTTCTGATCAATTTTATGTTATTTTAATTACAAAAAAATAGCTTTTCTTTCAAAAACAAGAACATTTCTAAGTCACCCCAAACTTTTGAACGGTAGGGAGTGTATATATAAAAACTGGTCCTGGAGACCATACCCAACACAATATCTTAATCATGGCATGAAAGTTTTTATCTAAATAGCATCCTCGCTTACACAGATCTTGTTGTGCACTTGAACAATATATGAGCGACCCTAAACTGAGATAAACAGTGTGATTGTCACGTCCTGACCATAGAGAGTCCTTATTTTCTATGGTGGAGTAGGTCAGGGCGTGACTAGGGGTTAGTCTAGTTTATTATTTCTATGTGGAGTTCTAGTTTTGTTTTCTATGTTGGTGATTTTGTATGATTCCCAATTAGAGGCAGCTGGTAATCGTTGTCTCTAATTGGGGATCATATTTAGGTAGCTTTTTTCCACCTGTTTTGTGGGATATTGTTTATGGGTAGTTAGTTGTATGTCAGCAATCCATTGTCGTCACTGGTGTTATTAGTTTATTGTTTTTGCTAAGTTTCACCATTAATAAATTATGTGGAACTCAACAAGGTCCGTTTCTACAAACGATTTTGACAGTGATAAGCTTGTTTTTCCCTTTAAAGCCAAGCTTGCCGTCATAGATTATGCAAATCAATGAGTTCTCAGATCTATCCACAGCACAGGGGGCAGAAGACGCCAAGCACATTGTCGTCAAACACGTGTTTGATCCAAGATCTGTTTGTGCTGTCTTGCCACCTCCCATGGAGATTGCTTGGAATTGTCACGCAAACAGTTTTTGGAATGACAATTACCATAGGAATTGGCAAGACTGCAAAACATATCTCGGACTAGGCAAGTGCTTGTGCGATCCAATGTTACATGGGGGCTGCATTGCAATAATGCCAAAGAATAGAAAGGTATGGAAAACAACACAAAATTCAAAAATAATGATATGTACTGTATCATTAACCTGTTGCTCCTACCCTCTACTTTTTTGAACATTTTGTTAAAAATCGCGCAACATTTCAGCGCCCTGCTACTCATGCCAGGAATATAGTACGTTCATATGGTTAGAATGTGTGGATAGGAAACCCTCGGACGTTTTTAAAACTGGTTAAATCACGACTGTGGCTATTACATAACGTGCGTTACATCGGAAAGCGCAGGAAAACCTGATCACAGAAAATGGAAATAAATATCCTTGCGCCACTTCAAGCAATTGTTAACAGTGAGCCGAATTAGATAAGACCGAGCATTCAACTCCCACAGCATCCCCATGTTGTCTAGAGTCTTGTGAATTGAATCCTCTTTGATTCTTGGTTGAACCGAAAGAGGGGCACGACTTACCTCCGGTCTCCGCCCAGATCATTCCGGAAGAGCTCTCTCCTGAAATTTTTTCCAAGACGACAGCTAATGATATTTACATCGCCTACGGATGATTTTTATCGCTTATTAACGTTTACTAATACCTAAAGTAGCATTACAAACGTATTTCGAAGTGTTTTGTGAAAGTTTATCGTCTACTTTTTGAATTTAAAAAAATGACGTTACGTTGTGAAATCGCTGTTTTTTTTGTTTATCACACAGTCTACATATAACGATATCTTGGCTTTATATGGCCCGATTTAATCGAAATAAAGACCCAATAGTGTTTATGGGACATCTAGGAGTGCCAACAAAGAAGATGGTGAAAGGTAATGACTGTTTTCTATTTTATTGTGCGGTTTGTGTAACGCCGAAATGCTAATTATTTTGTTTACGTCCCCTGCTGTGCTTTTCTGTTGTAGTGTATTGGTGCATGCTATCAGATAATAGCTTCTCATGCTGTCGCCGAAAAGCATTTTAAAAATCTGACTTGTTGCCTGGATTCACAACGAGTGTAGCTTTAATTTGATACCCTGCATGTGTATTTTAATGAACTTTTGAGTTTTAACTAATACTATTAGCATTTAGCGTAGCACATTTGCATTTCCAGAGCTCTAGTTGGGACGCAAGCGTCCCAACTAGAGGCAAGAGGTTAATCTTAATGTACATTAGTTGGTAATGGATAAAAAATGTATGTTAAATGCGAAACTGTAGCTCCATAGTTGGAGTGTCATGTAGGCCTATTGCATTTTCAGACGCGAGCTCATGTGCATGACAATGAGTGTAAAGGAGGTGGTTCAGTAAGCTATGCTTGCATTTTGAATAACCTTGCCCAGGCTTTAGCTCAGTGGGCTAACACAATCCTGAGGTGACAGACAACCCAGGTTCAATACCAATCAGTCACATGAGCACAGGTTCAGACATGGAAATAAGTACACACGTGGGAGTGTTAAGGTATGTGTCTGTGCACAGGCATGTGTGTGAAAGATTGTGTGTTTGCGGCCATCAGCACTATAGTCAGGGTGTATTAGGAAGTCATTAATCTTGCTGTGGCTGAGCAGTGGGCTATCAGTCTTTGGGTGTGTAGGTGGAGAAACAAGGTGGAATGGAAGGGGGCCAAGCCTGGGGAGGGCTGACAGATTGCCACTCTGAGTGGGAAGATGACTGAGTGAGAGACTAAGAGGAAGAACAGTCCGGATCTAGTGTCAGAATGTGTCACGCCCTGATCTGTTTCACCTGTCTTTGTTATTGTCTCCACCCCCGTCCAGGTGTCGCCCATCTTCCCCATTAGCCACTGTGTATTTATACATGTGTTCTCTATTTGTCTGTTGCCAGTTTGTCAAGCTTACCAGCGTTTGTCCTGTCAGCTCTTGTTTTTTTTCCCAGACTCTCTTTTTCTATCCCTCCTGGTTTTTGACCCTTGCCTTCCCTGTCCTGACCCTGAACCCACCCGCCTGACCGTAAGCCTGCCTGCCGTCCTGTACCTTTGCCCCTTTCTGGATTTCAGACCTCTGCCTGACCTGACCCTGATCCTTCCTGTCGTCCTGTACCTTTGCCTCTGTTGCTGTAATAAACACTGTTACTTCAACACGGTCTGCATCTGGGTCTTACCTTATCCTGATAAGAATGACTAATTCAAGGTTTTGGTTGGGGGGTTTGCTCAAACATAGGGACATGGTCAAAAGACATGGTTAACAGACAGCTTTCTGTCTGTTAATCAAGTGATCACTATCAGTTCTATCTATGCACTCCAAGTGACATTAAAAACACTCAAAATATCACTTCAACTATATTACTGCAGTTTGAGTGTCAACCCAGACAATTCCAGGCAATCAAAAGCCATAACCAAGGCCATCCAGGTGACCATCAAAATGGAATATCAAGGTACATAGGACAAGACAACACTCATCTACAAGACAGTCTACCAGGACTTGATTCATGGGTCTCTGAAGGTTGCTGGAGCATTTTTTAAACCGAATGTTATGCCCTTAAACTCAGAGACCATAGGGGAAACAAAACGTAATATTGGATCCGCTATCAGCGAACATCTCCACCTGCTAGTTGTTGACTTTCAAAAAACACAAGATTCCAAGAATTCCTCTAAGATCAAGAATGGAGTTCCTTCAGTAAGTAGAGCAGTAGTGGAAATAACCCAGCCATTAATGTCTACTGCAGGAAAGTGCTTGAGTACAGAGACACTGACATGATTGGGATTCGGATAATGGAGGGTCTAGGTGTCACAAATCAACAGCTACAAGTCAATCACTGTGAATAGAGATTTAAAGGGCTACATAATAGGTAGCATACTTCCACCTCTATGCCTTGCTTGTCTGGTGAGTATTTATCATTACAGCTGAGCAGGTAGAAGCAATATCATCACACCCATGATCGTTTACGTTAAAGGGATAGTCCACTCTAGCTTCACAAGGTGTGGGACATAGACTCATCTCAACATGAGACCACATCTGATGTCTGAAAACATCTGAGCAACTTGGATTTTTCAAGCAAACTATCATTCGAATGTACTGTACTAGAAGACTACACCATGTTGCTCCTACCTATTCAGTGCTTTCAGCTCAGCGAACAGTAGGAGACATATTTCCCTGTGTGGGTATCTGAGCCTTGTATGTTACAGCCAAATGATTCCCATGGACCAGACAGATGCTAGATGGACCTCCGCTGTTCGTCTGTGGATGAAGGCTCCTGTGCGGCACCATGCATAGTAATCTATTTGTAGTACTGTTTGTAGTACATCCCACCCATTACAATGAGCCTGTTGTCCTATAGCACCTCCCACCAGTCTCCTCTGGGGTAATTTACATATTTTAGCTGGACTTTGATGAATGCATACAAGGTTGTCCTTATGCTAGTAAACAGTGAAAATAACTGGTTGTTGCTTATAGCATAGCTGGGTTGGTAATGAAGGCTCTGTGGACCAGTGGAGAGATAGGGTCCCCCGCCAGAGACGTTTCCATACTACCACCCCCATCTATCTGCCTGTGATAGCAATGCGTAATGACAGCCTGGACACTGCTGCTCTGGGCTCCCCCTGGCCTGTATGTCTGGTGGCCAGACCATATAGCCCAAGAGGCCACTGTTAGCCCAAGAGGCCATTTCCAGGGAAATTCTCTCCCGGCTACAGTTACATTGTCATTTGTTCCATGATTTACAGTGCCTTCACTGTAAAGGCACTGTTCCTTCACTCCTTGACTTTCTCCTCATTTTGTTGTGTTACAAGGTGGAATTCAAATGGATTTAATTTACATTTTTTGGTCAACGATCTACACAAAATATGTCAGTGTAAGAAAAATTCTAACATTTGAAAGAACTAAAATGAAAAAATAAAACTAATATATCTTGATTACTTACAGTACCAGTCAAAAGTTTGGACACACCTGCTCACTCAAGGGTTTTTCTTTATTTTTTAAAAACTTTATTTTTTAAAAACTATTTTCTACATTGTAGAATAATAGTGAAGACATCAAAACTATGAAATAACACACAAAACTATGAAATAACACATATGGAATCGTGAAGTAACCAAAAAAGTGTTAAACAAATCAAAATATGTTTTATTTTATATTTTATTTTATGTTATTTATTTTTTATTTTTTATATTTTTTTATTTTATTTTATATTTTCACACTCTTGGCATTCTCTCAACCAGCTTCACCTGGAATGCTTTTACAACAGTCTTGAAGGAGTTCCCACATATGCTGAGCACTTGTTGGCTGATTTTGCTTCACTCTGTGGTCCAACTCATCCCAAACCCTCTCAATTGGGTTGAGGTCGGGTGATTGTAGAGGCCAGGTCATCTGATGCAGCACTCCATCACTCTCCTTCTTGGTCAAATAGCCCTTACACAGCCTGGAGGTGTGTTGGGTTTATTGTCCTTTTGAAAAACAAATTATAGTCCCACTAAGCGTGGTTTCTTTGCAGCAATTCGACCATGGAGGCCTGATTCACGCAGTCTCCTCTGAACAGTTGATGTTGAGATGTATCTGTTACTTGAACTCTGTGAAGTTTGTATTTGGTCTACAATTTCTGAGACTGGTAACTCTATGAACTTATCCTCTGTAGCAGAGGTAACTCTGGGTCTTCCTTTCATGTGGCGGTCCTCCTGAGAGACAGTTTCATCATAGCGCTTGATGGTTTTTGTGACTGCACTTGAAGAACCTTTCAAAGTTCTTGACATTTTCCAGATTGACTGACCTTTATGTCTTAAAGTAATGATGGACTGTCGTTTCTCTTTTCTTACTTGAACTCAAATGCATTTAGAAGGAAAGAAATTCCACAAATGAACTTTTAACAAGGCACACCTGCTAATTGAAATGCATTCCAGGTGACAACCTCATGAAGCTCGTTGAGAGAATGTCAAGAGTGTGCAAAGCTATCATCAAGGCAAACAGTGGCTACTTTGAAGAATCTCAAATATATAATATATTTTGATTTGTTTTTGGTTACTCCATGATTCCATACGTGTAATTTCATCATTTTGATGTCTTCACTACTTTATACAATGTAGAAAATAGTAAAAAATAAAGAAAAACCCTTACATGACTAGGTGTGTCCAAACTTGAGTAATTACATGTTAGAATCACCGTTGGCAATTATTACAGCTGTGAATCTTTCTGGGTAAGCCTCTAAGATTTGCACACCTGGATTGTACAATATTTGAACATTATTATTTTAAAAATTCTTCAAGCTGGTTGTGGATCATTGCTAGACATACATTTTCAAGTCTTGCCATAGATTTTCAAGACGATTTAAGTCAAAACTGTAACTAGGCCACTCGGTAACATTCATTGTCGTCTTGGTAAGCAACTCCAGTGTATATTTGGCCTTGTGTTTTAGGTTATTGCCCTACTGAAAGGTGAATTTGTCTCCCAGTACCTGATGGAAAGCAGACTGAACCAGATTTTCCTCTAGGATTTTTCCTGTGCAGAACTCTATTCCATCTCTTTTTATCCAAAAAAAACTCCCTAATCCTTGCAGATGACAAGCATACCCATAACATGATGCAACCACCACCATGCTTAAAACTATGTAGAGTGGTACTCTGTGATGTGTTGTGTTGGATTTGCCCCAAACATAGCGTGTTGTATTCAGGACATAAAGTTAATTTCTATGCCACATTTTTTGCTGTTTTACTTTAGTGCCTTATTGCAAACAAGATGCATGTTTTGTATTCTGTACAGTCTTCCTTCTTTTCACTCTGTCATTTAGGTTAGTATTGTGGAGTGATTACAATGTTGTTGATCTATTCTCAGTTATCCTATCACAAACATTAAACTCTGTAATTGATTTTAAGTCACTACTGGCCTCATGGTGAAATCCCTTAGTAGTTTCCTTCCTCTCCGGCAACTGAGTTAGGAATGACACCTGTATCTTTGTAGTGAATGGGTGTATTGATACACCATCCAAAGTGTAATTAATAACTTCACCATGCTCAAAGGGATATTCAATATCTGTTTGTTTTTTACCCATCTACCAATAGGTGTCCTTTTTATAAGGCATTTGAAAGCCTCCCTGGTCTTTGTGGTTGAATCTCCGTTTGAAATCTCCTCTCAACTGAGGGATCTTACAGATAATTGTATGTGTGGGATATAGAGATGAGGTAGTCATTCGAAAATCATATTAAACACTACTATTGCACACAGAGAGTCCATGCAACTTATGTGACTTGTTAAGCAAATATTTACTCCTGAACTTTTTAAGCTTGCCATAACAAAGGGGTTGAATACTTATTGACTTAAGACATTTCAGCTTTTCATTTTCTATTCATTTGTAAACATTTCTAAAAACACAATTCCACTTTGACATTATGGGTTATTGTGTGACACAAAATATAAATGCAATCAATTTTACATTCAGGCTGTGACACAACAAAATGTGGAATAGACACCTAATATTGTTTCATCACATGTGCTTCATGTTTTTTTAATAAAATAACTTACAAATAGATCAATTCAATCTCTCTATATAGTTAATGTTAATGTTATAGTTAATGTTATAGTTAATGTTATATTTTCACAATATGAACAGAGCTTAAAGATTAAAAGATTATAAGTAATTTCACACAAAGTGTCACCTCCAGAATAAGCTTTTTTTAGTCGCTCATGTTTAACGTCAGCCCTCTACCCACAGTGAGAGACAGATTTAGAAGAATGACTTGAAGGTCTGGTAATCAATCTACTCCCAAGATTTGGTTCATGTATGCTCGCCCTGTGCGTGTGTGTGTGTGTGTCTGTGCGTGTGTGTGTGTCTGTGCGCGTGTGTGTGTGTGTGTGCGCGCGCGCGTGTGTGTGTGTGTGTGTTCCCTCCCCCTGCAGCTCTGGTATTTCTCTGTTGTGTGTATTGTTTTCTACAGATCTCTGGGAGATCTCTGGTTACTGTGGTAACAAGGCCCAGAGGAAAATCTATGACAGAGGAAGAGAGTGTTTGTGTGTGTGTGTGTGTGTGTGTGTGTGTGTGTGTGTGTGTGTGTGTGTGTGTGTGTGTGTGTGTGTGTGTGTGTGTGTGTGTGTGTGTGTGTGTTAAAGGAGATAGACAAAGACAGCAGAGGGGTGATGACTTGTACATTTTGGGACAGGTTAAAAACATGTCATCGCCCCTGTCATCACTCAGTTGCCATGGTTACCTGCCCACACACTTTTATGTCATATCTTTTTTCAGAGAGGTCAACAACACAACAAGAGAATGTCAGGGATTGACGTCAAATTTTCTCAGACTCTCTTTCTGAAATTGACAGTATGGCAATTCTTATCATTGTCAAATGTTTGGACCATTACTGAGAATTGACAACTTGCTAGCCATATAGAGTACCACAGTTTGAACCATAATACCCATAAAATCTAGAGGTCAAATAGGGAAATGGTTCCAATCGTTTTTCTACCATTCATTTTTCCCATGGGGGATTTTAGACACACTTAAAATAAGGGCTGTATCTTGTGTAGGCTTACCCTGGCTTGAGTCAGAGCCTAGAGTCTAGAGCCTAGAGTCTCCCTCCAGTCCGGAGCTGCCAGAGCCACCCTTCACTCCGGAGCCACCGCCCCTCAGTCCAGTGGCACCCTCTACGAGGGTCTTCAGTCCGGGGCCAGTTGTGAGGGTCCCCGCTCCAGAGGCGCCACCTAAGTGGGCCAAGACTGAGGTGGAGCGGGGTCCACGTCCCACACCCGAGCCGCCGCCGTACAGAAGGCCCACCCGGACCCTCCCCTTTAGAGTCAGGTTTTGCGGCCTGAGTCCGCACCTTTGGGGGGGGGTCTTTTTTCTATGTTTTTGTCTTTCTTTGTTTTTGGCCGGGTATGGTTCTCAATCAGGGACAGCTGTCTGTCGTTGTCTCTGATTGAGAACCATACTTAGGTAGCTCTTGCCCACATGGGTTTTGTGGGTAGTTATTTTCTAGCCCTTATTTTCTAGCCCTAGCCCTCGGTTGTTCCTTGTGTTACTTTGTATTTAGTGTTCAGTGCTATTTAATAAAATGACGAACACGTACCACGCTGCACCTTGGTCCTCACCTTCTTCCGCCAACGACCATTACATATATCCTATCTGTGTAGCGCCGAGCCATCTGCATAGATGCCTACCTACTGTAGTAACCATATTCACACCAGCATATCATATTACAGTAATAACTATCTAAAAACACAAACCACCACATTGTAAGAATGCCAAAGCTACATATCTCATCGCTCCACCAACAACATCAACAACAACAGCCAAGCTGGAGAACTCATCCAGAGAATCGTCCAGTGAACAACATGGCTTCCTCACACACACCTAATGAATGGCATTGTCTGTGGCAGGCATGTAACAGCCCAGATAAAGGGAGTAGTTCTGCCATCTCTCTTAGGCCCAGCTTAGTGCCTCTCTTCCCTGCCTGCCTCCCCCAGTGTAGTCTTGGGCTTTGTGTGGACGACACCCTGGAGAATGCAGCACGCTGTCCTGAGAATGTGTGTTTGAGCGAAACGTGCTGATGCTAACAACAGTTCAAGGTGCCACAAGTATATAGCCTATCCTGGGGATGAGCTATCTACCAACACACACACAAACCACACACACACAGAGAGAGAGCAATCTATAATAGACATTAAGTGCCGTCCAGACCAGTATTGCCAGCATGGTGTGGGGGAGGTAGTAGACAGACCACAACAGTATGTCAAGAGAGAGGGATTTTGATGTTATGACAATTGGGAAATAATGTCAGCCTCCAATATCTTGATTCCTGTGCATTTTGGCGAGGAAAACCATGGCAAACACAACTGCAAAACAATGGCAACACAAACACGTTTGCAGGCACGCACATCAATTTTTCAATGGTTGGACAGATTGTTCCACTGGGACTGAGTTTCAATACTTTGAAACCTTGGCTGCGATTCCCTTACTACACGTTTATAGTGGCACCCACCACCCACCACCCGCCACACACCACTCACCACTAACCACCCACCAATCACCACCCACCACAAACCACCCACCACTCACCCACTGTGCCACAACCCCATGACACTAATAGACCCATCCACAAACATGAACAACCCCTAGTTCCTCCATACCCCTGAATGTTGAGATTTGAAACGATTGGATATGTTGGAAAATTTCACACATCAACCAAAATGATAGCAGAAAAATTGTAATATAGCGTAGGCTAGATTGGAAAATTGTCAATGGTTAAAACGTTAATATATTCTTAACATCTGGTACAGGGGTCATTGATGTAGAGTTGGTTCCGGTTCGATTGGTGGTGGTAAAATGATTAATGATTCCCTATAGTGATCAAGATGTGATGATTGCCCCACTACTTTCCTAACACATGCTAAGGTTAGCGGTTATAGAGTCAGGGGTGGCAGGTAGCCTGGCGGTTAGGAGCGTTGGGCCAGTAACAATATAAAAATCTGTTTCGCCCTTAAGTATAGCAATTAACCCTAATTGCTCCAGGGTAGCCGTCAATAATGGCTGATCCCTTGGCTGGGACCCCACTCTCCGAGGGTGTCTCAGGGGGAGTGAGATATTCAAAAAACACATTTCCATTTCACACCTGTAGTGATTACCCACTTGTACATACAGAGAAACAGGAGAAACGACACCCCCTAATTTTGATTATTATTATTATTATTATTATCAGGGTCTCACCCCTACAATGCATGTTTCATACATCTGTAAGGACAGACGCTGGGAGATGAGAAGCAAGTACAGCGAGTGAATATTTAATGAATAAACAGACAGGAAACAAAACACGAACAGCGTCTGGACAAGGGACACATTACGACATTAATGCTGACTCGGGAAAGAAACTGAGGAGGTGACAGATATAAGGGAGGTAATTAATAACGTGATGAGTCCAGGTGAGTCCGATGAAGCACTGATGCGCGTAATGATGGTGACAGGTGTGTGTAATGATAAGCAGCCTGGTGACCATGAGCGTTAGCGAGGGGGAGCGGGAGCTGGAGCAGACGAGACAGTACCCCCCCTCTAGGGGCATCACCTGGCGTCCCACCTGGGGAAGCCCGACGGGCCGGCGAGGCATGGGAGCCCGACGAGCCGGCCGAGGTGTGGGAGCCTGACGAGCCGGCCGAGGCGTGGGAGCCCGTGGAGCCGGCTGAGGCATGGCGTGGGAGCCTGACGAGCCAACCGAGGCTTGTGAGCCTCTGGAGCCAGCTGAGGCATGTGAGCCTCTGGAGCCAGCTGAGGCATGGGAGCCTGACGAACCAACCGAGGCTTGTGAGCCACTGGAGCCAGCTGAGGCATGTGAGCCTCTGGAGCCAGCTGAGGCACGGGAGCCTGACGAGCCAGCTGAGGCATGGGAGCCTGACGAGCCAGCTGAGGCATCCCCGGTTGCTTCGACAGCGGCACCCGGACCCAAAGCCACCAACAAAAACAAAAAACTCTATGATGCTTCTAATTGAGGAGTCATCATTCTGCAGGGACAGATGCTGGGAGACGAGAAGGAAATGTTCAAGGAGTGAATATTTAATGAATAAACAGACAGGAAACAAAACACGAACAGTGTCTGGACAAGGGACACATTACGACATTAATGCTGACTCAGAAAATAAACTGAGGAAGTGACAAAGAACCCTTTTAGAACCCTGTTTTCTGAATGTTCTCAAATGAAAAAAGGTTCCCAGCTGAATCCTTGAAGATCTCAAGATGTTTTTGTTTGTTCTAAGAGTGTACCTTGTCAACGCTGCAATAACAAGACCTTGTCAGCGCTGCAATAACAAGACCTTGTCAACGCTGCAATAACAAGACCGTGTCAGCGCTGCAATAACAAGACCTTGTCAACGCTGCAATAACAAGACCTTGTCAGCGCTGCAATAACAAGACCTTGTCAACGCTGCAATAACAAGACCTTGTCAACGCTGCAATAACAAGACCTTGTCAACGCTGCAATAACAAGACCTTGTCAACGCTGCAATAACAAGACCTTGTCAGCGCTGCAATAACAAGACCTTGTCAACGCTGCAATAACAAGACCTTGTCAACGCTGCAATAACAGGACCTTGTCAACGCTGCAATAACAAGACCTTGTCAACGCTGCAATAACAAGACCTTGTCAAACAACAAGACCTTGTCAACGCTGCAATAACAAGACCTTGTCAACGCAACGCTGCAACGCTGCAATAACAAGACCTTGTCAACGCTGCAATAACAGGACCTTGTCAACGCTGCAATAACAAGACCTTGTCAGTGCTGCAATAACAAGACCTTGTCAGTGCTGCAATAACAAGACCTTGTCAGTGCTGCAATAACAAGACCTTGTCAACGCTGCAATAACAAGACCTTGTCAGTGCTGCAATAACAAGACCTTGTCAGTGCTGCAATAACAAGACCTTGTCAGCGCTGCAATAACAAGACCTTGTCAGCGCTGCAATAACAAGACCTTGTCAACAAGACCTGCAATAACAAGACCTTGTCAACGCCTGCAATAACAAGACCTTGTCAGTGCTGCAATAACAAGACCTTGTCAGTGCTGCAATAACAAGACCTTGTCAACGCTGCAATAACAAGACCTTGTCAGTGCTGCAATAACAAGACCTTGTCAGTGCTGCAATAACAAGACCTTGTCAGTGCTGCAATAACAAGACCTTGTCAACGCTGCAATAACAAGACCTTGTCAACGCTGCAATAACAGGACCTTGTCAACGCTGCAATAACAAGACCTTGTCAGTGCTGCAATAACAAGACCTTGTCAGCGCTGCAATAACAAGACCTTGTCAGCGCTGCAATAACAAGACCTTGTCAACGCTGCAATAACAAGACCTTGTCAACGCTGCAATAACAAGACCTTGTCAGCGCTGCAATAACAAGATCTTGTCAGCGCTGCAATAACAAGACCTTGTCAACGCTGCAATAACAAGACCTTGTCAACGCTGCAATAACAAGACCTTGTCAGTGCTGCAATAACAAGACCTTGTCAGTGCTGCAATAACAAGACCTTGTCAACGCTGCAATAACAAGACCTTGTCAGAGCTGCAATAACAAGACCTTGTCAACGCTTCAATACTATTAATAAGCAAAGAAAATGACCTACAGTACCTGGGTTAATTACCTACAGTACCTGGGTTAATGACCTACAGTACCTGGGTTAATTACCTACAGTACCTGGGTTAATGACCTACAGTACCTGGGTTAATGACCTACAGTACCTGGGTTAATGACCTACAGTACCTGGATTAATTACTTACAGTACCTGGGTTAATGACCTACAGTACCTGGGTTAATTACCTACAGTACCTGGGTTAATTACCTACAGTACCTGGGTTAATTCTTTGAATTAGAACGTCCCATTGGGGGACCCTCCTGATGTCCAAGTGGGGGACCCTCCTGTCTGAGGTGCTCAGTGTCCCGTCGTAAAAGACACCTCACGCTCTGCCCTACTAGGTCCTCAGTCTATAGCCCCCTCGCCTGTCGTCGCAGCAGGGGACCAGCTGAGCTGCTGGGGTGGCCAGATGCACCAAAAAAACAGTCCTGTCCAAGTGAATGAACACACACAAGTGACCTTATGATAGAGCCTTTTGTTTAGAGTTCACATTTACACAGTACATGTGGGGGTGGCTGATAAAAAGGACATTTCTGATTTAGCAGTTTCAGCACCACTTAACTATTAGTTAGTTGTACTTGCCCGACACCCCTTATTTTCTTATTGGTCGTACCTGCAAGTCACCCCACTTGTATTGGCCAATCACATTTCGCCTTTCCCCGTGTACCTCACTCAACCCCACTCCCGCTGTCAGAGTGAGATTCCGGTCAGAAGAGTATGGACTCGTTGGACTGTTTCCTCAAGTGTTTTTGTAATCGCCTGTGTGTTTGATTTTGTCCCTTACGTTATATATCATGTCATAGCAGTATAGAGATTGTATATACTATGTCATGATGTGTATTCTAGATAGCAGCATGTATACTGTCCTTCCACCGGCTACATTATGGGCCTGTATACACTGAGTGTACAAAACATTATGCTCTTTCCATGACATAAACTGACCAGGTGAATCCAGGAGAAAGCTAGGGTCCCTTATTGATGTCACTTGTTAAATCCATTTCAATCAGTGTAGATGAAGGGGAGGAGACAGGTGAAATGTTTAAGCCTTGAGACAATTGAAACATAGGTTGTGTACACTACCGGTCAAAAGTTTTAGAACACCTACTCATTCAAGGCTTATTCTTTATTTTTACTATTTTCTACATTGTATAATAATAGTGAAGAAATCAAAACTATGAAATAACACATATGGAGTCATGTAGTAACCAAAAAAGTGGTTAACAAATCAAAATATATTTTATATTTGAGGTTCTTCAAATAGCCACCCTTTCCCTTGATGATAGCTTTGCACACTCTTGGCATTCTCGCAACCAGCATCACCTGGAATGCTTTTCCAACAGTCTTTAAGGAGTTCCCACATATGCTGAGCACTTGTTGGCTGCTTTTCCTTCACTCTGACTCATCCCAAAACATCTCAATTTGTCTGAGGTCGGGGGTTTGTGGAGGCCAGGTCATCTGATGCAGTACTCCATCACTCTCCTTCTTGGTAAAATAGCCTTTACACAGCCTGGAGGTGTGTTGAGAATAAGGATGACGTTTTAAATGTCCCCAACCGATTGTGTTTTTTGTTAGTTTATTTGCGTTGTCTGTAACTTATTTTGTACATAATGCTGCCGCTACCATCTCTTAGGACCGAAAATAACTTCTGGACTTCAGGACAGCGATTACTCACCACGGACTGAAAGAATAGGTTTTTTCCTTTAACGAGTCTGACGAATCCGATACAAATAATGTACTGCTTTCTCGGGAACAGGCCCAGATCCCTGTGATTTGCATAAAGAGGAGGCAGAGAAAAAGAGACCAGAGGGCGGGCTGCCTTTTGAGATTTCGTAGTTGATCGAATAAACCTCCACTTCCTTCCATTCTGCACAAATGAACTTTTAACAAGGCACACCTGTTAATTGAAATGCATTCCAGGTGACTACCTCATGAAGCTGGTTGAGAGAATGCGAAGCTGTCATCAAGGGAAAGGGTGGCTATTTGAAGAATCTCAAAAATAAAATATATTTTGATTTGTTTAACACTTTTTTGGTTACTACATGTTTCCTCATGAAGCTGGTTGAGAGAATGCCAAGTGTGCGAAGCTGTCATCAAGGGAAAGGGTGGCTATTTGAAGAAACTCTTGACCGGTAGTGTATGTGTGCCATTCAGAGGGTGAATGGGCGAAACAGAAAATGTAAGTGCCTTTGAACAGGGTAAGGTAGTAGGTGCCTGGCACACCGGTTTTGTGTCAAGATCTACAATGCCGCTGAGGGGAAGCAATGGAGTCAACATCGGCGAGCATCCGTGTGGAACACTTTCGACACCTTCTAGAGTCCATGCCTTGAAAAAAATAGGCTGTTCTGAGGGCAAAAGGGGGTGCAACTCAATATTAGGAAGGTGTTCTTAATGTTTGGTATACTCAGT
Source organism: Oncorhynchus nerka (assembly GCF_034236695.1). Taxonomy (NCBI): domain Eukaryota; kingdom Metazoa; phylum Chordata; class Actinopteri; order Salmoniformes; family Salmonidae; genus Oncorhynchus; species Oncorhynchus nerka. The sequence goes on along the minus strand of NC_088420.1, from coordinate 18,164,694 downwards.
GTGTATTGAATGTAAGTCAGTACTCATGTTTATCCCTTTCTATTCTTTCTACATGGAACCTCTTCTTATAGACTTTCATGTCGGTGAGCTGTCAAAACAGAGGACTGTGTGGTGTGGTTGAACCCAATATCTAATAAACCTGTTCGGACAGACCTGTGGTGACTGAAATCTATCCATTGGCACCTAATAGCTGTCTACTAGTTAGTGCCCATTCTACATGGCCCCCCCCCCAGATTGGACCTTTAGTATTTTTCACAACTGTTACATTCCTCAGTCTCCCTGCTGTTTTTCTTTCCCCTGTGTTATGTGCATGGATTTGCTCAGGTAACCTAATAAACCAGGGGTGTCAAACTCAATCAGGGCACGGGACAAACAGCTTATTATGTTTGTTTTTCAACAACAGAAATTAAGGGAATAAAACTGGCCCAAACTGCCAATTGTTTTATTAGAAAAGATTGGGACCTTTATAATATCCTCTTATGTACATAGGATGTTGTATTAAAACAAAATAAGATATTTGTCCAGCCTTTGCTGCTATGCTTGCAGATGTGCATAATATGCTGTGACCCTAATCAAAAAAGTATTGAATTACTCCAAATAACAAAAACGTAACTATAGGTTGTTGTGACATTTAAAAGTAAAAGTGTTTCATTTTTTTCACTCTCCCTCCACTGAGTGCTGTCAGGACACATGAAAGCAGCGCAATTGAAGTTGAATTCACGAATGCGAGCACATTAGGCTGTAATTTCATAAATTAGAATACTCAACTGTTGACTCATTTATGCTCGCTTGTTTGTCCTATTGCCCAGGAGTAGTAATTTATACCCGCGTGTGAATCCTTTATCTTGTAACTTTTTGACAACCAAGATGATATTTTATGTAGGCTACAGCAATGACCAGTTGGAACTGCAACTTGGCATGGCCATTTCGTCTACAACTTTAGTTCGGGTAAAATACTGATGATTTGATACAGAGCGCAGGCTGGCTCGTGTGTTGGTGGGTGTGAGGCAATGCCGTTTGGCTTGCATCACTTTGACAGTGCTTGCTGTGACTTGTAGTGCAGCGCGTTGCGGACTGCATGGAAGTGGGCCAAAATGAATTGACAACCCAAATAATTGCGCAGGGCAGATAGGAATGTGTCACTGGCTGGATTCGGACCGCGGGCCTTGTGTTTGACGCGTGACCTAAACCCCATAGAAAATGTATGACATAATTGCAACCACGCGTCTTGGATAATCATCTAGGTATTTGACTTAACGGGCCAAACTACTGATTTAACGACACTAAATCCAAGCATCAATCACTCATTCATGGCATAATGTTTGGCGGCTACCTCCCCATTGTGGGTTGAATGTACGACACGTTGATGGCCCTCCATCACACGCTGTTATGCTACACAAACACACACTCCGCATTGTAGCACATTCCATATGCATGTCCATATGATATTATAGCAGCTACGATAGCCCTATAAAACAGTGAATCCTATGGTAAACTATGGGAAGTCAGAAATTAGATATAAATCCAAATCATATTAAGCTTATATTTGCAAAGTTTATTGTGGGGTTAACTTTGATAGAGAAATGTAGGGTTTCGAGCCCTGCATAACACAAACCTATTTGAACACAACGGTGGTTGTCGGTCCTTCAGACGCATCTGATTTCATTCATAAACTTGTCTTGAAAACGCCGCGACAGTGTCTCATCCTATGACCAGGTATCATTATCACACGGCAAAACAAAGGATTGGCCTCATGATACCGCTGTAACATGTAGCCAAACGCAAATTAAAAATGTCCACCAGATACTGAACAATGGAAATTAGAATGTTGAATGAGTCAGTAGGCTAGATTAGTGGGGGAATGGAGAGTGAAATGAATGGATGGACGTACGTGTTGAGTTGAAATTAATCGAACTTACCTTAATTAAGCTAACATCCCCAGATCCGTTGTGATTTTGCGGATTTACATATGCCTGCATGTAACACTTGTAAAAAAATACATTGATGCTAGAGTCCTTGTATAGTGGGCTAATAGCATTTTACAGTATGCGTGATGTGCTGTTTAGCCAGGTCCTCCTCTTTTTACTGCATCTCTCTCGCTCTTTCTGATTTAAACCCCCTGATACCAAAGATAGGAGGTGCTTTACTTTCTATTTCGTCTCTCATCGAATACTGACGCAAGCGAATGGGCAGATCAATTCCAGCAATCTTGCGCTCTTGACACTGCTTCCTGCTTTTGCTGAAGATGTAAGCTCCATCTTTCAGCTCAGCGTCTGAGATCTGTCTCTCATTCCACTCTGTCTTTGTCTTTCTTATTTTCAATACCTAATATGGTTGCCTGATTCAATCTTTGTAATTATTTTTAGGTTATAGACTATTATTGGTGAAACCTCAATCGGTTTATTGTTTAGAGAAGCTGGAATAGTATCATGTCAATCTGACATCAATATACACTACATGACCAAAAGTATGTGGACACCTGCTCGTAGAACATCTCATTCCAAAACCATGGGCATTAATATGGAGTTGGTCCCCCCTTTGCTGTTATAACAGCCTCCATCCACTCCTCTGGGAAGGCTTTCCATTAGATGCTGGAACATTGCTGCAGGGACTTGCTTCCATCCAGCCACAAGAGCATTAGTGAGGTTGGGCAGTCAGTGTTCATTCATCCCAAAGGTGTTCGATGGGGTTGAGGTCAGGGATCTGTGCAGGCCAGTCAAGTTCTTCCTCGCCGATCTCGACAAACCATTTCTGTATGGACCTTGCTTTGTGCACGGGCCTTCCCCAAACTGCACAGAATCGTCTAGAATGTCATTGTATGCTGAAGTGTTAAGATTATCCCCTCAAATCAAATGTTATTGGTCACATACACATGGTTAGCAGATGTTAATGTGAGTGTAGCTGTAGCGAAATGCTTGTGCTTCTAGTTCCAACAGTGCAGTAATATATAACAAGTAACCTAACAATCCCACAATAACTACCTAATACACACAAATCTGTGAAGGGATGGAATAAGAATATGTACATATAAATATATGGATGAGTGATGACCGAGCAGCATAGGCAAGATGCAATAGATGGTATAGAACACAATATATACATATGAGATCATGGTGGCGCCGGAGGAGATGGCCGCCGTTTTACGGTCTCCTAACCAATTGTGCTATTATGGTTTTTCTCACCATATTTGTAAATTATTTTGTACATAATGTTTCTGCAACCGTATCTTTCGGCAGAAAAGAGCTTCTGGATATCAGGACAGCGATCACTCACCTCGGATTAGACAAAGATTTCTTCAACAACAACAACAACAGCAGCAAGCAGGACTCACACAATATTCTCCAAAGAACCCACAGGGCAGACATCCCAATTATTGGTAAAAGGAAGCGACGCAGAAGACGAAGAGCCGGATGCCTCGTCCGGACCCGCAGAAGGCAACTAGGAAAGCTGCCGTTACCGTCAATATTACTCGCCAACGTGCAATCATCGGACAATAAACTAGACGAGGTAAGATCACGAATATCCCACCAACGGGACATAAGAAACTGTAATATCCTATGCTTCACGGAATCGTGGCTGAATGACGACATGGATATCCAGCAAGCGGGATATACACTGCACCGGCAGGATAGAACAGCACACTCCAGTAAGACGAAGGGGGTCTGTGAATATTTGTAAACAACAGCTGGTGCACGAAATCTAAGGAAGTCTCTAGATTTTGCTCGCCTGAAGTTGAGTATATTGTGATAAACTGGAGGCCACACTACTTGCCTAGAGAGTTCTCTACTTTTCGTGGCTGTTTATTTACCACCACAGACAGATGCTGGCACTAAGACCGCACTCAATCAGCTGTATAAGGAAATAAGCAAACAGGAAACCACTCACCCAGAGTTGGCGCTCCTAGTGGCCGGAGACTTTAATGCAGGGAAACTTAAATCAGTTCTACCAAATCTCTATCAACATGTTAAATGTGCAACCAGAGGAAAATAATTCTAGATCACCTGTACTCCACACACAGAGATGCGTACAAAGCTCTCCCTCGCCCTCCATTTGGTACATCCGACCACAACTCTATCCTCCTGATTCCTGCTTACAAGCAAAAATTAAAGCAGGAAGCACCAGTGACTCAGTCTATAAAAAATATGATCAGATGAAGCAGATGTTAATCTACAGGACTGCTTTGCTATCACAGACTGGAACATGTTCCGGGATTCTTCCGATGACATTGAGGAGTACACCACATCAGTCACTGGCTTTATCAATAAGTGCATTGAGGACGCCCCCCCCCCCCCCCATCACAGTGACTGTTCGTACATACCCCAACCAGAAGCCATGGATTACAGGCAACATTCGCACTGAGCTAAAGGGTAGAGCTGCCGCTTTCAAGGTGCGGGACCCGGAAGCTTATAAGAAATCCCACTATGCCCTGCGACGAACCATCAAACAGGAAAAGCATCAATACAGGGCTAAGATTGAATCATACTACACCAGCTCCAGGGGCCGCCAGTCTGCAAGGAGCCGCCAGAGCCGCCAGTCTGCAAGGAGCCGCCAGCACCGCCAGTCTGCAAGGAGCCGCCAGAGCCGCCAGTCAGCCAGGATCCGCCAGAGCCGCCAGTCAGCCAGGATCCGCCAGAGCCACCAGTCAGCCAGGATCTGCCAGAGCCGCCAGTCAGCCAGGATCTGCCAGAGCCGCCATTCAGCTAGGATCTGCCAGAGCCGCCATTCAGCCAGGATCTGCCAGTGCCGCCATTCAGCCAGGATCTGCCAGAGCCGTCAGTCAGCCAGGAGCTGCCAGAGCCGTCAGTCAGCCAGAAGCTGCCAGAGCCGTCAACCAGCCTGAGCTATCTCTCAGTCCTGATCTACCTCTCGGTCCTGAGCTACCCCTCGGTCCTGAGCTACCCCTCGGTCCTGAGCTACCCCTCAGTCCTGAGCTGCCCCTCAGTCCTGAGCTGCCCCTCAGTCCTGAGCTGCCCTTCAGTCCTGAGCTACCCCTCAGTCCAGAGCTGCCCCTCAGTCCAGTGGGGCCCATTAGTAGGGTTGCCAGTCCAAGGTCGGTGACGAGGGTCGCCGTTCCTAGGAGGACACTAAAGCGGACAAAGACTATGGTGGAGTGGGGTCCACGTCCTGCGCCAGAGCTGCCACCGCGGACAGATGCCCACCCAGACCCTCCCCTATAGGTTCAGGTTTTGTGGCCAGAGTCCGCACCTTGTGGGGGGGGGGATACTGTCACGTTCTGACCATAGTTATTTTGTGTTTACTTTGTTTTAGCGTTGGTCAGGACGTGAGCTGAGTGGGCATTCTATGTTTTGTGTTTCTATGTTGGGTTTGTTGTTTGGCCTGATATGGTTCAACGGAAGAAAACCGTTACACCCAGACCATTATTCCTCCTCCACCAAACTTTACAGTTGGCACTATGCATTGGGGCATGTAGCGTTCTCCTGGCATCCGCCAAACCCAGAGTCCAATGGCGATGACCTTTACACCACTCCAGCCGATGCTTGGCTTTGCGCATGGTGATCTTAGGCTTGTGTGCGGCTGCTCGGTCATGGAAACCCTGTTGTGGAAATTCACCACTAAGGACTCAAAGTCAAACTAAATTAAGTAATGTTTATTAACGCACAAACTCAATACAAGACTGATGAAACTGAAAAGGGGCGTTCCCTTTCAGTCCCTTTATACTGCTACACAAACAAGTCATATAACCTTGATACTGAGAAATGTTATAACTCTTCTAGTCCTAAGATAATGTTTTACAAATACTGCCAAATTGCTTATTAGTGATAGTGTGGTTTACTTCTTTGTGCAGTCAATCTGTCACTCGCATGAACCCAACCAAGACAGGTTATTACAAAACAGCATTGTGCTAAACATACGATCTGATACACACAGAGACTATTTCCATTACAAACCATTCCATGAAGCTCCTGACAAACAGTTCTTGTTCTGACACTGCTTCCAGAAGCAGTTTGGAACTCAGTATTGAGCGTTGAAACTGAGGAGAGATTATTTTTAGGCACTACTCGCTTCAGCACTCGGTGGTCCCATTCTGTGAGCTTGTGTTTCCACTTCAAAACAGAACTTACTTTTTGAAGCTCTAGCAGGGCAGAAATTTGACAAACGGACTTGTTGAAAAGGTGGCATCCTATGACGGTGCCACATTGAAAATCACTGAGCTCTTCAGTAAGGCCATTCTACTGCCAATGTTTGTCTATGGAGAATGCATGGCGGTGTGCTCGATTTTATACACCTGTCAGCAACAGGTGTGGCTGAAATAGCCTTATCCACTAATTTGAAGGGGTGTCCACATACTTTTGTGTATCTAGTGTATGATTATCTTTGATTAGATGGGGTTCTTTAAGTCAGTCAGTTTAATGTAGTGCAGCCCAACATGCGGTGCTTTAGGCTGCCACATAATTTGTGTCAGTGAGTGGATGCTGTTTGCTGCCTGTTAAATAGCATAGTGGCTCCAGAGTGGCATGGTGCAGAAGGAACAGCTCCCAGGTTTCTCTCTCTCTCGCTGTCTCTCGCTCGCTCTCTCTCTCTCTTTCTCTCTCTATTGGTGGGAGTGGACATGAAGCTAGGCTTCAGGCCTCAACCCTATCAATACAATGAACGATTAATTTGCCCCTCCCCCACTAAATGGCAGAAAGGTAGGCCTCACTGACCTAGAATTAATGTGCTTTTGAGTGACATCGGCAGATGGAATCACGCATGGGATCGTTCAACAGACGCTTCCGATGAACGCAATCCAGCATCTGACCATGTGAAATGAACTCTTCACAGTGAAAACTTGGTCCCACAGAGAGTGGGAGGAGAGAAGGAGTCATTAGACAGACAGAGGTGTGAAAGAGGAGAGTGAGAGAGTAGGGAGAGAGAGATGAGGGGAAGGCGGGGAAAGATAGAAGGAGAGAGAATGGAGGGGCGAAATGGAGAGAGAAAAGGGGAAGAGAGAGGGAGAGGATGAAGGAGGGATGGGAGAGAGAGGGGAGAGAGATTAGAGAAGGGGAGGAGGGAGAGAGAATGGATTAGGTGGGTGCGAGAGGGAGGGAGGGAGGGAGGGAGGGAGGGAGGGAGGGAGGGAGGGAGGGAGGGAGGGAGGGAGGGAGGGAGGGAGGGAGGGAGGGAGGGAGGGAGGGAGGGAGGGAGGGAGGAGAAAGAGGAGGGAGGGGAGAGAGAGAGTCAGTCAACAGACAGACAGAGGTAGGAGAGAGGAGGGCGAGAGACGATGGAGAGGGAGAGAGAGACGAGAGGAGGGGGAGGCAGGGAAAGAAGGAGGGAGAGAGAATGGAGGGGGAGGAGGGAGAGAGAAAGGGGAGATTAAGGGAAGGGGAGAGAGAGAGGGAGAGGGTGAAGGAGGGATAGGAGAGAGAGGAAGGAGAGAGAATGGAAGGAGGAGGGAGAGAGAGAAAAGGGGAGAGTGGGGGAGGGGTAGAGAGGGGAGAGAGAGACAGAGAAGGTGGGGGCGGGGTGAAAGAAGGGGGAGGAGAGAGAAGAAAAGGAGTGGGAATAAAAAGGTGGAGAGAGAGAGAGAGAGACAGACATGAGATGAACAAGAAAAACGTTAACCCTGTGACACTCATATTTTCCCATTGACTGCGATATACTGAGAAAACATCGCTGATGTGAGGGGGGTGGCGCCACTGTCTGTACATTTTCCCAGACAGCCTTTCTTGGTGCAGCTGACACTAAAGATTAGCTGTTGTCTCCCTCCAGTGGTAAATTGAGAAATTACAAGAATAAGAGGCAACGCCCACCTCCAAAACAATGACGCATGGTTAACCAATTATGAACGGGGTCATGTGCCTTTCTTCATTATTTATCAACGAGTTGGGTCAGGGGACTGAATAACTAAATAATACCTGGAAAGGCAAAGTACTCAGGGGATCTGTTCGTTCAGCACCCCTCTGCCCTGGTCAGGAACCTCTGTCAAGGCAGCGGCACCATTCACCTGTTCAGCACCTTGGACAGCAACCCCTGGCAAGGCAGCGGCGCCATTCACCTGTTCAGCACCATGAACAGCAACCCCTGGCAAGGCAGCGTCGCCATTCACCTGTTCAGCTCCATGGACAGCAACCCCTGGCAAGCTTTGAGCAGAACATGTCAAAACTAAGCCTTGATACGACCAAAATGTGCACAGTATTATCATTCACAGATGCACACATTATAGGTGGGAACCAAATCTGACATCTGTGTGCTTTCCCGCACTTCCATATACACGTTTACAGTTAAAGTTAAAAGTTTAGGGTTAGATTTTGCTAACCAGTCTTTACGCCGAACGTATGAAGCACATTATAATACGTTCTATATTCAAAATTGCCTACCAAGAAAAATAAATAGCGTTTTTAGTGAAATTGAGAGACAGCGAGAGAGAGCGCGAGAGAGAGGGAGAGAGGTTGTGGTGTGTGACAGACTAGCATCACAACAGTAACACGCATCTGCTAGTGGCGAATTCAGTATCACTCCCACAGAATCCCGAGGTCTCATTCCACACCCTATTGAAATCAACACAGCTCGGGAAATGAGGTAAGAATAAAGCACAATTGTATGTCTTATAATTATTTTACATGCCAGCAACGAATGCATCATCAAACGTAGATTTTAAAGCTACGAATTGTTTGTTTTATCGGTTTCTTACGATGCTGCATGAAAATGGAGGTCGGGTTGGTTACGTTGCGAGCTGAGTAGAGGGAGAATAGTCCTGATGCGAATAGAATGTTAAACAGGCGGATGCATGGAAGTGTTTGTTTTTTCAAGATACACATGACGCTTTTAGCCTTGAATGCATTTTATGTTCAATCATCACTGCAAAAATGTATTTGTAGCCCAGATTGTCCAATGTATAGGCAGGTACTGAAAATGTATTGCAAGGTCGATTGAAATAGGTGGGCTTGTCCAGGTGACCTAATGTGATGGTTTCGAAACGGTACATGTGCAGGCTATTTCTCTAACTGATCATCTCTCCACTCGACGTCAATAAATCATGGACATATTTTGCATTGACATCGATTCGTGTATTTTCATAGCTACGCGGTGGCCTATTTGACGACGCCAATGGAAGAAAACAGTAGACCATCGCTGTTGTGTGATTGATGGACTCCTAATTGCAGTTGTTTTTATTATGTTGTTTGGCTGAGCAATGTAAGGCCAAATGGATATGCACAATGTTTAACAACTATGCATGCTGTTTTAAGCAGTTACATTTTTATTAGGTCTATATGGTAAATTCCAGAGGTATAAGGCCTACACTTGATTATTGAGAATGGTGGATAGACATTTAGAGCTGTACTGGCTGATGCGCAGGAGGCTGCGTGTGTGTCTGTCCTTATTTTGTAGCATGTGGATTACAAAATGTATCGAATTTACATTAGAATGCATGCACACACAAAAAGTTAATAAAAGTAGGTTATTTTTGTCAGTTTGAATCAATCACCGGAACCTCATCAGTGTAAAATATATTTTTGTGACATTTGTGTCAAATTACATCACACTTCATTAGAAAAATAAATATTGTATGCAAAGGAAATTAGTAGCCACATACAGCACAATACTACATGAATAATAATGTGTAAACCCAGAAGTAGAGAAGACATTTTAATACCTATTTTTTTAAATCATTGCTCTCACTGTAGACACACAATGGTAATCAGTACAGATCTTACACTAATGAGTCTCTTAGGGACTGGCCACCCACTGTGACCATGGCTTTGATTATCCTGTGAGTGGCTTCTATCATACAACTAGGGTGTGGCTGTGCCCTATTTGTTCTGTTGCCATCTGTGTATGTGTAACAGTATTGCTTCCGTCCCTGTCCTTGCCCCAACCCGGGCTTCAACCAAGGACCCTCTGCACATATCAACAACTGCCTCCCATGAATGGTTGTTACCTATCGCTCTACAAAAGCAAGGAAAACAACTACTTCAAGGTCTCAGAGCGAGTGACGTCACCGATTGAAATGCCACTAGTGTGCACCGCTAACTAGCCAGCCATTTCAGACCGGTTACATATGTCTCATATCAAGCATTCACAACAACATCCAGGAATCCAATGCTATTTCCTCAGTTTTCACTTCCCCACTGCAGTTGGTTAACTAGCGGCAAAACTGTATGTCATGATGTTCTGAGCTGTCTGGACACTGTCTGGACAAAACTGCCCAATGGAACTGAACTTGACCACCGAGAGAACTGCCAGGTTAAACAGACCCTCGATTCATAGCCCCTTTTGGCCTGGAAACTAAGCATCGCCGGCTTTAAAAGGCCTCAACATGGAAGGCGCTTACATAATGTTATATAGTGTGATGATTATTTAGGGAAGGGATGGGCTACTACACTACATGACCACTTGCTCGTCTCATTCCACCATTATGAGCATTAATATGGAGTTTTTCCCTCCCCTTTGCTGCTATAGCAGCCTCCACTCTTCTGGGAAGGCTTCCTACTAGATGTTGGAACACTTATGTGGGGACTTGCTTCCATTCAGCCACAAGAGCATTAGTGAGGTCGGACACTGATGTTGAGCGATTAGGCCTGGCTCGCAGTCGGCATTCCATTTCATCCCAAAGGAGTTTGATGGGGTTGATGTCAGGGCTCTATGCAGGCCAGTCAAGTTCTTCCACACCGATCTCAACAAACCATTTCTGTATGGACCTTGCTTTGTGCACGGGGGCATTGCCATGCTGAAAGAGAAAAGGGCCTTCCCCAAACTGTTGCCACAAAGTTGGAAGCACAGAATCGTCTAGAATGTCACTGTGTGCTGTAGCGTTAAGATTTCTCTTCACTGGAATTAAGGGGCCTAGCCTGAACCATGAAAAACAGCCCCTGACCATTATTCCTCCTCCACCAAACTTTACAGTTAGCTGTAACGGCTTTCTTCTGGTGGAGGAGAGGAGGACCAAGGTGCAGCGTGGTAAGTGTCCATAATGTTTTTAATAAAGACAAATGAACACTCGAACAAAAACAATAAACGATGACGTAAAAATATACAAAACCGAAACAGTACCGTGTGGCGACAAACACTCACACGGAAACAAACACCCACAAACCAACAGTGAAACCCAGGCTACCTAAGTATTATTCTCAATCAGAGACAATTAACGACACCTGCCTCTGATTGAGAACCATACTAGGCTGAACACAAAAACCAACATAGGAAAACAAACATAGACTGCCCACCCCAACTCACGCCCTGACCATACTAAAACAAAGAATAAAATAACAGAACTATGGTCAGAACGTGACATTAGCACTATGCATTGGAGCAGATCGTGTTTTCCTGGCATCCACTAAACCTAGATTTGTCTGTCGGACTGCCAGATGGTGAAGAGTGATTCATTACTCCAGAGACCGTGTTTCCACTGCTTCAGAGTCCAATGGATGTGAGCTTTACACCACTCCAGCCAATGTTTGGCATTGCGCATGGTGATCTTAGGCTTGTGTGCGGCTGCTCGGCCATGGAAACTCATTTCATTAAGCTCCCGATGAACAGTTTTTGTGCTGACGTTGCTTCCGGAGGCAGTTTGGAGTGTTGCAACCGAGAAAAGGTGATTTTTACGCTCTTAAGGACTCGGCGGTCCCTTTTTTGTGAGCTTGTATGGCCTACCACTTCACGGTTGAGCATTAGTTGCTCCTAGACGTTTCCACTTCCATGTCTAAAAACCTGTTTTTGCTTTGTCATTACAGGGTTTTGTGTGTAGATTTATGAGGTGGAAAAACGATTTAATCATTTTTAGAATAAGGCTGTAACATAGCAAAATGTGGAAAAAGTCAAGGGGTCTGAATACTTCCTGAAGGCACTGTATAGTGTAACTGACACGCCAGATTTTGTGAAGGTAAACAACTGAACCCTGATGTGGTTGGAAAGAGGTGGACTGTTTATTCTTTGTAAGAACAACAAGAAGTCTGGAATTAAGATTCAACAAGGTTGATGAATCAATTAGGTTAGTTTCTTACCAAGAGACCATTGTCATGTCTTTGGCTATGCCGGATTAAGTGATATGACATGCTACTCTATAAAATCATTTCTCTGTAATTAATAATACCTGATTAAGCTAATCATGTAAATGTAATTAACTCGAAAGTCAGGGCACCACAAAATAATGTTTATAGAGCTGTTATCTTCTGAATAAACTCTTAAAGACCTAGTAATCTTCACGAACCCTGGCTAAGAAGTTGGATCAGCTATACAACATTTGGTTTAATTATTTATTTACTAAATACCTAAATAATCACACAGGGTTACATGTACACAGAATGTATCATACATTGATTACAAATTATGTCATAAAGGAAAAAATCCCTAGCAGACGGAACAGATATGACGGCTGGTTACACAAAGAAAGGGGGTTGGGTTTGAGTGAAAGAGCGGGAAAACTGAGGAGCAAAAAGGTTTTGTGTCTCTATTGGGCCGTAGGCAGCTATGCTATCGTAAATGCAGTATGTTATGCATTCTAAATAACCGCCCATTTGAAAAAGGAAAATGCAATAAATATTTACTCTGAGCTGCGCTTCGGTAGATTGGTCGTAGATAGAAGGCGGGGTGGTCCAGCATGGATCTCTGGTCCTCTGAAGAATGTCTAGTGGTGAATTGGTGCGTGGTAGAATGGATACTCTGTCCTTCCTCTCCTAGCCCACGTCTATAGTTGCTGCACTAAGGCAACAGTTTAGGAGGTATCACTTCTTTAGTGAATAAGAGTTCAAAGTTCATACCAAGTTGCCATACTTTAAGCTCATGCTATATTCTGGCTGGTATAGTCGAAATTCATCCTTTCTGCGTGTGGATTGTCATCTTCACGTTGAAATTCGATGCTAATTTTGTTAGGTTCTTGTCGTTCAACCAGAGCTCACGCTGAGGTTGGCTTAGTTCTGTAGGTGACCTTGTCCTTTTTAACGCGGGGACCGCAAGTCCTGACGTCCTTGGAACAGGAAGTTGAATTTTCGTCAACGGGTTTATATAGTGGTGAAAGAAGGGGCGTGTTAAATAGTTTACAACCAAAGTCTGTTCACTTGGACGGGGCCTCTGAGTGAGCAGAGTTTCTCTATGACAAACCTTTCTCTCATTTAAGAAGCTAAAATTACATTTAATCTTTTCACAAATAGTTTCATTTTTAAACATTTAGATTGAACAACAATTCCATATGAATCTGATAACTAGAATGTGTAGACTTTCCAAGATACAGTTTATGTTGTCCTGTCATCAGTAATAATGTCTCAGATGCCAACTGATCTGACATCATGTTCATTAAGTACCAACACATATTTTCAACTGGTTGGATTACCGAAATTGGGTTCCGTTTCCCACCTTTTGATGTTCCCAGACTCTCTATGTTAACAAAGGGATTTTCAATAGTCACATTGGTAGAGTAGAGAGAGGAAAAATGGGAAAGGTATTTATGGGGGTCATAAACCTCCCCCAACAGGCCAATGTCATGACACCATTAATTGGCTAGTCTCCCAACATTTTACTGACTAGTCCAAAGCATTTAACATCACATTTGAAGCAAATGTAGGATATAGCACTTTATGAGTGTCTAATGACATGGTCAACCAAACCCAGAGAATCAGTATGAATAATTGGTATTATATATTTCTTTGTAAGACATGGTTCTTGAGGGAGGCATTTGTTACAGTACAGTAGCTATGATATATTCGTTTTTCCAAAGGATGATGTGTATTTCTTGACACTCTCAAGGGAATATCCAAGTTCAGCAATGTTTTCAGATTACAAATGTATATCACCTAATCATATACATTTCTATTTTCCTAATATTTCGGCAGTTGGTTGCTGAACCTCAGCTCAGATGCATGTCTATTAAATTGAGAAAATAACCATCTAGACATTTGAGCAGTTTGCCAGTTTCTCTCTATATAGCCTACTGCAATTGACATTCCCAAACATTGGTAGGAAGGAACGCAAATCTCCTACAGTTAATAAGGGCCTTCCTTCCACTTTCACTGAACGCATTCTTTCCTGTAATGGAGGCTGAAATGTTGCTGCTTATGACGCTGCTTCAGATACAATCTCTGAGGCAGTGCCTTTAAACTCCAAGCCAAAGTCATTGACATAATTAGCCAATGTGAACAAAGGCTTGCCTTGCTCACAGTGAATGTACGTCATTCAGAATGCAATGGAAGATCTCTTATCCATAGAGGCTATAGTGGGATATTGTTGACCTCTGTCACCTAAACTATAGGAAATGTCATCCCTTCTTCCCATGGAAGCCTACCACCTCTTTCCATTGTAAATTCATCGGTTGATGGTGTAATGCTAACCTCCTCTTTTGACTCATCCTTACTGTAGTAGTCGCTAGGAGACCCCCTTAGGTTACATACCATAGGGTTGGTCTATCTAGTGACTGTACGTACATACCCCAACCAGAAACCATGGATTACAGGCAAAATTTGCACTGAGCTAAAGGGTAGAGCTGCCGCTTTCAAGGAGTGGGACTCTAACCCGGAAGCTTATAAGAAATCCCGCTATGCCCCCGACGAACCATCAAACAGGCAAAGCGTCAATACAGGACTAAGATTGAATCGTACTACACCGGCTCTGATGCATGTCAGATGTGGCAGGGCTTGCAAACTATTACAGACTACAAAGGGAAGCACAGCCGAGAGCTTCCCAGTGACACGAGCCTACCAGACGAGCTAAATAACTTCTATGCTCGCTTCGAGGCAAGTAACACTGAAACATGCATGAAATGACTGTGAGATCACTGTCATGTTATGTCTTGTCCCTGTGCTTTCTCTTCTCTTCGTTTCCCCCTGCTGGTCGTATTAGGTTACTTTCTCTCTTTCTATCTCTCTCTCTCTCTATCGTTCCGTTCCTGCTCCCAGCTGTTCCTCATTCTCCTAACGACCTCGTTTACTCTCTCACACCTGTTTCCTCTTTTGCCCTCTGATTAAGTCTCTATTTCTCTCTCTGTTTCTGCTTCTGTCCTTGTCGGATTCTTGTTTGCTTTGCCCTTGTCCCGTCCTGTCGTAATCTGCCTCTTCATCAGATGCTGCGTGTGAGCAGGTGTCTCTGTCCTCTACGGCCCGCGCCTACCCAGAGGGACCTGCAGTCTGTTGCCGCTAGCCCTGCAATTCTCCTCTACTACTAGAAGGAGGACTCTCCTGCAAAGATAGAGGATTTATGTTTTCCCTGTTTGGACATCTCCTGTAAAGATTGAGGATTTATGTTTTCCCTGTTTGGACATTAAAAGACTCTGTTTCTGTTGAATCGCTGTTGGGTCCTCACTCACCTGCATAACAATCACGCTCTCCGACGGCCGATGTGAGTAAGACTTTTAAACAGGTCAACATTCAAAAGGGCCAGATGGATTACCAGGATGTGTACTCCAAGCATGCACTGACCAACTGGCAAGTGTCTTCACTCACATTTTCAACCTCTCCCTGTCTGCGTCTTTATTACCAACATGCTAAATGACTTAAATGTAAATGTAAATGTTTCAAGCAGACCACCATAGTCCCTGTGCCCAAGAACATTAAGGTAACCTGCCTAAATGACTACCGACCCGTAGCACTCACATCTGCAGCCATGAAATGCTCACATCAACACCATTATCCCAGAAACCCTAGACCCACTCCAATTTGCATACCACCCCAACAGATCCACAGAGGATGCAATCTCTATTGTACTCCACACTGCCCTTTCCCACCTGGACAAAAGGAACACCTATGTGAGAATGCTATTAATTGACTACAGCTCAGCGTTCAACACAATAGTGCCCTCAAAGCTCATCACTAAGCTAAGGAACCTGAGACTAAACACCTCCCTCTGCAACTGAATCCTGGACTTCCTGATGGACACGCGCCCAGGTGGTAAGGGTAGGTAACAACACATCCGCCACGCTGATCCTCAACACGGGGGCCCCTCAGGAGTGCGTGCTCAGTCCTGTCTGGTACTCCCTGTTTACTCATGACTGCACAGCCAGGCTTGACTCCAACACCATCATTAAGTTGTCTGACAACAATGAGACAGCCTATAGGGTAGAAACCTGACCATGTGGTGCAAGGACAACAACCTCTCCCTCAACATGATCAAGACAATAGGAGATGATTGTGGACTACAGGAAAAAGAGGACCGAGCACACCCCCATTCTCATCGATGGGGCTGTAGTGGAACAGGTTGAGAGCTTCAAGTTCCTTGGCATCACCAACAAACTAACATGGTCCAAGCACACGAAGACAGTCGTGAAGAGGGCACGACAAAACCTATTCCCCTTCAGGAGACTGAAAAGATTTGGTGTAGGTCCTCAGATCCTCAAAAGGTTTTACAGCTGCACCATCGAGAGCATCCTGACGGGTTGCATCACTGCCTGGTATGGCAACTGCTTGGCCTCCGACTGCAAGGCACTACAAAGGGTAGTGCGTACGGCCCAGTACATCACCCGGGCCAAGCTTCCTGCCATCCAGGACCTCTATACCAGGAGGTGTCCGAGGAAGGCCCTAAAAATTGTTCAAGACTCCAGCCACCCATGTCATAGACTGTTCTCTCTGCTACCGCACGAAAAGCGGTACCGAAGCACCAAGTCTAGGTCCAAGAGGATTCTAAACAGCTTATACCCCCAAGCTTTAAAACTCCTGAACATCTAATCAACTGGCTATCCCCCTCTTATATGCTGCTGCTACTCTCTGTTATTATCTATGCATAGTTACATTAATTACTCTACCTGCATGTACATATTACCTCAATTACCCCGACACCAGTGCCCCCGCAAATTGACTCTGTATCGGTACCCCCTGTATATAACCCTGCTATTGTTATTTACTGCTGCTCTTTAACTAATTATTTGTTTCTCTTATTTTCTTAAAACTGCATTGTTGGTTAAAACCTCTTATGGCTGAGACCCCGCTAACGGGATCAATATGACAACAGCCAGTGAAAGTGCAGGGTGCCAAATTCAAACAACAGAAATCTCATAAATTAAAAGTCCTCAAACATACAAGTATTTTACACAATTTTAAAGATACACTTCTTGTTAATCCCACCACAGTGTCCGATTTCAAATAGGCTTTACGGCGAAAGCACCACAAACGATTATGTTAGGTGAGTGTCTATTCACAGAAAAACACAGCCATTTTTCCAGCCAAAGAGAGGAGTCACAAAAAGCAGAAATATAGAAATGAATCACTAACCTTTGATGATCTTTATCTTCAACACTCATATGACTTCATGTTACACAATACATGTATGTTTTGTTCGATAAAGTTCATATTTAAAAAATCTCAGTATACATTGGCGCATTATGTTCAGTAGTTCCAAAAAATTCCAGTGATTTTGCAGAGAGCCACATCAATTTACAGAAATACACATCATAAATGTTGATGAAAATACAAGTGTTATAAATGGAACTTTAGATAAACTTCTCCTTAATGCAACCGCTGTGTCAGATTTCAAATAAGCTTTACCGAAAAAGCAAACCATACAATAATCTGAGTACAGCGCTTAGAGACCAAACAAGCCAAACAGATATCCGCCATGTTGTGTAGTCAACAGAAGTCAGAAATAGCATTTAAATATTCACTTACATTTGATGATCTTCATCAGAATACACTCCCAGGAATACCAGTTCCACAATAAATGTTTGATTTGTTCGATAAAGTTCATTATTTATGTCCAGATACCTCCTTTTGTTAGCCTGTTTGGTAAACAAATCCAAACTCACAATGCGCGTGCAAGTCCAGCGGAAAGTACGGACAAAAAGTCCAAAAAGTTATATTACAGGTCGTAGAAACATGTCAAACGAAGTATTGAATCAATCTTTAGGATGTTTTTAACAGAAATCTTCAATAATTTTCCAACTGCAGAATTCCTTTGTCTGTAGAAATGCAATGGAACAGAGCTCGCTCTCACATGAGCGCGCGAGACTATGCTTGTGGCTCTCTGCCAGACCTCTGACTCATTCCCCTCTCATTCGCCCCCACTTCACAGTAGAAGCATCAAACAAGGTTCTAAAGGCTGTTGACATTTAGTGGAAGCCTTAGGAAGTGCAATATGACCAATATCCCACTGTATCTTCAATAGGGAATGAGTTGAAAAACTACAAACCTCAGATTTCCCACTTCCTGGTTGGATTTTTTTCTCAGGTGTTTGCCTGCCATGTGAGTTCTGTTATACTCACAGACATCATTCAAACAGTTTTAGAAACTTCAGAGTGTTTTCAATACTGCCCCCAGCCATAAGAAGTTAAGGGCTTGTAGTAAGTATTCGAATACAAATTCCTGTTGTATTCAGCGAGTGTGACAAATAACATTTGATGTGATTTGATCATATGTCTGTCATTGGGACCCATTTTATGGTTTTAGAATCTGTAGAGACAGCTATAGCTAGCAAAAGCCTTTCCCTTCTTGTTGTAGGCTTGTATAAACAAAAGGCCCAGGGCGTGTCACTAAGATTATGCAATCTTCTTTAGTGGTTTTTACCATGCGCATATCTCCCTTTACATCTGACATGTAATACATCCATGTAATTGATGAAAACAAAATGTTGCGGACACTTTTGAAGGACATGTCCCCAGAGAGATAGATCGTTTTGTGTCTGGGTCTTTTAAGAACTTGTGCACAGAGTCAAAGGTCGCTGAGAGGCTTTTTGGCAAGTGAATTCCAGTCAACTCTGATGATAACACCGTATTGATTCTTCACATAGTGAGCATGTACAGAATAGTCAATCCCAGCTGTGACAAACTGATAGAATCAGACTAGCTTTTACAGTCCATTCCCTAAGCTGGGATGGCCAGTCAGTTCCAGGCTAGCAAAGATCTGTGCTGTTAGCATTAGCTGTAACGTTAGCAATGTTCTAGCTAAGAAGGCCTACTAACTATGTTGTGCTAGCTATTGTATGTGCTGACGATGCTGTGTAAGCTATGTGCTAGCTATTGTATGTGCTGACGATGCTGTGTAAGCTATGTGCTAGCTCAATCAAAAAAAAACACTCTGCTCTATGATATTTCCCCATGCGAGGACAATCCTTCTGTAAGCTTAGCATGTGTCCACTTGTCATGACAGTCACCATTTTGAAAGAAGAAAAACATCTGTGTCTGGAAACCAAACGTAACATTACCATTAGAGAATAAGCATTTGATCAGTGCACGACTTCTTCCCCCGTTTACAATATCTGAATAATTCATGTTCTGGGTTTCATTTTGGATGAAATTGTGAATGCTCCTCCTACTTGGGTCAATCAAAGTGTTTTAGAATGACAGTATATTACCTGGCCTTTTGACCCCAAAAGCTCCATCTCTGTCAGTATGGGCTGGTCTGACCCCATGCTCAATCCATGGAAGTGGGTTCCTCCATTATTGGAAAATGGGGCTGTGGTGAAGCATTTCATGTAAGATGGAAAATGTCCCTTATACTGCTTCATACGTATAAGAACTAGTTTTCATTAAACACCTGTGTTTGACTGTATGTTTTGGACCAAATTGACCATAATAATAGGTAGGTTCCAACAACCTGAGCAAGGCCTCATTGTTAATCCGTAGCCTATGGCTATTATTCTATTGCATTTTATACTAGCAAAATACTTAATAGCGGTTTAGACATACATCAACACCTTGAACGCGCCCATGGTACTGCCCTACTGTAAGAGCCATGTTGATTCTTAACCTACACCTACAGTATGATAAGATTGATTCTATTCAATTGTGCACAAGGACAAGACAGCCTGGTTGAGGAGAGAGATTCTCAGGCTCGGCATCTTCACTGGCAGGTGCCGTTGTCGTGGTAACCAGACAGTCTTGGAGTGACAGGGTGATGAAGGAAGAAATGCAGTAGTGGTGGGCGGGCGTGTTGGTTGGGGGAGAATCCTATTATGTATGCTACTCCTTTTCTTTGTTCCGGCTCACATTCATGGCCTTCGTTTACTGTATCCATGACTCACACTGTCAAAAATGTAATAATAACAATGATAGCGTAATAAAAGTAAACCTATAGCATTGATAATCATGATAATGCAAATCTAATACTAATCTTTTTTAAGACTGAAATACATGCAGAAGTTCAGTATTTGTATTATAAATAATTACGAGTTTTTATTAATCATTACTAATAACAATATTGTTACTACAGTTTAAGTTATGGTAAGAATGTTTTTAGGGATTCAACTAGGGAATGAATTATTTTGTACAAGCTTCCATTGACAGACAACAAACCTGCTATTAGTAGCTAATTACTTAAACAAATTACCATAATTAGGAAAAACAAGATGGGAGAGGCAACAAACAGCCTGTTTGGCTCTGACTAACACTCATGGACCCCTGGACTTGAGCCCTTGACTGCTTAACCACAACAGACAATACTCAGAAACCAAGTCTGCTTGTTCTTTCAAACTCAGATCCCCATTTATGTCCACGCAGTGTTTAAGTCATCGTCTGTCAGGAGAAAGTGCTCTTGATTAGCCTCTGTTTCACCTGACTTGGTTCGATGGCTACACAAGCGGCAGTTGCATCCAGTGGATGTGGCTCAGAACTTTGGCTCCTATTGTGTTTGCATGACTGGGGATAGAAAGAGCCGGCTGTACAGAGCTTACTAGCTAATCACAGCACTGCTCGGCCCTAGCCCACTGCTGCTGTGGGGCATCTATGCTCTAGCATGGTTGATGTTCAACCTGACCTTATAGGCGTGGAATGAGGCTCGGTTTTACCCTTTGTTTGTTTAGATTGTCTGAACATGGTTTTTACAAAATCCTAATCTGGCCATAAATCCATTCGGGTTCATCTTGCCACACTGCTCCATAGAGAGTTGCTGTGTACTGTGTTACTCACAGTAGGTGAGATAGTAGTGCCAGCTGAAGGCTGACTTCTTCCAGGTCATGGTTTGTGTAAGCTCTGGCTACTGCATATATTAGTCACTCACTGATCAAAATAAACAGTCATTTAATGTCAGATTGCGGTTCTGAATGGAAACTGCACGACCAGTTGTGAAGTAGGCAGCACATCATGTCAGTGGCATTCGTTTAGCTTGTATCAATAGCCTTACACTATATGAGATGCCCACTTAACCACATACAGCAGGGGTGTGATGTCCAACATGGTTGCAGGACAGAGTATACGAGTATATGATATGGCGTTGTTTTGCTCTATGACATCGATTACCCTCCTAAAACCCCTTCTGCTTAGTTTGCCTTTATTCATCTCATCCTCTCTTTTACCACCTTTTCTGAGCGTTGCCATAGAAACTGTCTCGAACTGTAGCACACCATTGGCAGGCTCGCTAACACTCGCACGGCTCCGTCTGAATTATATTCCTCTTGGGGACGATTTCCTCCTCCAGATTATCCAGCATGCATTGCGGCCCCACCAGCAGCAAATAGGACACAACATAAAGAGCCATGTTTGGGGGGAGAAAGAGAAAGGGAGGGAAAAAACGCCAGAGAAATAGACATCACCTGACAAATGTCACTGCAATTAATGCTTTTGCCACCGGGGCAATTAAGATGGAAGAAGGTCGCGATAACATTGGCCCGCAAGCCAGCTCATGAATATATTGCTTTGATGGAAGATACCTAATGGGCAAAATCAACCGACTGTATTGAATTCCCTTAGGACCACCATTCAGCACTCCCCCTCTCAGTCTCTACTCACTATCAGTGGCTGGCCTTCAGTAACACACTGCCACACTGCCTTCAAAGCTGTCCAGCAGAATAATAAATGTGTTTCATGTCTCCCACTTAGAAATGATAAAGAGAGTGGTGTGTTCAAGGCATGGCCAATGATGTCTCTCCATATGTGCACAGCCATTAGCTAGACGTGCTGAGGCTGCTTTGTGCAGGCCGGATGCATATATTATCTTGCACCTGCCTATTTTCAGTACATATTGCCTTGCTTATCTCTATATGTGGATACAGATAAATGTGTTAAGAAATGCGACTCACTGATGGAAAAAAAAGTAGGAAAAATACCATCTCTCTCATTCCTCCAACCCTCTGGGTTTATGGTAGAATGGCCAGACGGAAGCCACTTCTCAGTAAAGGCTCATGACAGACCGCTTGAAGTTTGTCAAAAGGCTCCTAAAGGAATCTCAGACCATAAGAAACCAGATGGCCTGAATGCCAAGTGTCACGTCTGGTGGAAACCTTGCACCATCCCTACGGTGAAGCTTGGCCATATACCACAACCCCCTCGGGCCTTATTGCTTAAATATAAAACATTTAAACATGTACAATACTACATCAGCCTGATCTCTATTTTGTTCCACTGTGAATTCCCTAAGTGGTGACAGACACGCGGTAATGAAATGCAACGCTATTCCAGGGGAGGGTTTTCCGCACTGACATTGCCTGCCTGCCCGAAAGCAGTGGTCCATAGCCTGACCTTTGTGACCCGCCAAAGGCGAAGATGCCCTCCCCAGTAATATAAAAGTGGCCTGAATTGTGCTGGTGTGTGCAGAAATACCTCTCATGTCTGGAAAGCACCTCCCCCTCATCAACACTGCCACTGCGGGGAGGAAATCTCATCACTCAGGCTGACAAAGAACTGGCCGAGGTCCTTTAGCAATTCAGAAGACCCCTTTTTTGTGTGTATCTGTGTGTATTCATAGGAGTAATTGTTAAACAAATTCTCCAGATAATATTTACAAAAATAAATGCTGCGTTAACTTTAATTTCTTTGTTAAAAATAGCAATCATTATAATTCCATAATTAAAGAAAATGACTAGGGTGGACTATAAGGAGGCTAGGTAAGGAGTGATGTTGCCACTATGGTGCATCATTGTTGGAGACAATGGTTTGGTTTTCCAGTTCAGGGTATTTATTAACTAACAATTAAGCCCAGCACAAGGACACAACAAGTAGGATGGAGATTTGATGGCTTCTGAAGCAGGTAGGTTAGTTTGTGATACAAGTTATGGGCTTATGGTAGTGGCTGGAGCGGAATTAGTGGAATGGTATCAAAATACATTCCAGCCATTATTTTGAGCCGTCCTCCCCTCAGTAGCCTCCACTGAGAGGTAGATACAACACATTAACATAGAAGACAAAGTGCCATAACTAAGGAGAAATGTAAAAGTATAACAAACATGCTAACCAAACAAAGTTGGCAGGAGAGGGGGCATGTCCAGGGGGTAATTAGGGAATAGGTGGGCTGGCATGATCCTTCAGAACAATAGTAGGGCAGACGGTTGCGCTTGCTCTCCCTAAAAGCCAACTATGTTTACATTTTCAAACTACTTGCCATGCAAGCTTTATTCTTGAAAATGATGTGTGAAATTACAGGCCCAGGAGAATCACTGTCGCAGGTGCTGTTATCACCAGTCATGAAGAGCAGGAAGGCGTTAATAATGCACACCTGTCGTCTGAGTCTCCATAAAACGCAGAGTGATTGACTGCTTCAGGCATTATGCACAAATGCGTACTGGCTTCATTTGTTTTCATTGATGTCAAGGTGACTAGGGGATGAATTTGATTTGTTTCTATATAATTGCATTAAAGCCACCAGAAGTGAGTCATATTCGATTTTTTTTGCATGCGTCATATATTTATGATACACTTTCAAATCCTTGAAATCTCATTAGCAAAGCAGCAATGGCTCCCTGCACACAGTCATTTATCAAAATGGCTGCGCTGTATTCCCTCACTGACAGCATTTCTGATGTTGTAAGAAGAGGTCCAAATCATCAAAGAACATAGCCCAGACAAAATCTATGAATTTGATGCATACATAATTGATGGGCACAGAGGTTTTAAAATCATGAGTAACTGTAATGTCAATTTGATATGGTTTGGTATTCAACTTTTAACCAGCAAGGCTCCCAGGTGCCACAGAGGTCTAAGGTACTGCATCTCAGTGCAAGAGGTGTCACTATAGTACCTGGTTCGAATCCAGGCTGTATCACATCTGGCTGTGATTGGGAGTCCCATTGGGCGGTGCACAAATGGCCCAGCGTTGTCCGGTTTTGACTGGAGTAGGCTGTCATTGTAAATAAGAATTTGTTCTTAACTGACTTGCCTAGTTAAATAAAAAATCTTATACCATAATAACATCCAATATCTGTACCAATAACAGTTTCTTAACCAGATTAACAAGATGCTTAAACAAAACACAGAGCATCTGTGTTACCATGTCATGAGGCTTGAAAACGGGATAGACCCTCGCTGCCTTTTAGTCCTGTGTCTGTGTGTTTTGTAGCATATTGAATGGCCACACACAGAGTGAATACAGGCTCGGCCAAGCGCAAACATTGATCAAAACGGAGCTAAACTTGATTTGACAGATGATACGTTTCTCTGTGTACCATCTGCTACCAACCATACACTGCAGAGAGGACAGATGTGGCCATTGTTTATATGTATGGAAGAGCCCCAAGCATTGCTCTTTCTATGTATGTTGTTTATACAGTGCATTTAGAAAGTATTCACACCCCTTGACTTTTTCCACATTTTGTTGTGTTACAGCCTGAATTGAAAATGGATTCAAAGTGGAATTATGTACACAAAATATTCAATGACGTCAAAGTGGAAATAAGTCAATAAGTATTCAACCCCTTTGTTATGGCAAGCCTAAATAAGTTCAGGAATAAAAATGTGTTTAACAAGTCATATAATTTGCATAGACTCACTCTGTGTGCAATAATAGTGCTTAACATTATTTTTGAATGACTACCTCATCTCTGTATCCAACACAATTACCTGTAAGGTCCCTCAGTCGAGCAGTGAATCTCAAACACAGATTCAACCACAAATTCCAGGGAGGTATTCCAATGCCTCACAAAGAAGGACACCTATTGGTAGATGGGTACACATTTTAAAAAGCAGGCATTGAGTAATCCATTTGAGCAGGGTGAAGTTATTCATTACACTTTGGATGGTGTATCAATACACCCAGTCACTACAAAGATACAGGCGCCCTTCCTAACCCAGTTGCCGGAGAGGAAGGAAACCGTTCAGGGATTTCACCATGAGGCCAATGATGACTTTGATGGCGTAGCAATGCAGATGTTGTTTGTAGTTCTCCCGTGTACATTTTGTATTTTTCGTCTTTTTGTATATAATTCAATATATTTTCAATCTCTTTTTCCATTTTTTAAATTAAATATACCTTCCGGCAACCCACCTCACCCAATGTGATACGGATCTGCTATTTTTAGACCTTATAGCCAGAACCTCCATCAGAAGCTATCCATCAGAAGCTAACCAGCTAATTAGCTACTAGTCATTGTTAGCCACTGCTAGTGGCCTTTACCTTTAGCACAGACACCAGCCGCTTTTAGCCTGGATAATACTTGCCAGCCTGCCAGTCTGCCAGACAGTTTTTCTCCACTACAATACCGGATTCCAACCATAAGCCCTGGACCATTACTCCAGATCATCGCAGTTGCCACCGAGTGGCCCAGCCCCGAAGCTAGCCTTGAGCCAGGCCCATCTCACGGCCTGCTCAGTGGACCCTATAATAAGTCGGCTACATAGCTGATGCCTCCCGAACTCTTCACTAACACGACTAGAATCCACTACACTACCGGATTCCTGCCGTAAGCTCTGGACCTTTGCATCAGATCATTGCTGCTAGCTAGTTGCTACCGAGTGGCTATAGTGGCTAACACTATAACACTATAACACTCGAAGCTAGCATTAGTTAGCCGCGAGCCAGGCGCATCTCCTGGCTAGAAAACGAAATTACTCCAGCTACAATACCTCTTTTGCCAACTGGCCTGGACCCTTTGTCGACACGGAGCCCCGCCGCTCCATCACGACTTGTCTGCCGACATAATTCCATCCATTGTGCCCCCAACCGGCCTTTGCCGGACATCGGCGCAGACGCTTCTACTAGCCCCGGAATGCTAACTTTTTTTGAACGCCGTGTCTCTCGCTTGCTAGCATAGTAACGACTACCTAGCGGCTTCCCTGTTTCATCTATTGCTGGACCCTATGATCACTTGGCTATATAGCTGATGCCTGCTGGACTGATCATTAATCATGGTACTCCATTTTGTTTATTTTGTTTATCTGTCGGCCCCAGCCTCGAACTCAGGCCTTGTGTAGTTAACTGACCCTCTCTGCTCAATCATCGCCATTTTACCTGTTGTTGTTGTCTTAGTTGATTAGCTGTTGTTGTCTTAGCTAGCTCTCCCAATCAACACCTGTGATTGCTTTATGTCTCGCTTTATGACTCTCACTAATGTCAAAAATGCCTTGTATACTTTTGTTTAGGATTGTTATCATTGTTTTGGTTCACTGCGGAGCCCCTAGTCCCACTCAACATGCCTCAGATACCTCCTTTGTCCCACCTCCCACACATGCGGTGACCTCACCCAGCATAACTAGTGTGTCCAGAGATGCAACCTCTCTTATCGTCACTCAATGCCTAGGTTTACCGACGCTGTACCCGCACCCAACCATACCCCTGTCTGTACATTATGCCCTGAATCTATCCTACCACGCCTAGAAATCTGCTCCTTTTATTCTCTGTCCCCAATGCACTAGACAACCAGTTTTGATAGCCTTTAGCCGTACCCTCATCCTACTCCTCCTCTGTTCCTCGGGTGATGTGGAGGTTATCAGAGGCCATGCATGTCCCCAGGCGTTCTCATTTGTTGACTTCTGTAACCGTAAAAGCCTTGGTTTCATGCACGTTAACATTAGAAGCCTCCTCCCTAAGTTTGTTTTACTCACTGCTTTAGCACACTCCGCCAACCCTGATCTCCTTGCCGTGTCTGAATCCTGGCTTAGGAAGGCCACCAAAAATTCTGAGATTTCCATCCCCAACTACAACATTTTCCGTCAAGATAGAACTGCCAAAAGGGGAGGCTTTGCAATCTACTGTAAAGATAGCCTGCAAAGTTCTGTCATACTTTCCAGGTCTATTCCCAAACAGTTCGAGCTTCTAATTAAAAAAATGTATCTCTCCAGAAATAAGTCTCTCACTGTTGCCGCCTGATATAGACCCCCCTCAGCTCCCAGCTGTGCCCTGGACACCATATGTGAATTGACTGCCCCCATCCATCTTCAGAGTTCGTTCTGTTAGGTGAACTAAATTGGGATATGCTTAACACCCCGACAGTCCTACAATCTAAGCTAGATTCCCTCAATCTCACACAAATTATCAAGGAACCCACCAGGTACAACCCCAAATCCATAAACATGGGCACCCTCATAGATATTGTCCTGACCAACTTGCCCTCCAAATACACCTCTGCTGTTTTCAATCAGGATATCAGCGATCATTGCCTCATTGCCTGCATCCGCTATGGATCCGCGGTCAAACGACCATCCCTCATCACTGTCAAATGCTCCCTAAAACACTTCTGCGAGCAGGCCTTTCTAATCGACCTGGAAGGATATAGACCTCATCCAGTCAGTAGAGGATGCCTGGTCGTTCTTTAAAAGTAATTTCCTCACCATCTTAAATAAGCATGCCCATTTTGTAGAACTAAGAACAGATATAGCCCTTGGGTCACTCCAGACCTGACTACACTCGACCAGCACAAAAACATCCTGTGGCATATTGCACTAGCATCGAATAGTCCCCGCGATATGCAACTGTTCAGGGAAGTCAGGAACCAATAGACACAGTCAGTTAGGAAAGCAAACAGAAATTTGCATCCTGTAGCTTTAACTACAAAAAGTTCTAGGACACTGTAAAGTCCATGGAGAATAAGAGCACATCCTCCCAGCAGCCCACTGCACTGAGGCTAGGAAACACTGTCACCACCAATAAATTCACTATAATTGAGAATTTCAATAAGCATTTTTCTACGGCTGGCCATGCTTTCCTCTTGGCTACCCCAACCCTGGCCAACAGCTCTGCACCACCCGCAGCTACTTGCCACCGCCTCCACAGCTTCTCCAACCAAATCCAGATAGCAGATGTTCTGAAAGAGCTGCAAAACCTGGACCTGTACAAATCAGCTGGGCTAGACTATCTGGACCCTCTAAAACTATCCACCGCCATTGTTGCAACCCCTATTACCAGTCTGGTCAACCTTTCTTTCGTATCGAGATCCCTAAAGATTGGAAAGCTGCCGCGGTCATTCCCCTCTTCAAAGGGGGTAACACTCTAGACCCAAACTGTTATAGACCTATATCCATCCTGCCCTGCCTTTCTAAAGTCTCTGAAAGCCAAGTTCACAAACAGATCACTGACCATTTCGAATCCCACCGTACCTTCTCCTCTGTGCAATCTGGTTTCCGATGCTGGTCATGGGTGCACCTCAGTCACTCCTAAGGTACTAAACGATATCATAACTGCCATCAATAAAAGACAGTACTGTGCAGCCGTCTTCATCAACCTGGCCAAGGCTTTTGACTCTGTCAATCACCGTATTCTTATCGGCAGACTCAACAGCCTTAGTTTCTAAAATGACTGCCTCGCCTGGTTCACCAACTACTTCTCAGATAGAGTTCAGTGTGTCAAATCGGAGGGCTTGTTGTCCGAACCTCTGGCAGTCTCTATGGGGGTACCACAGGGTTCAATTCTCGGGCCGACTCTTTTCTCTGTATATATCAACGATGTCGCTCTTGGTGATTTTCTGATCCACCTCTATGCAGACGACACCATTCTGTATACATCTGGCCCTTTTTAGACAGTGTTAACAAACCTCCAAACGAGCTTCAATGCCATACAACACTCATTCCGTGGCCTCCAACTGCTCTTAAACACTTGTAAAATTAAATGCATGCTTTTCAGCCGATTGCTGCTCTCACCCGCCCGCCCAACTAGCATCACTACTCTGGACGGTTCTGACTTAGAATATGTGGACAACTACAAATACCTAGGTGTCTGGCTAGACTATAAACTCTCCTTCCAGACTCAAATTAAACATCTCCAATCCAAAATTAAATCTAGAATCGGCTTCCTATTTCGCAAACAAAGCCTCCTTCACTCAATCTGCCAAACATACTGTTGTAAAACTGACTATCCTACCGATCCTTGACTTCGGCGATGTAATTTACAAAATAGCCTCCAACACTCTACTCAGCAAACTGGATGCAATCTATCACAGTGCCATCCGTTTTGTCACATAAGTCCCATATACCACCCACTACTGCGACCTGTATTCTCTCATCGACTGGCCCTCGCTACATATTCGTCGCCAGACCCACTGGCTCCAGGTCATCTATAAGTCTTTGCTAGGTAAAGCTCCGCCTTATCTCAGCTCACTGGTCACCATAACAACACCCACCCGTAGCAGGCGCTCCAGCAGGTATTTCTCACTGGTCATCCCCAAAGCCAACACCTCCTTTGGCCACCTTTCCTTCCAGTTCTGCCAATGACTGGAACGAATTGCAAAAAATGCTGAAGTTGGGGACTTATATTTCCCTCACTAACTTTAAGCATCCGCTATCTGAGCAGCTTACCAATCGCTGCATCTGTACACAGCCCATCTGTAAATAGCCCATCCAATCTACCTACCTCATCCCCATATTGTTTTTATTTACTTTTTTGCTATTTTGCACACCAGTATTTCTACTTGCACATCATCATCTGCACATATATCACTCCAGTGTTAATTTGCTAAATTGTAATTACTTCGCTACTATGGCCTATTTATTGCCTTACCTCCTCCCGCCATTTGCACACACTATATATAGACTTTTTTCTATTGTGTTATTGACTGCACATTTGTTTATTCCATGTGAAATTCTGTGTTGTTGTTTGTGTCAAACTGCTTTGCTTTATCTTGACCAGGTCGCAGTTGTAAATGAGAACTTGTTTTCAACTGGCCTACCTGGTTAAATAAATGTTCAATTTAAAAAAATGTATAAAATAAAATTCAGTCTACTTTCCACCAGACACTGTGAGATGCAGGACAACAACTAAAACATCAAATCTACACTGGAGTTGCTTACCAAGAAAGCAGTGAATGTTCCTGAGTGGCCGAGTTACAGTTTTTACGTAAATCTACTTGATAATCTATGGCAAGACCTGAAAATGTTTTTCTAGCTGTAATGAACATGATGGGAGACAGAGAGCTGGTTTCCTGTGCAGCGCACAGCAGGTGTTTATTTGTGAAGGACCACAGGTGGAGGCAGGTAGCTGGGTCCAGGGGCAGGAAGGTCATACACAGGGTTCCAAAAGGCAACAGTACAGGCAACGAAAAGGCTAGAAACGTCATCTGGGAGATCAGGCAATAGGTTGATAACAGGAAATCCGATGAGGCTGAGGTACAGGCAGGGAATAGGCAAAAGGCTTCGTTAGTGAGGCAGGCAAAAACTAACATACACGGGAGGAGAAAATCACGGGAAAAAACAGCGCTCCAAATAGAAGTGTGTCACAAAACAAACAATACCTCACAGTAATGGGGGGCAACGAACTGAACCAAATAGTGTGTGATATTGACATACCGGTGTGTGAACAGGTGATCAGAATTCAGGTGATTGGGATCTGGAGAATGAGCTGCGTTCAGGGGATCTAGGTGTTTGAGAGTGTGAGCTGGAAAGTGGGCTGGAAAGTGAGCTGCGTTCAGGGGATCTAGGTGTTTGAGAATGTGAGTTTTGACAAATTTGACAGAGCTTGAAGAATTTATAAAAGAATAATGGGCAAAAGTTGCTTGAATAATTTTGAAAATTAATGATGTTGCACAATCCATGAGTGGAAAGTTCTTAGAGACTTACCTAGAAAGACTCACAGCTGTAAGCACTGCCAAATGTGCTTCTACAAAGTATTGACTCAGGGGTGTGAATACTATTGCATATATTTATTTATTTTATTTTCACTAAATGTGAAAAAAAAATATAGAAACATGTTTTCACTTTGTCATTATGGGATAATGCTTTTAGATGGGTGAGCTATTTTGTATATAGGGACCGGGAGATTAGTCAGGATCGAGGGGAAAATGCACAGAGCAAAGTACAGAGAGAACCTTGAAAAAAACCTGCTCCAGGGCACTCAGGACCTGAGACAGGGTCAAAGGTTCACCTTCCAACAGGACAACACCCCTAAGCATACAGCCAAGACAACGCAGGAGTGGCTTCAGGACAAGTCTCTGAATGTCCTTGATTTTTATTTTATTTTATTTGGATCTCTTTTAGTCCCCATTTGGACTAATCTTCCAAGAGTCCTTAAACATTAAAATACCATTTAAAATACAAACACATTTTCACATATAACACACTATTACAAACATACATAAGTGACTTGGGCCTTGAGTGGCTGGGCCTTGAGTGGCCCAGCCAGAGCCCGGACTTGAACCCGATCTAACATCTCTGGAGAGACCTGAAAATAGCTGTGCAGCGATGCTCTCCATCCAACCTGACAGACCTTGAGAGGATCTGCAGAGAAGAATGGGAGAAACTCCCCAAATACAGGTGTGTCAAGCTTGTAGCTTCATACCCAAGAAGACTTCAAGGCTGTAATTTCTGGGGGTCTGAATACTAATGTAAATGCTATACATATATTTTTTTTTAAACAACAACAAGAACAACAACATTAAAATCTGTTTTTGCTTTGTCATTATGGGGTATTGTGTGTAGATTGATGAGGACCATTTTAGAATAAGGCTGTAATTTAACAAAATGTGTAAACAGTCTGAATACTTCCCGAATGCACTGTATTAGGAAATAAACTGCCTGTTTTCCTATAACTGTTGCTACAAAGACACAATGGAATTATAATAAGCAATGCGTAATGTGCTGGAGTTAGCCATGAAACTCATCTCCAACGCTCATTAACCTCCGGCCCCACTTGTTCTTCTGCCTTGCAGGAACCACAACATTGTCTGAAGATGGCAAACTCCACGGCTTCCTATGACCAGCTGGTCTACCAGGTGGAAGCTCTCCGCCAGGAGAATTCCCATCTGCGGAGAGAGCTGGAGGACAACTCCAACCACCTGTCCAAGCTGGAGAACGAGACCACCGACATGAAGGTGAGAGAGGTTAGAGGGACGACCCCAGGGCTAAGGGAGAAATAAGAATAGGAGGCTAACATTGGGCTGTTGATTTGATGATTGGTTAGAAAAGTGGATTTTCAACCATTTCCAGATTTCCTTGACCTCTTCATTTGTTGTTTGTTATTTCTATGCATCTGGAATTAAGATTTTTTTTTAAATATGAAGACACAGATGAGAATATGTTGCTTTGATGATAGCTCATAATAATTACAGCAATTGTCATTTGTTTTTTAAAAGGACACATTTTTCATTTGGGATTTTCTCTATGCCTACATTCCCTCCATTTTGTCAAGCCATGGCTAATAGTATGATTTAGATAGAGATAGGATATTTCCCCAATCAAAATCCACTCAGTTCTGCCTCAGATGGATAGAGTTCATCCCCAATTCTGAAGGATGCTGTAGACTTAATGTAACTCCTTCGCTAGAGACCCGGTTTCTCTCCTGAGTGACTGAAGACACTAATGCTTCATGGCTAGAATTCCTGGCCTGGATAGACGAGGCACTGAGCTACCCTTAAAATCATTCCTCTTTCTGCACTGATCTAACCAGTTGTCCTCGTTACAGTAATGATACCACCAGGGATTGAGACAAGCTGCTGAGGAAGAAGGAAACCATTAGACCACATAGCCCGCTAAGACATTTTCTCATTATCGATTATTTTGCTGCTTGAAATCCCAGCTTGTCTGACAGGATATTTCTTCTTTGATATAGTCATTTTTTTCTCTGTGGCTAAACCTGCTTCAAATTTCTGTACACTCCTCCCTGTCACACCATGTGCAATTAGGGTTTACTGTTAGGTCTGTTTGTCAACAAAACATTTGGTTTTTATAGACATGCTGCCAGACTGTCATAATAGGATATCTGTGTCAGAGTCTGTGGGGATATTATAGCCTAGGTCACAGTTTTGTGCCAGGCTAGCATTAAACGTTGCCAGAATCCCAGTTTGTGGGGAGTTTGGATTACTGGCAGAATTAGGGACCATCCCAAGAGGGGTGGAATCAGGGTTTCCAATGTGCTTTAGTGTGGCTTTAGCCTAAATGCGGTGTACTGTGGACACCCACTGAAACACTGGTTACCTGATTCTGAGTTATGAGCAGAAAGGTCAAAACATATATCATAATCTGGTTATTGAAAATGTCCCACTCGTCCTTCTTTCATAACAAATTATATCAATCTAAATTGACGAAGTGAACAACAAAACATACCAAAACAATTTCTCCATTCCAGCCAGAAACATCAATCATATAATAGTCTGGATAGGTCACCATTTTAAGATTTAATTGTAGGTGCCATCCCCAGGTCATGCTGGTACGCCCTATCACTCCTCTGGCACACAGCTGGATTATCCCCAGCTAAAGCCTTTATATTCCTGAGGGAAGCTTGAGCTATCAGCAGACAACCAGGACGCTCTGTAGGGAGCTCACAAAGCCAGACACTGGTGGCAAATAGACCTAACCTTCCAACCTCAAAACAACCCCTTGGAGAATATTGATTTGAGGAAAAGGCTTGGATTTGACATTGACTTGGCTGTGATTTCAGGCGGCCTACTGAGGAAAAAGAAATGACAGGAATAGGAGGCATACAGTAGTTGCTTTGCTTTTTTCATCTCTAGGAGGACATTGTAATTCCAAAAGGTTGTGACTCATTTTTGGATTCACTGTGGCCACAACAATTTCATTTGACTGGGATTCTGGTTGGACACAGATAGTGAATTGCTTTCTCTTCCCTAGGGGGTTCTGAAGGGGCTGCAAAGCAAACTGGAGCTGGAAGCTGGCACTTTGGCCTCTTCCGGGAGGACTGATGTGCTGGACCAGCTCAAAGGTATGTGTGCCTTAACCCTGTGCTTTTCTGTCTATTTTCCCACTATTTAATGTCTGTTTAGACTGATATTGTACAGAACTCATTAATTAATTCAATATCAGCTATTCCAATCATTCATTTTTAGAAAATAAAATCATATTCAAATATTAATGACATTTCTCTCTCAGAGTTGCACATGGACTTGACCAACTACTATGAGCTGAAGTACCAGCCGCAAAACATGCGCGTTCTCCCAGACAGTCTAGCCAGTCTGGCAGCTCAGTCAGGTGACATGGACGATTGTCTGGCCTGCTTGCCTCCCTCCTCCTCCAGAGCCAGGAGCCCCCTGCGGCCTTCATCCCGCCAGAGCTCCTCTCTGTCTGGGGAGGGCACGGCTGTGAACCCTGGAGCCCTGACCAAAGTCATGCTGGGAGACAGGCGCATCACGGCCCAGCATCTGGAAGACCTCTACAAAGAGAGGTTAGCACTTTACCGTAGTTCAATCAGATGTATGTATTACTAGTAATACTAAATCAAACATCTTTAAAATAATACCTTAAAAATAATAATTCACTATAAATCAGTAGTCCCTTCAACAACAACAAAAAAGTGAGCTACTATGAATCCCCAGTGATGTTGTGGTGGATGGTAGTCAAAGTGTTAAATGTAGCTGGGTGTGTTCCAGAACGATGTTGCTAAGTGAGATAGACAAGGAGGAGCGGGAGCGTCACTGGTACTACAGCCAGCTCCAGGGACTGTCTCAGCGGCTGAACCAACTGCCAGGCATCGACACGGTGAGAGCACTTTAACACCACTGAGTCTTCAGAATATTCTCTCCTGCACAGTGCTCAGACACAGTGGACCATAACGTACAGTACAAAGTATACTTACACTCAGTTGCAGGAAATGTAAACTGTCGCCCCCTCGTATTTCATTGTGTGCTTGTTGTTTGAAAATGACTCTTTGGAAACAGTTTCATAGACAGACACAACATGTCTTATTGCTCATTGCTTTCTTGCATGTTCATTGTCATGAAATCAACTCATTATTGTTTTAACAGGCACACAGGCGAGAGTTAAACCATCAAGTAGAACAATGAGCCAGATATTTCCCAGGATGTATAAATGTGAAGCATCCACTTGGTGTTTCCACTCACTACCAAATATGGTGATGAGAGGAAGCCCAGCGGCAGGCAGTGTGAGAAAATGGAGCGTGATGGATTTTGGCCGACATTCTGCAGATTTTTTTGTCAATGAAGCATTTGGTCTCCATGCAGTTCTCTTTCCAAAACTATAATCTGTAACAAACAGAGTGGACCGCTTCTTAAAGACTTTACCCTTTGCCTAAGTTTCACATTTTTTGTTGTTGTTTAGAAGGAGTGCAAGGGCGAATTCAGTTATTGCACACGCGCACTTCACAGAGTAGGTCGTTCCATAACAGAAAAATGCAAATAAATGCTAGATTGCACCAGTAGGATCTCTCTAGCTCATGCTTGGTTCTGCCCACTATGATTCATTTGGTCCCATTGTAAACAACAGGCTCTGGTCTATCTTGGGTTGAATCTTTGGTTAAACTCTTTGGCAGAGAAGCTAGCGTCCATTTTGTTTCAGAATGCCCCAAAATGGAGGCTTGTGTTGTGCGGAAACAAATCTCTTTTTCCTTATCTTAACAGTTCTCCATACAGATTGACCTCATTCGCCAGCAGCTGGAGTTCGAGGCACAGCAGTTGCGTTCTGTCATGGAGGAACGCTTCGGAACCAGCGATGAAATGGTCCAGAGGACACAGGTAAGGAGAGGCACTCTCTGCCATGTCTGTCTCTGTCATTGCAACACACACAGTAACATTTGGCAACTGTTCTCAATATCTTCACTTACATTATTGCGTGTGGAACTTCTTTCTGAAACATGTTTTGGATGCAACACACACATTTTACATGAAAAACCAAGAAATTAAAACTGCTCTCAGAGGTTGTTGTACAATGTTTGGACAATGTTTGTCGTGCCACAAAATGACTGTGGCGACTAAAGACTCTCTCTCTGTCTCCCCTCACAGATCCGTGTGGCTCGTCTGGAACAGCTGGAGAAAGAACTACAGGAGGCCCAGGAGTCCAGAGGCACCCAGGAGAAGAGCCTGTGTGAGGTGAGAACACAGTTCGGACATATAAAGTTTGTATTTGAAAACTATTTCTAGATGCATATTTTCAGTTTTTCCCGAACCCACTTCAGTCGCGCAAAAGAAGTAAGCTCGCCCTGCTCTTGCTGGCACATGTGCAGATCAAATACAACACAGTAAGTATGATTAAGAAGTTTACATGAAAGATCGCTCATAAAACCAGGTGTTTTAATCGGCGTATGCATACTTCGATTATGACCTAACGCCGATTTAAGATAAGCAGAGTAAGGTTTTTACATTACTAATGCCATACTTGGCTTACTGCCATACTCAGTTTAATATCAAATTATTAGTCTGCATGTGAACATACTGTATTCAGAGATTGAGACAAGCAAGTGACAGTGACAGATAATCCTGTGTTCAGTTTTCACAAAATGATTTTGTACTGTAAAAATGAAAGATGACAAGGATTATTTTCTGTATATAGCCACGCTACTGTTGTTTTTATTTCTTTACATACCTATTGTTCACTTTTTTTTTTTTTGCACTATTGGTTAGAGCCTGTAAGTGCCTCCTTGCAGCATGCCTAAGGCATGTTCTCGCAGATGAGCAGGGACCCTGGGCATCTTTCTTTTGGTGTTTTTCAAAGTCAGTAGAAAGGCCTCTTTAGTGTCCTAAGTTTTCATAACTGTGACCTTAATTGCCTACCGTCTGTAAGCTGTTAGTGTCTTAACGACCGTTCCACAGGTGCATGTTCATTAATTGTTTATGGTTCATTGAACAAGCATGGGAAACAGTGTTTAAACCCTTTACAATGAAGTTATTTGAATTTTTACGAATTATCTTTGAAAGACAGGGTCCTGAAAAATGGACATTTCTTTTTTTGCTGAGTTTATAATACTGTAGATTGTGGAATGTTGTGTTATCCTGTAATATACAGTTAATCCACTTTTTTTTCTCTCTCTCTCTCTCTCTCTCTCTCTCTCTCTCTCTCTCTCTCTCTATCCCCCTCTATCTCTTTCTCTCTAACCCCTCCCTCTCTTGCTCTCTCTCTCCATCCCACTCCGTCTCTCTCTGTCCCCCTCCGTATCTCTCTCTCGTTTTCTCTATCCCCCTCCATCGCCCCACTATCTCTCTCTCCATCCCACTTACCTTGCTCTCTATCGGTGCCGTGCCGCTATGCAGAACACAGGCTTTGCCCCTCTTTAGCTTGGCTCCAATTGGTAGCTCCTCCCAAAGACTATAGTGTTGCTTGGGCACTGCAAGCTTGGCACAGCAGGAGTGGGTGTTTCGGGTTGAGTGGGTCTCAGACCGGCCCGTTTAGGTGTCTGTGTATCTATCCTCTGGGGCTCTGTAGGAGAATAGCAATGAGTTCTCTAGTACCAGGATGCAGGAAGAATGTGAATTGAAAGGGACAACAATAGACACATTGTTCCATGTTTTTCTGGGCTATTGTCAACCATCTTGCATCACACAGCAGGTTCCTATGCAATCCATTGTAAGCGTTTGATTATTTATTTGAACTGCGTGGCTACGACAATTAAAGGGGTAAAATCCACGGCAGATTCAATCCATCAAAACACAGACATATTTAGCATGTTTATCTTGTTATCGGCGAGATCACACTTTATTACTTACAACATGGTGGAGCTATTCAGACTAGCATATGTCTAATAGCCCTTCCCCTTTGTCTGAAAGCTTGTCTTCGGTGTGATCAGGCACAAGCCTGGTTACCATGGTGATCGACTGGGGGAATGAAAGAGTTGATAGATGACTCTCTGAAGATTTGTGATGGAGCCAATCGGTTTGTTGAATCCAAATGGAGTGTGTCTGTATGCTGGGAGTGTGCAACTCATACCTTATGAGAAAAGACATGAATGTTTGTCTGCACGGCCAATATTAAGATGCAGGAGGTGAAATTAAATGTATTGATATCAGTTAGTTGTCTACTGACAATAACATCTCACTCTGGTGTTCACTTCAGGAGATACTGATGCTGATTACTAAATAGTTTTTTAAATGTTTGGACAGCAAATTTAGGTCATTTATTTTTTTCCTATTATCTACTAATGCCAGAGGCTGGATACATTTGTTATTTATTCTGGCCTATTTATCGGGTATAATTATATTTGCACGATAATTTTAATGGAATATTAACAAACATTATTTTAAATTAGATGTTCATAATCTTTCTATTCAGATGTAATTATTTCAAAATAAGTTTGTTAAACCCAATAAACTTAACCAACTCCAATTGTGTACATTCAGTATTGAGTATAATTATAGAATATAATTTATCTACAAAGATATTAGTCTATTTTAGACAATTTATTATATTTTTAATAATCAATAAGATTGTAATTTAGACTGAAATTAATAACCAAATACATTTTTTCAAGGGAACTTGAAGGCCAGTCTTGATTTGTTTTGGATGATATTATATCAGTACTTTGACTCCAAGTATCGATTTTGAACCATTTTTGTAATATATACAGTAAATCAAATCAAATGTATTTATATAGCCCTTCTTACATCAGCTGATATCTCAAAGTGCTGTACAGAAACCCAGCCTAAAACCCCAAACAGCAAGCAATGCAGGTGTAGAAGCACAGTCAAAGGTTTGGACACACCTAGTCATTCCATTTTTTTTTTTTTTTGCTATTTTCTACATTGTAGAATACTAGTGAAGACATCAAAACTATGAAATAACACATATGGAATCATGTAGTAACCAAAAAAAGTGTTAAACAAATAAAAATATATTTTAGATTCTTAAAAACCCTTTGCCTTGATGACAGCTTTGCACACTCTTGGCATTCTCTCTGTGATGTCTTCACTTTTGTTCTACAATGTAGAAAATAGTAAAAAATGAAGAAAAACTCTGGAATGAGTCACTTTTGACTGGTACTGTATATATATATTTATTATATCATTTTTTTCTAGGTAGTATTAGCTAGCGCTGGTCGGCTGTAACTCCACAAAACTCTGGTATTTTTCATCCTGTTCTTCTTTTGTTTTTCTCATCTTCTATTTAAGTTTTTTCAGCACTTTTATTTCCATGACTGATCAACATTTTTCTCATGCTCTCTCGTCCCTCTGCAGCCGACATATAGTGAGCAATATGCTGAGGAAATTGCAATAGAATCACAGTATGGAATCGCAATACATATACAGTAGAATCGTGATAATCGCAATACATACCGTATCAGCAGCGATGTATTGTGATAATATCGTATTGTGAGGCAATTCCCAGCCCTAATAGAAAGTTCAAAGCAAACCGCCTGCAATTGACTTTAATGCTACAAAATGAGAAATTTGAAACCATGTCATTTACGATCCCTCTCTTTCTTTGCAGATCTCAAGCTGTGAAAAGCAGCCTATTCCCGAAACTGAACATGCGTTGACTGCTTCTGCTCTGGATGCACAAGGAGATGGAAGCAAAGTAAGGTCATCATCACATCTTTAGTAATAATGAATGGAGTTTGCATTAGTGGCTCTGCATTTTTTAGATGACTATTTGTGTGTGGACAATAATCAGATCCCATCGAGCCATGTGTAGTGAAAGTAGATCTTACATGCTTATGATAATATTCAACCACCATTTTCCGACGGGGTATTTCGATGGTTTTACATATGTAACCCTCTCACCAGGCTCGAATTTGACTCTTACAATATTACCTTACTTAGATTTCTGAACGAGATGGGATATTAGGTGAGAAGGACATAAGAATCCCTATTGTAAACTCGCCAGGGTGATTACAAACTAGGGTAATAACTTCAGATAAAATTTTAAATTGTAGGTTTCTTCCTAGGTTCTGGCCTTTCTAGGGAGTTTTTCCTAGCCACCGGTGCTTCTATATTTGCATTGCTTGCTGTTTGGGGTTTTAGGCTGGGTTTCTGTACAGCACTTTGTGACATCGGCTGATGTAAAAAGGGCTTTACAAACGAAGCACCGGGGAGTGCTGGCTTTCCGGTTGGTGGTGACGTCGGGTCCGGGGGCCGCCACCGATAGAACCGGGGGTGCCTAAGCCAGCTCGTCAGGCTGTCACGCCCTAG
Source organism: Oncorhynchus nerka (assembly GCF_034236695.1). Taxonomy (NCBI): domain Eukaryota; kingdom Metazoa; phylum Chordata; class Actinopteri; order Salmoniformes; family Salmonidae; genus Oncorhynchus; species Oncorhynchus nerka. The sequence continues at coordinate 18,124,908 of NC_088420.1, read as the reverse complement.
CTGGCTCAAGAGATTTTTTGCCCCGGTTGGCTCGGAAGGCGGCCATCCCACGTCAAGCCTCAGCCAGATCGTCAGGTTTTTACGCCCAGCCGTCTCTAACAGGCCTTCATGCCCCAGCCGTCTCGTCAGGCTGCTACGTCTCCGACGGATCATCTGACTACCACACCTCAGCAGGATTAACAGGCCTTCATGCCTCAGCCGGATCGTCAGGCTGCTACGCCTCCGACGGATCATCTGACTACCACACCTCAGTGGGATTAACAGGCCTTCATGCCTCAGCCGTCTCGTCAGGCTGCTACGCCTCCGACGGATCATCTGACTACCACACCTCAGCAGGATTAACAGGCCTTCATGCCTCAGCCGGATCGTCAGGCTGCTACGCCTCCGACGAATCATCTGACTACCACACCTCAGCAGGATTAACAGGCCTTCATGCCTCAGCCGGATCGTCAGGCTGCTACGCCTCCGACGGATCATCTGACTACCACACCTCAGCAGGATTAACAGGCCTTCATGCCTCAGCCGGATCGTCAGGCTGCTACGCCTCCGACGGATCATCTGACTACCACACCTCAGTGGGATTAACAGGCCTTCATGCCTCAGCCGTCTCGTCAGGCTGCTACGCCTCCGACGGATCATCTGACTACCACACCTCAGCAGGATTAACAGGCCTTCATGCCTCAGCCGGATCGTCAGGCTGCTACGCCTCCGACGAATCATCTGACTACCACACCTCAGCAGGATTAACAGGCCTTCATGCCTCAGCCGGATCGTCAGGCTGCTACGCCTCCGACGGATCATCTGACTACCACACCTCAGCAGGATTAACAGGCCTTCATGCCTCAGCCGGATCGTCAGGCTGCTACGCCTCAGCCGGATCGTCAGGCTGCTACGCCTCTGACGGATCATCTGACTACCACACCTCAGCAGGATTAACAGGCCTTCATGCCTCAGCCGGATCGTCAGACTGCTATGCCTCAGCCGGCTCGCCAGGCTCTCACACCTCTGCCGGTTCGTCGGGGGTACTGTCACGCCTGCTCCCACTCTTTCCCCCTGGTGCTCGAGGGCGCCAGGCTCCCCAGCATTACGCACTCCTGCCACCATCATTACGCCCACCTGCCTTCCTCCGTCACGTGCATCAGCGATTATTGGACTCACCTGGACTCAATCACCTCTGTCATTACCTCCCCTATATCTGTCTGTTCCACCGCTCTGTTCCCGGCTTCAGCATTGATTGCCATATGTCCTTGTATACCCGTGTGCTGACTCTGTTCCTGTCTTGTTTCATGTCTGTTCCTAATTAAATGTTTGACTCACCATACCTGTTTCTCTACTCTAGCGTTGGTCCTTACAGTTACTGACTACTCATAGATATTTCCTCAGCACCGTATAGCAGTTTGGTGCAGGTGAGGTGTCCTCACAAGATCCACAGCAAACACAGTTTTCAATGCAGCCAGTACTCCGTAGCAGCAACCGATATCCCGTGGAAACCATAATTCGCCGATCGTCCACAAGTAATTCTCTCCAGACCTTGCAAGATGCTAGGCTAGCCTTGAGGATGTTGAATGTATCCACAATGCGAAGGCAGCTCCAGTCTCCAATAGGTCTTTCTTAACAATATAATAATACTCTCTTGGAAAAAATAAAATCAGTATTTCCCTTCAAAACTCTGTAGGTATGTCTTTGTTCCCTCCTTATAGTCTTCTTTAGTCGTTTTTCTTCACCAACACTGATAACGTCTCTCCTCTCTCTTTTTTCAACGTCCCCCCTCTCTCTTTTTTTCAACCCAAGCCTCCTGTTAACCAGGTCAACTCTCCCATTGGCCACATCATAACAAGCTACTTCATTAGTCACAACTTAACCAGATACATGGGAAACTTAAACTTAACAGTAAACCAACCTATTCACTTGTACATTAAAGAAACATTGCTTCAAAAGAAATGCATTAACAACATAACAAATCAGGAGCAATTCAATCACCTTTTAAATATAATATCAATGAATTATAACAAATAAACTCTATGCTTGGTTTTAACAAAGGTATTAGACATAATATGCAAGTTATGCTTATAATCATTGCTATAAAATATTGAGGCATCTCTCAGTCGACTTATCTGCCAAAATAAAGGTAAATAAATGAATGAATAAAATATGTACTCTCCACGGCCATGTATTTCACCTGGATTAGGTGGAGATGGTGTTCTGGCTGCTCTCCATGCTGGCCAACCGGGACAAGGAGGAGATGTCCCGCACTCTGCTGGCCTTGTCCAGCTCCCAAGACAGCTGCATCGCCATGCGCAAGTCCGGCTGCGTTCCCCTGCTGGTGCAGATCCTGCACGACGGCCCAGGGGGCGCCGGAGAGTCGGCCAGGAGTGTAGCATGCAGCCGGGAGGCCCAGTCCAGAGCCAGCACTGCCCTGCATAACATAGTGTACTCCCAGCCCGACGAGGGCCAGGCCCGGCGGGAGATGAGGGTGCTGCACGTGCTGGAGCAGATCCGCTCGCACTGTGACAGCGGCTGGGACTGGATTGAGAGCCATGTGCATACTCCCTCTCCTGGAGGTACTACAACCACAGGTTAGTAGAAGAGGATTCTTTTAGGAGATTAATGTGATCTCTATAGTAGACTGTGGATTATATAGTGATGTGAGAGTAATTCAAGATGAACTTGTCCGTGTTCCGTTCAGACATCCCTGAGCCAGTGGAGCCCCAGATCTGCCAGGCCATGTGTGCTATCATGAAGCTTTCCTTCGAGGAGGAGTACCGAAGAGCCATGAATGAACTAGGTTAGTGAACAACACGTCAACGGGAAATATACAGACGATAAAGCATAACCATAAAGAAAAATATGATATGTGAATGAATCTATTATTCAGTTTGTGATGTGCTTGGCGGGTGTATCTGTTTAGGAGGGTTGCAGGTGGTTGCAGAGGTGATGCACTTGGACCAGGAGCTGTACGGCATGCAGAACGATCCCATCAATATGGCACTTCGACGCTACGCGGGAATGGCACTGACAAACCTTACTTTCGGAGATGTCGTCAACAAGGTATCATCCGAAAAGCATCGAACCACTGAAAGGGATACATATTTATCTGATTTGTAAAGGCATTTTTCAATAAAGACAAACACCTTAGCCAAATACATTTAAACTCAGTTTTTCACAATTCCTGACATTTAATCCTAGTAAAAATGCCCTGTCTTAGGTCAGTTAGGATCACCACTTTATTTTAAGAATGTGAAATGTCAGAATAATAGTAGAGAGAATTATTGATTTCAGCTTTTATTTCTTTCATCTCATTCCCAGTGGGTCAGAAGTTTACATACACTCAATTAGTATTTGGTAGCATTGCCTTTAAATGGTTTAACTTGGGTCAAATGTTTTGGGTAGTCGTTCACAAGCTTCCCACAATACGTTGGGTGAACTTTGGGCAGTTCCTCCTTGCTCGCACATACTTTTTCAGTTCTGCCCACAAATTTTCTCTAGGATTGAGGTCAGGGCTTTGTGATGGTCACTCCAATACCTTGACTGTGTTGTCCTTAAGCCATTTTGCAACAACTTTGGAAGTATGCTTGTGGTCATTGTCCATTTGGAAGACCCATTTGCAACAAAGCTTTCACTTCCTGACTGATGTCTTGAGATGTTCCTTCAATATATCCACATAATTTTCCTACCTCATGATGCCATCTATTTTGTGAAGTGCACCAGTCCGTCCTGCAGCAAATCACCCCCACAACATGATGCTGCCACCCCCGTGCTTCACGGTTGGGATGATGTTCTTCGGCTTGCAAGCCTCCCCCTTTTCCCCCCAAACATAACGATGGTCATTATGGCCAACAGTTCTATTTTTGTTTCATCAGACCAGAGGCCATTTCTCCCAAAAAGTACGATCTTTGTCCCCATGTGCAGTTGCAACCCGTAGTCTGGCTTTTTTATGGCGGTTTTGGTGAAGAAGCAGTGGCTTCTTCCTTAGTGAGCGGCCTTTCAGGTTATGTCGATATAGTACTTATTTTACTGTGCATATCGATAATTTTGTACCTGTTTCCTTCAGCATCTTCACAAGGTCCTTTGCTGTTGTTCTGGGATTGATTTGCAATTTTCGAACCAAAGTCCGTTCATCTCTAGGAGACAGAACACGTCTCCTTCCTGAGCTGTATGACGGCTGCGTGGCCCTATGGTGTTTGTACTTGCGTGCTCTTGTTTGTACAGATGAACGTGGTACCTTCAGGCATTTGGAAATTGCTCCCAAGGATTAACCAGACTTGTGGAGGTCTACAATTTTTTTTCTGAGGTCTTGGCTGATTTCTTTTGATTTTCCCATTATGTCAAGCAAAGAGGCACTGAGTTTGAAGGTAGGCCTTGAAATACATCCACAGGTACACCTCCAATTGACTCAAATGATGTCAATTAGCCTACTAGATGTTTCTAAAGCCATGACATCATTTTATGGAATTTTGCAAGCTGTTTAAAGGCACAGTCAACTTAGTGTATGTCAACTTCTGAGCCACTGGAATTGTGATACAGTGAAATATTAGTGAAATAATCTGTCTGTAAACAATTGTTGGAAAAATTATGCACAAAGTAGATGTCCTAACCGACTTGCCAAAACTATAGTTTGTTAACAAGAAATTTGTGGAGTGGTTGAAAAACAAGTTTTAATGACTCCAACTTAAGTGAATGTAAACTTCCGACTTCAACTATATGTCTGACCTTTATTTTACACAGGCCACTCTCTGCACAAAGAAAAGCTGCCTGCAGGCCATTGTCACCCAACTTGCATCTGATAGTGAGGAACTACATCAGGTTCGATGTTGTTACTACTATACTAAAGCTATTTCCAGAGTGTATTAATTCTGTCACCCTTTCAGGATCACTAGGCATTACTCTTTTTAGTTTCAGTGCTTCAAATACATTTTTACAATACCACATGGCTGAAGAGGTTATGTCTATTGTTCCCTCACAGGTAGTGTCGAGTATTCTTAGAAATCTGTCATGGCGTGCAGACATCAACAGCAAGAGGGTCCTTAGAGACGTGGGGAGTGTAACAGGATTGATAACCTGTGCTCTTCAAGCTACAAAGGTAAAATCACACCTAGATTATGTGATTAATTCATGTTGGCAATTGTAAGCAAAGCAATTATCAAAGGAAATAATTGCAAAAAATTAAATATTTTTTAAATCTCTAATGCAATGTTAATGCAAAATCCCATTTTAGGAATCCACCTTGAAGAGCCTCCTCAGCGCTCTGTGGAATCTGTCAGCACACAGTCCTGAGAACAAGGTGGCCATTTGCTCAGTAGATGGGGCTCTGGGCTTCTTGGTCAGCACCCTCACCTACAGATGTCAGACCAACTCACTGGCAATCATTGAGAGTGGAGGTGGCATCCTGCGTAATGTGTCCAGTCTTGTGGCCACCAGGGACGATTACAGGTATTTCCTTGAATGGAATTCTACATCAGTGCAACTGTTCAATGATTATTGTCATCAATTTCTGCACATTTCATTCTGACATGCTTGTATACTTAGTATGTTCTCATTCTTTCAACACAGGCAAATCCTCAGGGACCACAACTGCCTCCAAACGCTGCTACAGCACCTGCGCTCCCACAGCCTGACAATTGTGAGCAACGCTTGTGGGACCCTCTGGAATCTCTCTGCCCGCAGTCCCAAGGACCAGGAACTGCTGTGGGACCTGGGAGCGGTCAGCATGCTGCGCAACCTCATCCACTCCAAGCACAAAATGATAGCCATGGGAAGTGCCGCAGCTCTACGGAACCTGCTCACGAACCGGCCCTTCAAGTATAAGGATGCCGCGGTCATATCCCCTGGTTCCTGCATGCCCTCACTCTACATGAGGAAGCAGAAAGCACTAGAGGCTGAGCTAGATGCAAAGCACCTTGCGGAGACATTTGATTCTATTGAAAAAAAAACCTGTGCCAAGCATCCAAGCATCAACAAGCCACTGTGGCACATCGAGAGCCTGGCAAAAGATTATGCATCTGACTCGGGCTGCTTTGACGATGATGAGGCCCCTAATGTCTCCAGTAGTCTGGACACAGGGAGTTTCTCCATGCTCTCCATGTTCTTGACCAACTCCAACTTTCTTCAAAACCAGCCTCGCAAGAAGGACAGTGAACCGGAGAGAGATGTGGAGCCACCACAGACAGAGGAAAAGAAGCCAGTGCCTCCAGAAGATGAGGTGTCTGTTGCAGCAGAAAAATTAGCAAAAAAGATCACCAACACTGTGGCTAAGATTGATAAGCTTGTGGAGGACATTACCATGCATACATCTTCGGAGGACAGCTTTAGCCTTAGCTCAGAGGACCGTTTTGCAGACCTGCCCTATGGATCAGATGAACTCCATGAGGCCCGGGCCAAGTCATGCTCCCCCTGCCGCCTCTCTGATACCAGCAGCTATGCACACAGAGAACGTCTAAACAGAGCCCATGCTATCTTACGTCTCAAAACTACCCATGCAAGTTTGTCCACTGACAGTCTGAACAGTGGCAGCACCAGTGATGGCTATTGTGGTAGCAAGGACCAGATTAGGCCCTCAGCGAGACGGCCTAACAAGCTTGATCTTAAGGTGGCCCATCAAGAATACCTTAACGTCGGAGCTCATGTCCTCAATGAGGCAAGTCAGATCGACGTACCAGAGAGAGATTCTGTGGACAGCAAAAATGTGAAATTGCCTGATCTTAATAGCACAGAAACAGAGAAGAGCCAAGCGTTGCCCCCTCAAACACCAGCTAGCCTATCAACTAAATTCTCTTCTGATGTCAGCATGACTTCCATAAAGCTGTCCCCTTCCTATCAACATGTCCCTCTAATTCAAAGTGTCGCTAAGTTTGGTGTTGCAAAGACTGCCATCAATGTACATGCAGCTCAAGCAATGAGGAGACAAGCCTGGGTCCCAACTGTGATGACTGGGGGGAGTTTAACCAAGTTTTCTCCAATGAGCTCTGCTAGAAGTCCTACCATTGGACCAATGGAGACACTGCAGAAGTATTCAGTGGAGAACACACCAATCTGTTTCTCCCGTTGCAGTTCCCTGTCCTCCCTCTCCTCTGGTGATGAAGCTCTTGACGGGCAGAGTCAAAGTGAAAATGAGTTAGAGAGTGACTCATCACTTGAGATCATTGAAGTGGAAGATGAGGATCTGGTAAAGAGGGAGGAGGAGAATGAGACCTTGGAGGATCTTAGTGATAGCCAACTGCTAGTCACTGATTCAAAAACCTGTCAAAGCCTTGGGACTGATCCAATTGAAATTCCCTGCCCAACCAAACATGAAAAGGTGTTCCTGAGGGGTGTCTCACCAGGCATACTTGAGGACAGATCACCTTCAAGTTCGTCAGAGAACTACATTCATGAGACCCCACTTGTGATGAGTCGTTGTAGCTCTGTCAGCTCACTGGGTAGCTTTGAATCTCACTCAATTGCCAGCTCCATACTAAGTGATCCATGCAGCGAAATGATCAGTGGGACCATAAGTCCAAGTGATCTTCCTGACAGTCCAGGGCAAACCATGCCTCCCAGTCGAAGCAAAACTCCATGCTTTGCTGAATCAAATGGTACAGGAAGCCAAAACGCCGGGACAGCAGGGCAGTGGGAAAGCAGCTTGCGCAAGTTCATGGATATTGCAGACTTTAAGGAAAGGTTCAACCTGCCTCCAGATTTAGACACCATGATCTACTTTACAGTGGAAAAGCCGACAGAGAACTTTTCATGCGCCTCTAGCTTGAGTGCTCTACCTCTTCATGAGCACTTCATTCAGAAGGATGTTGAACTGAAATTGACCCCCATACTCCAGCAAAAGGACAACAATCCAACATTCCCACAGGCTCAGGGAGAGCCAGATGACAATGAGCATCCTTCCTTTATGGACCAAGGGGAAAGATATAGTGAGGGCAATTCAGATGATGATATAGAAATTCTCAAAGAATGCATCAATTCAGCAATGCCCTCCAAGTTCAGGAAAGTAAGGCCCTCCCTGATCTCCACCTTACCCACCCATGTTCTAAACTCACAAACCCGAAAACCTATACCTGTTTATATGATGGTTCCTAACAATGCCAATCAAATGTGCTCAGGGAGAAGGATTGTAATGCAACAAAAGGACTTATATCTGGATGATTCCTCATATACTGATTCTGCCGAGGGCACCCCTGTCAACTTTTCCAGCACGACATCGTTAAGTGACGAAACACTTCAGTACCCAGTGAGGGACAAGGGGGCAAAAGATTGGAGGGTAAGAAATATGAACAAACAGGAATTGTTGGATAAAGAGGCAAAGAGAATTGAAGACCTTCGGGTTTTCTCGCACTTCCACAAGAACACTAAAATGACCAGTCAGCCTGACATACCAGTCAATCAAATGAACAGGTCAATCAAACATGTCATTCCCACTCAAAGAGTACTGATGCAGAGCAAAGAGGTGGCTGATAGAGTGGCTAACCAGAGAAAGCATGATCAATCACCCATTCAACAAAGACAAAAGCAGGGACAGGTCCTGACAAGGAAACTGGATCTGCCTATCATAAAGCCAAACACAGAGGGGAACCAAAATCAGAGAGCACTCCAGGGGAACAATGCTTTTCAGTCCATCCGCTGTCCCACAGAGGAAGCCATTTACTGCTTATACAATGAACAGACAGACAAAGAGGAGGGAGTGATTAAAAGGGCAGGGAAAAAACAGATGAGAGAGTCCAGCAAGAACACTCTCTCCCGAAGTATGACTAATATTGGTCGGATTGACAATTCCCAGACAAGACCCAAAGGTTTTAATAGGATCAAGCACAAACTAATAATGGACGAAACACCCCCATGTTATTCTCTTAGTGGATCTCTTAGCTCTTTGATTGATGCAGAATTTGAGGAACACCAATCAAAAGCCCAGCAAATATGGGTGAAAAACAAACACAACAAGATATCTAACCAGGCCCAACAAAAAAGACCAATGCACATCCACAATCAGTATGAGGAACAAAGCTCACCAAGCTCAGTCAGTATGGATCCAGAGGATGATCTTCTGCAAAAATGCATAACATCTGCAATGCCCAAGCAGAGGAAGAAGCTTTCTGCAATGCCCAAGCAGAGGAAGAAGCTATCTGCAAGAAAGAAAGCAGAGAAGAAGCAGAAACAAAGAAACGTCATGCAGAATGTGGCCAGTGGATGGAACAAAGAACAAGAATTTGACAGTGAGGATATAGCATCTGATAAAGACTCAGACCTCAACAGTGTTGAATGGAGAGAAATACAAGAAGGCGCTAATTCTGTTGTCACACGCTTACAAGCATCAAAGTCTCAAGAACCGTCCTCTGAAGAGACCGAATCTGTCCTCTCTTTTATGTCTGGATCTAGTTTTACTCCTAAAGAAAAGAAGATCTTTAAGGACAAAAAAGCTAACAAACCTCTGGACTTTAACCAACGTAAGCCAGTTCCAAATCTGCCAGTGGTCTTCAGAGGTAGAACAGTGACATACACCCCTAAGAAAGAGATAAATCTCTCACAAATACCTCCTCCTAACAAAATGTCACCCAAGACAGATGCTCCAAAGAATCCAAACCTTGCTCAACAGAGGTCAAGGAGTCTCCACCGTTTGGGACAACCCCATGACTCCACACAGTGGTGTTTGCCGAAAAGAAGCTCAACCCCACCTCCGAGGATACCAAAGAGCTCATCATCTGGATCATCTCAAAGCTCTACTCCATCGAGACAGTCACCGAAGAAAATAACCTTCCCTTCACAAACTAGTCAATCTGTTTCCAAAAAAGATACCACACCAGCAAGTAGTCCACCTGAAAGGAATGGACGTTCCACTGTTCCTTCAAATCCAACCCCAAAATCTCCAGCACACAAAACACAGAAGTCACCCGTCCGAATACCCTTCATGCAGAATGCAGCAAGACAGTCCAGAACTCTATCACCATTGGTAACCAACCAACACACAAGTATCAGCAGGCAAAACAGTCAGGTGGCAGGAAAAAGAATACCTCCAGCCACTCGCATGACATCTGTCCATTCAAGCTGCAGCGAATCTGACCGCAATGGGTTCCTGAGGCAATTGACCTTCATCAAGGAATCAAAGACTATGATGAGACGTGACGGTCCGTCCTCACGCTCTGTTCCTACCTCGCAGCATGCATCGCCCAGAAAAGCAATCCCAGGTGCTCCTGCAGTCTTCCTCTGCTCATCTCGATGCCAAGAGCTAAAGGCAGTTGCTCAGGGACCAAGAAGGATGCAAGAAAGGGGGCCAGGGCAAAGGCAAGAGTCAAGGCAGGGGCTACAAAGTCAGACTGTGACTCTGTCCAGAGCCTGCTCTAGTGACCGAGACCTCTCAACCAGGCATCCAGCCAGGAGAACCAGCTCAGAGAGTCCCTGCAGGTTGCCTCAGAGGAACATCTCTGCAACCAAGCAGCAGGAAAGAGACACAATCAAGCGGCATTCCTCATCGCCCAGCATTAACATACTGAGCAGAGTAACCAGCCGTTCCTCCCTCCGCTCCTCGTCCTCTGACTCAAGTGGGCGAGCCAAGAGTGAGGACGATACAAATAAGAAGCAGCAGAGAACTGGATCACGTCTCAATGACAGAGTCACCTGGAGGAGAATTCGGGATGAGGATGTTCCTCAAATCTTGAAGAGCACTCTGCCATCTACTGCACTGCCTCTGTTGCCTGTTCCTGAAGGGCCAAAACCTAAACCACCGGCACTGCCAGGGAAACTGCCGACCATTTTACTTAATTCAAGAAAGACGAGCGACGCCACAGTCCAAACAGAGGATTTCTCATCCAACAAGACCAACTCAAGCACTTCTCCAACTGTTGAGACAGCTCCAGTCATCTCAGAGGAGGCAGCGAGACTAGCCCTCCTTAGAAAGATCAGCATTGGCTCCGGCCAAGATGGAGGCTCTGATAGATCCCTAAAGAGCTACAGCACAGCCTCTACTGGAAATTCACACTCTGTGGAAACTCACACAGGTGGCGTCGGTCATTTCCGTCAGAGCTCCCCCAGCATGGCGGTTAGGGTTACCCCATTCAACTACATACCCAGCCCCATGGCTTGCTGCCTGCAAGACACACAGAGCCAAGAAACAACAATCAATGAGAAGTCATGTGATAAATCTGAAGCGCAGTAGCTACTACGTAGTACCGTATGTACTTCTGTACATTTGAGATTAATAAAATCCTACTGTGTTCCTGATTGATACTAACACTCAGATGGCTTAGTTGTGAATATCAATCATTTTACCTCGGGTATTGAACCTTTTTTCCCCTCACTGCTTCAGAAATATGTCTTCAAAAAAGAACACTTGTCATGTCAAATCATCTGATCCCACATGCCATTCATACAAGTTGGATGTATGCATAAGACAAGACTTCAATGGATAGACTAACACTATCCTTTAGAGAGGAGTTACGGGGAATAGCCTATTCTCTTACAAAATAACATTTTTGTACTTTTTGTATTTGTATATAAATCATTGCCTGTTAGAAAAGTAGTGTAGACATGACAACATACAAAAAAAAGAAAATTGTATGTGGATTCCAAGACATACAGTACCATCATCAAAATGAAGGAAGTACCATTAATGAAAAACAATATGCAAATTATTGAGTGAAAACCTGGCTGGAAGAGTTTGTGTTTTTGGAAAGGTACTACTGTGTCTCCAAACTAATTTGAGAAAGACCATTGAAATACATCAAAATAAGGACATAATCTCATGTACAGTATTTCTTATGTACTCACATGTCACTGCTTCGCCTTCACCACACTACTCACTACTGAGGATACAACACTGTTAGCATTCACCACACTACTCACTACTGAGGATACAACACTGTTAGCATTCACCACACTACTCACTACTGAGGATACAACACTGTTAGCATTCACCACACTACTCACTACTGAGGATACAACACTGCTTCGCCTTCACCACACTACTCACTACTGAGGATACAACACTGTTAGCATTCACCACACTACTCACTACTGAGGACACAACACTGTTAGCATTCACCACACTACTCACTACTGAGGATACAACACTGTTAGCATTCACCACACTACTCACTACTGAGGATACAACACTGTTAGCATTCACCACACTACTCACTACTGAGGATACAACACTGTTAGCATTCACCACACTACTCACTACTGAGGATACAACACTGTTAGCATTCACCACACTACTCACTACTGAGGATACAACACTGTTAGCATTCACCACACTACTCACTACTGAGGATACAACACTGCTTCGCCTTCACCACACTACTCACTACTGAGGATACAACACTGCTTCGCCTTCACCACACTACTCACTACTGAGGATACAACACTGCTTCGCCTTCACCACACTACTCACTACTGAGGATACAACACTGCTTCGCCTTCACCACACTACTCACTACTGAGGATACAACACTGCTTCGCCTTCACCACACTACTCACTACTGAGGATACAACACTGCTTCGCCTTCACCACACTACTCACTACTGAGGATACAACACTGCTTCGCCTTCACCACACTACTCACTACTGAGGATACAACACTGCTTCGCCTTCACCACACTACTCACTACTGAGGATACAACACTGCTTCGCCTTCACCACACTACTCACTACTGAGGATACAACACTGCTTCGCCTTCACCACACTACTCACTACTGAGGATACAACACTGCTTCGCCTTCACCACACTACTCACTACTGAGGATACAACACTGCTTCGCCTTCACCACACTACTCACTACTGAGGATACAACACTGCTTCGCCTTCACCACACTACTCACTACTGAGGATACAACACTGTTAGCATTCACTTTTGAACCACTGCAGGAATTATTATTGCTAATAGTTAACCTTAAACAATCAGCACTGCTGGAACTCTGTGTTATCTGTATTCTGTCTTTAAAGTAGTATTTCAATGCGTGCAGGCATACGGTAGAACTATAAGCTTCCCAGTGAGCAAAAACAACTCTGTGTTGCTCCTTACAGCATGTTAAATACACCTGTATTACACCTCTTAATATTGTGGATGTTGGACTAAAATCAACTTCTCAGTGGTATTCTTCATTATTTAAAAAGTTCAACAAAAAAGAACCAGTAAACATGCATTTCTAGTCCATCTGCAATCTGGATCAAGTGGCAATGAAGTAACGTCATGCTCATTGATGCTCGTTGTATATGAACAGGCTAAATGACTTGACTGTATTTCAACTTAATAGCTGTAAATGCCTTTGTCTATTGAATGCTATAACATATTTGTGTTTGCCTCTAGAATCAGTTATACTTAAAGTAATCACAGGCAGGTAAAAGATGGTGTTAAGGTGGCTGATGGTCACTAAGAGAGAAACAACTGTTGGGTTTTACAGACGTGTACTCTTACAGAAATGATTCTGTATAACTATTTACAGAAATGTGTTAATATTTGCTTAAACGTCTTGCTGCCAGTAGTGATAGGTCAAAGAACTCAAGTATAAGAAATTAAAATAATTAATATTCTCTGTAGTTGTAACATCACCTGTTCATATGTTCTCCGGTCATATGTTCTCTGAGAGGTGTAACCAAGACAAAAGTGCTTGACAAAAAGTAAACTAATCTGGCTTGATCTCCATGACATTTAAGGGCTGTTTATTCTCATTAAATGTGCAGTGTTGAATTGTGTCAACAAGTAACATGTCCATGTTTTACTCGTGTTTTCAGTAATGCAATGAACCAAGTCTCTTTGTCACACAAACATTGTCGCATAATGGCCATTGATAATGTATAAACAGCCCTTAAAGACAAATAGTGAGTGTGCAGTATGTAGGAAAGTTTTGTCAAAGACGAAGACATTATCTTTGAAAGTTTTGTCAAGATCCTTACAACTGAAGTGTTGTATATGCTATGTTACGATTAAAATGTCCAAGGTCGTCCACCATGAATGTCATATGCTTTGTTTACACCTGGCATTACAATACTTCAAGTTATATTCAGTGCTTGGAAGCACCAGAATGATTTGCAAACTGGTTGTGAACGAGTCTAATGAAATCACCTCCAAAGTTGGAACATAAAAGCTGATTTGCATCAGCCATGACTTGGAACTGGACTACTGTAGCAGTTTCCTGTGAAGATAACTGTCATTTTGATATTACCCACTTTGCTACAACTAGAATAAATGAAGTTGGACAACTGGGTGAAGGGAAGGAGGATTATAACAGATCAGATATGGGGGACAAGAAATCTCATGCCAGGTGTGAACAGAGCCATAGGCAGCAAATGGTACAATGTGATATAGGCCAAGGAATGAAAGTCATCCTAATAAATGTTCTCATCAAATAAATTGTGGACAACATTTCATTAACCTGGCTGACTAAAACCTTCATTTGAATTTTTCTTGAATTTGTCAAAACAATAAAATGGGCTTTCAATTATATTGACTTAGCATGCACTCATGCCAATGAAATGTGGACATACTGACAGTTTTATGAGCTAATCGGGATATCAACAAATGCACTTCTACACTGACATTTCATCCTGGCATTAATTTCATAATGACCTTTAAGTTTAAAAAAATATCACATGGCTAGATGTTATCACATGGCTAGATGTTATCACATGGCTAGATGTTATCACATGGCTACATGTTATCACATGGCTAGATGTTATCACATAGCTAGGTGTTATCACATGGCTAGAGGTTATCACATGGCTAGGTGTCATCACATGGCTAGATGTTATCACATGGCTAGATGTTATCACATGGCTAGAGGTTATCACATGGCTAGATGTTATCACATGGCTAGATGTTATCACATGGCTAGATGTTATCACATGGCTAGATGATATCACATGGCTAGAGGTTATCACATGGCTAGATGTTATCACATGGCTAGATGTAATCACATGGCTAGATGTTATCACATGGCTAGATATTATCACATGGCTAGATATTATCACATGGCTAGAGGTTATCACATGGCTAGGTGTTATCACATGGCTAGATGTTATCACATGGCTAGATATTATCACATGGCTAGAGGTTATCACATGGCTAGAGGTTATCACATGGCTAGGTGTTATCACATGGCTAGATGTTATCACATGGCTATGTGTTATCACATGGCTAGATGTTATCACATGGCTAAGTGTTATCACATGGCTAGATGTTATCACATGGCTAGATGTTATCACATGGCTATGTGTTATCACATGGCTAGATGTTATCACATGGCTAGGTGTTATCACATGACTAGATGTTATCACATGGCTAGATGTTATCACATGGCCAGGTGTTATCACATGGCTAGATGTTATCACATGGCTAGATGTTATCACATGGCTAGAGGTTATCACATGGCTAGAGGTTATCACATGGCTAGATGTTATCACATGGCTAGATGTTATCACATGGCTAGATATTATCACATGGCTAGATGTTATCACATGGCTAGAGGTTATCACATGGCTAGGTGTTATCACATGGCTAGGTGTTATCACATGGCTAGATGTTATCACATGGCTAGGTGTTATCACATGGCTAGATGATATCCCATGGCTAGATGTTATCACATGGCTAGGTGTCATCACATGGCTAGATGTTATCACATGGCTAGATATTATCACATGGCTAGATGATATCACATGGCTAGATGTTATCACATGGCTAGATATTATCACATGGCTAGATGTTATCACATGGCTAGTTGTAATCACATGGCTAGATATTATCACATGGCTAGATGTTATCACATGGCTAGATATTATCACATGGCTAGATGATATCACATGGCTAGATGTTATCACATGGCTAGATATTATCACATGGCTAGATGTTATCACATGGCTAGATGTTATCACATGGCTAGGTGTTATCACATGGCTAGATATTATCACATGGCTAGATGTTATCACATGGCTAGATGATATCACATGGCTAGGTGTTATCACATGGCTAGATATTATCACATGGCTAGATGATATCACATGGCTAGATATTCATATGACACATGTAGCTTAATTAACTCTTGCCTGACACTCGATCCATGCACATAAAGTCAGTGTGGTTGAACATTAAAACCATGTTATATTTATTCACAAATTAATATTTTATTCATATTCATTATATAAAATCTAGAAATGTAGACAATACACATAACTAATTTGTTTGACCATTTGTGAAAAGTCACACCAATTTATGGAGACAATGTTAATGCCAACAATTATTTGGAACAACAATTAACTGACAATGTACAATCAATCTGTTGAGTCCCATTTCCATTTCTGAGACCCTCCTGTGTGAGATTGAGGTGGTGTGACTCGAGGAACGGCAAGTTTTCTTGTGATGAATCTGTTCAAGCTAAGGTAAGGTTCTCACCCACCCCTGAGGTTAGATGCTCCCCCAGCCCTGGGGTTAGGTGCTCCCCCAGCCCTGAGGTTAGGTGCTCCCCCACCCCTGAGGTTAGATGCTCCCCCAGCCCTGGGGTTAGGTGCTCCCCCAGCCCTGAGGTTAGGTGCTCCCCCACCCCTGAGGTTGCTCCCAGGAGGTGCTCCCCAGGTTAGATGCCCTGAGGTAGGTGCTCCCCCCCTGCCCTGAGGTTAGATGCTCCCCCAGCCCTGAGGTTAGGTTCTCCCCCACCCCTGAGGTTAGGTGCTCCCCCACCCCTGAGGTAAGGTGCTCCACCAGCCCTGAGGTTAGGTGCTCCCCAAGCCCTGAGGTTAGGTGCTCCCCAAGCCCTGAGGTTATAGCTCCCTCAGCCCTGAGGTAAGGTGCTCCCCAAGCCCTGAGGTTAGGTGCTCCCCAATCCCTGAGGTTATAGCTCCTTCAGCCCTGAAGTAAGGTGTTCCCCAAGCCCTGAGGTAAGGTGCTCCTCAGCCCTGAGTTAAGGTGCTCCCCAATCCCTGAGGTTATAGCTCCTTCAGCCCTGAGGTAAGGTGCTCCCCAAGCCCTGAGGTAAGGTGCTCCCCCTGCCCTGAGGTTAGATGTTCCCCCAGCCCTGAGGTTAGGTTCTCCCCCACCCCTGAGGTTAGGTGCTCCCCCACCCCTGAGGTAAGGTGCTCCACCAGCCCTGAGGTTAGGTGCTCCCCAATCCCTGAGGTTAGGTGCTCCCCAATCCCTGAGGTTATAGCTCCCTCAGCCCTGAGGTAAGGTGCTCCCCAAGCCCAGAGGTAAGGTGCTCCCCAGCCCTGAGGTAAGGTGTTCCCCAAGCCCTGAGGTAAGGTGCTCCCCAGCCCTGAGGTAAGGTGCTCCCCAAGCCCTGAGGTTATAGCTCCTTCAGCCCTGAGGTAAGGTGCTCCCCAAGCCCTGAGGTAAGGTGCTCCCCAGCCCTGAGGTAAGGTGCTCCCCAAGCCCTGAGGTTAGGTGCTCCCCAATCCCTGAGATTATAGCTCCCTCAGCCCTGAGGTAAGGTGCTCCCCAAGCCCCGAGGTAAGGTGCTCCCCAGCCCTGAGGTAAGGTGTTCCCCAAGCCCTGAGGTAAGGTGCTCCCCAAGCCCTGAGGTAAGGTGCTCCCCAGCCCTGAGGTAAGGTGCTCCCCAAGCCCTGAAGTAAGGTGCTCCCCAAGCCCCGAGGTAAGGTGCTCCCCAGCCCTGAGGTAAGGTGTTCCCCAAGCCCTGAGGTAAGGTGCTCCCCAAGCCCTGAGGTAAGGTGCTCCCCAGCCCTGAGGTAAGGTGCTCCCCAAGCCCTGAGGTTAGGTGCTCCCCAATCCCTGAGGTTATAGCTCCCTCAGCCCTGAGCTAAGGTGCTCCCCAAGCCCTGAGGTAAGGTGCTCCCCAGCCCTGAGGTAAGGTGTTCCCCAAGCCCTGAGGTAAGGTGCTCCCCAAGCCCTGAGGTAAGGTGCTCCCCAAGCCCTGAGGTTATAGCTCCTTCAGCCCTGAAGTAAGGTGCTCCCCAAGCCCTGAGGTTATAGCTCCTTCAGCCCTGAAGTAAGGTGCTCCCCCACCCCTGAGGTAAGGTGCTCCACCAGCCCTGAGGTTAGGTGCTCCCCAATCCCTGAGGTTAGGTGCTCCCCAATCCCTGAGGTTATAGCTCCCTCAGCCCTGAGGTAAGGTGCTCCCCAAGCCCAGAGGTAAGGTGCTCCCCAGCCCTGAGGTAAGGTGTTCCCCAAGCCCTGAGGTAAGGTGCTCCCCAGCCCTGAGGTAAGGTGCTCCCCAAGCCCTGAGGTTATAGCTCCTTCAGCCCTGAGGTAAGGTGCTCCCCAAGCCCTGAGGTAAGGTGCTCCCCAGCCCTGAGGTAAGGTGCTCCCCAAGCCCTGAGGTTAGGTGCTCCCCAATCCCTGAGATTATAGCTCCCTCAGCCCTGAGGTAAGGTGCTCCCCAAGCCCCGAGGTAAGGTGCTCCCCAGCCCTGAGGTAAGGTGTTCCCCAAGCCCTGAGGTAAGGTGCTCCCCAAGCCCTGAGATAAGGTGCTCCCCAGCCCTGAGGTAAGGTGCTCCCCAAGCCCTGAAGTAAGGTGCTCCCCAAGCCCCGAGGTAAGGTGCTCCCCAGCCCTGAGGTAAGGTGTTCCCCAAGCCCTGAGGTAAGGTGCTCCCCAAGCCCTGAGGTAAGGTGCTCCCCAGCCCTGAGGTAAGGTGCTCCCCAAGCCCTGAGGTTAGGTGCTCCCCAATCCCTGAGGTTATAGCTCCCTCAGCCCTGAGCTAAGGTGCTCCCCAAGCCCTGAGGTAAGGTGCTCCCCAGCCCTGAGGTAAGGTGTTCCCCAAGCCCTGAGGTAAGGTGCTCCCCAAGCCCTGAGGTAAGGTGCTCCCCAGCCCTGAGGTAAGGTGCTCCCCAAGCCCTGAGGTTATAGCTCCTTCAGCCCTGAAGTAAGGTGCTCCCCAAGCCCTGAGGTTATAGCTCCTTCAGCCCTGAAGTAAGGTGCTCCCCAAGCCCTGAGGTAAGGTGCTCCCCAGCCCTGAGGTAAGGTGCTCCCCAAGCCCTGAGGTTATAGCTCCCTCAGCCCTGAGGTTAGGTGCTCCCCAGCCCTGAGGTAAGGTGCTCCCCAAGCCCTGAGGTAAGGTGCTCCCCAGCCCCGAGGTAAGGTGCTCCCCAGCCCTGAGGTAAGGTGCTCCCCAAGCCCTGAGATAAGGTGCTCCCCAAGCCCTGAGGTAAGGTGCTCCCCAAGCCCTGAGGTTATAGCTCCCTCAGCCCTGAGGTAAGGTGCTCCCCAAGCCCTGAGGTAAGGTGCTCCCCAGCCCTGAGGTAAGGTGTTCCCCAAGCCCTGAGGTAAGGTGCTCCCCAAGCCCTGAGGTAAGGTGCTCCCCAGCCCTGAGGTAAGGTGCTCCCCAAGCCCTGAGGTTAGGTGCTCCCCAATCCCTGAGGTTATAGCTCCCTCAGCCCTGAGCTAAGGTGCTCCCCAAGCCCTGAGGTAAGGTGCTCCCCAGCCCTGAGGTAAGGTGTTCCCCAAGCCCTGAGGTAAGGTGCTCCCCAAGCCCTGAGGTAAGGTGCTCCCCAGCCCTGAGGTAAGGTGCTCCCCAAGCCCTGAGGTTATAGCTCCTTCAGCCCTGAAGTAAGGTGCTCCCCAAGCCCTGAGGTTATAGCTCCTTCAGCCCTGAAGTAAGGTGCTCCCCAAGCCCTGAGGTAAGGTGCTCCCCAGCCCTGAGGTAAGGTGCTCCCCAAGCCCTGAGGTTATAGCTCCCTCAGCCCTGAGGTTAGGTGCTCCCCAGCCCTGAGGTAAGGTGCTCCCCAAGCCCTGAGGTAAGGTGCTCCCCAGCCCCGAGGTAAGGTGCTCCCCAGCCCTGAGGTAAGGTGCTCCCCAAGCCCTGAGATAAGGTGCTCCCCAAGCCCTGAGGTAAGGTGCTCCCCAAGCCCTGAAGTTATAGCTCCCTCAGCCCTGAGGTAAGGTGCTCCCCAAGCCCTGAGGTAAGGTGCTCTCCCAGCCCTGAGGTGTGATGCCTCAAAGACTGGTTCGAGGGCTCTCCCTTTGACCTTGGCCACGCTGATCCCCAACTGCTCTCCAGCTGTCCTCAGTTCCTCCCTCTGCTGCACGAGTTCACCTCTGACCTCTTGAAGCCGCTTGTTCATCTCCAAGTACCTGCAGCTCTGAAGATACTTTGTCTCCACTTCATTGTCTGATGACCCCCTCTTGGCATCTGTGGAAGGGGGAAATCCAGTTTAGTTCAATAGGTTTCCTAAAACACAGGCCACCAAATCGAGTAGACAATTTGCTGAAAGCTCAACATTAGATGCTCTCCCTCATAACATTACATGTGAAATAAAGTGAAGGGTGTCTGCTTGAATTCACTTAGTAATAGTGTAATCTATATGACAGATGTACAGTAGCTAGGTGCATACCTTGGATGGCATCCTCCAAGACGCTGAAGACTGGATCTTTCGGAAAGGCTCTGATGTCCATCAAGAGGTCCACAGTGGGCGGATCTGGTCGACTATGAAGCACCACTTACTTCTTATTTTAGCACCCATGCTGATATTCATTCTGCAGAACCAAAATGCGGATTATCTGGAATAATGGCGCCGTGGAGAAGTATGTCTTAAGATAGCCAGCTAATTTATATATCCAATTATCTATTATAGCTCAGAGTCCTATCTTGCTACTGGTGTCTGTCTACACATGTCAAATGTCCTAAGTAAGACAGTCATGGTTTTACGGGGTCTCCTAAACTTGCCACTTCTCTGTTGGTAGCTAGCTGAAGACTTTCTACGGTGCAATTTTACCAAGCTGTCTTACAAACGTTTAGAACTGTGCATACAACATAACTTAAACAATATCAATATGCAACAAAAAAATCATTATTGGACCTGAAGTTGAGACGTCATCTGTGTGAGACAGACACGTCATTACGCACGTATTTGTTATATTCTTTGATAACCTTGTTCATTATGTTTTTAATGTTATGTTTTTTATATCTGTTGAATAATACATCAGTTTTTATTGCCAACACGCAATTTATAAGCCGTTTTTCATCCCTGTTGAGACAATGATGATGACAACCAATAGAGGGTACTCTCCTCTAAAATGCTTTGTCTCCGTTGCTCCCTGCCAAAGAATCTGTGATCATCTTGATAAGCAACATGTCCAGTAAAAAACACACTAAATAAGAGGACACTTTTATTCATACACAATTGGTACAAATGTATGTGCTTTTGAGAGTACAACATCTGTACATGTAAAATAATAATAATAATAGTAATAATAATGGAATGTTATTGAAATATCTTATTGCATTGCTAACTCACAACTACAATAAGAAGCACTTACTCAGTTTCTCATTCCATTTCAATTATTGGTTAAATACATAGTAGCAGTATTTACCATTGGAAAATGATCTCACCAGGATTCCAAGACCCACTGCATTAAAATCTAACTTACAGTAGAGGTATGTGGCGATTTCATTTGAATACAGCCTAGATCTGACTATAATACAATTTTACAAGACAAAAAGAGAAAAAAACATGTTCAAATCAAAAAAAAGAAACAAAAGACAATGATGAATAAATATTTCATTCAGCACAATGAAGTATGTGAAAACAAAAACAAAGAGGTCTAAGACTAAAACACTGTGCCTATTGTTGAAGCATTGAGCCCACACACCCCCTTATCGGAAGACAAGGACATTGACTGTAAAGCAAAGACATTTCAGACAAATTCAGTTACTCTAATCAGGTGATGAGAAGGTCAAAATATCAGACATTGCATAGCATTCAACTGACCAGACACACGACCACGCGGCTGTGAAGTGATTTTCAGCTGCAGTGGTTTTGGTCGATATGAAGCTTGGCTATGTGTTTTTCCTGTCCCGTTATCTGTCTGTGTAATGGTATCCCATCTCTGTCAGGTTTGTTTCATTGTTCTCCCACCATAGGGCATCAAGTATAAGTGGTTCAGCAGTTTGCAAGTCAACATGGAAACCAAAGTCCTTCCGGTGAATCTGGCATGGTTTGGTTTGCTGTCTTCAGTACCATCACTGAGACGATGCCTCTACCTGTGGATCTGTAAATATAATGAAAGACACTTGCTCATAGTTCACTCAAAGTTGCTCATTGTTCTCTCAAAGTTGCTCATAGTTCACTCAAAGTTGCTCATTGTTCACAAAATCTAATTTTGTAAAAAATACTTTCAAATCCCAAAGGTAGTCTTATGTTGAAAGTAGACCATGTCTATATCTCTATTATTGATTTGCGATTGAGGCATAGCTGGGTCTACACAATGATGTCATGGAACATGAACTCATATCGACATGAGACAACTTTGGAAGTCTGAAAATATCTGACAAACTTTTGGAGTGAACTATGCTTTTAAGAGGTTAGGTATTTTGCTTAATGCAATTAGTAATCTATCTATGCCACCAGATCCAGCCACTGCCCTTGTGGTTGACCAGGTGAATACAGTGAGTACTCCTGTGTACACACAGTATCACTGCGTGTCACTTACCATTAGTCTACTTTGGGTTCAGTGTAGGTCAACTCATGAATCATCTTATGAACAGACATGGAATAGGACCAAACAAGACAATGAGGAGGAATTACTTTCAAACAAGCTTCACAACCATGTTATGAAAGGGAAACATACGTTTAGCATCCTTGAAATACAGGCTAATTGGCCGATAGTCGACTACCTCTTCTCACAGCTCAGGTAATGGCTGTTGTAGTGGTTCTAGATAAGACCCTGAGGAGGGAAGCCTGGGAGAAGCTTTAGTCCCGGCATGTGTTCTTCTCACAGCTCAGGTAATGGCTGTTGTAGTGGTTCTAGATAAGACCCTGAGGAGGGAAGCTTTAGTCTGGCATGTGTTCTTCTCACAGCTCAGGTAATGGCTGTTGTAGTGGTTCTAGATAAGACCCTGAGGAGGGAAGCCTGGGAGAAGCTTTAGTCCCGGCATGTGTTCTTCTCACAGCTCAGGTAATGGCTGTTGTAGTGGTTCTAGATAAGACCCCTGAGGAGGGTAATGGCTGTTGTAGTGGTTCTAGATAAGACCCTGAGGAGGGAAGCCTGGGAGAAGCTTTAGTCCCGGCATGTGTTCTTCTCACAGCTCAGGTAATGGCTGTTGTAGTGGTTCTAGATAAGACCCTGAGGAGGGAAGCCTGGGAGAAGCTTTAGTCCCGGCATGTGTTCTTCTCACAGCTCAGGTAATGGCTGTTGTAGTGGTTCTAGATAAGACCCTGAGGAGGGAAGCCTGGGAGAAGCTTTAGTCCCGGCATGTGTTCTTCTCACAGCTCAGGTAATGGCTGTTGTAGTGGTTCTAGATAAGACCCTGAGGAGGGAAGCCTGGGTAATGGCTGTTGTAGTGGTTCTAGATAAGACCCTGAGGAGGGAAGCATGTGTGTCTTCTCACAGCTCAGGTAATGGCTGTTGTAGTGGTTCTAGATAAGACCCTGAGGAGGGAAGCCTGGGAGAAGCTTTAGTCCCGGCATGTGTTCTTCTCACAGCTCAGGTAATGGCTGTTGTAGTGGTTCTAGATAAGACCCTGAGGAGGGAAGCCTGGGAGAAGCTTTAGTCCCGGCATGTGTTCTTCTCACAGCTCAGGTAATGGCTGTTGTAGTGGTTCTAGATAAGACCCTGAGGAGGGAAGCCTGGGAGAAGCTTTAGTCCCGGCATGTGTTCTTCTCACAGCTCAGGTAATGGCTGTTGTAGTGGTTCTAGATAAGACCCTGAGGAGGGAAGCCTGGGAGAAGCTTTAGTCCCGGCATGTGTTCTTCTCACAAGTGGGATTTGCTGATTTATGTCCTTGTTTTCTTTCTTCATAAACAGCCCTCAAGTCCAGACCTCACCATGTGGTTGCTGTGATAAAGTCTCTGACCAACCATATTTGAAAGCTTATTTTGTGTTAAGGCTGCACTTCCTACTACATTTCCTTCACAAGGCACTCACAAAACTGAATGTACAATAGACCCACATTCAAGCTTGCAGAAAGAGAAAAATAGCTTTGCTACTCATGGCAGCATTATCAGTATCCATTGTCCACAGAGGAGAGGGATTGGTTTGTTAGCACCCCCATTAACTTCAGCCTGACTCTACAGAGGAATCGCTCAGGACACTCCAACAACATTTACCAGCCGAAGGGGAGAAAATAGTGGTCGACCGTGTGACTGAGGGGCTTGACACTTGCACCATACAATGACAAGCACTTTCAATAGTGTTTTGACTTTCAATCCCACTGAGTGTTTTCATCTTCTGTTGTTGATTTTCTATTGTTGATTTTCTATGGCTATGTTCATTAAGGGACTGACAAGCGACTAGAATGAAGGAGTGGTTTGCATAAGGTTACAACAAAATGACAAAAATCATGAAAAGGGGGCTTGCCAAGAAAGACTTATTAAAGGACTAAGGGCCTATTCTCATTAAAGAGACTTGGAGTGGAGATATCGGGATGATTTTTCAATTTACATAATATGTAGATAAGTTTATCAATTCACATTACCAATGGGAGTGTCATAAGCCGAGAAAGGGAACCATTGTTCAAGATGAGATCAGTCATTCATTCTGAACAATGGAGTAAAGTGAGCTAATAATAAACAAATTTCTTGTTGAGTGCTGCAACTCCTTTCTGCCACAAATTCGTCCTTTTGGAAGTTTTTCTTGGTAAGCCCTTTTCATGATCTAAGGGAAACAACTCGCAGACACAGCTAACGTGCAAGTTAACTAATAGTGGGACTATGTTAGCTGAGCTGGAGGGTTGTTAGGGAGTAACTATGGACCAAGGAAATAAAGTAATAAGGAGTTTGATATGAAAATAAACTGTTTGTTTTACATACAGGTGAATCTGATGTGCTGGGTAAGCCTTTTGTCTCTGATGCTTGTTGTATGGTCTTGTTTTTCACCAGTGTTTGAAGGACTGAGGCCAGACAGGAAAGAGAGAAAGAGACATGCAAACAAAGAGACAAAGGTTCCATCAGAAACAAGCAATCTATGCATATGATATTGCAAAAGTAATTGGAAAATGTGTATACAAATAATCAAGGCTGAAACACACGCACATATGCACACACATGCACACACAACAGAATAGCTCTGTTTTTACTGAAAATTGAACGGATCTCAATATTTAGGCTAATTAGATTGTTCCGTATACTTTGCATTATTCTTAAAGCAAGTATGCATTCTTTCAACAGGTTGCCTCTTTCAACAGGTTGCCTCTTTCAACAGGTTGCCTCTTTCAACAGATCTATTTATATCAGCTGACCTGGTTCCTGCCATCCTTTCGTCTACCTGCCGTAAGCTGCCTATGACCTCAGCCGACAATGTTAATCCCTGCTAGACCATTTGCCAGTTTATGAACTCCACCACTGGTGTGACCTCATACAGTAGTCTACAGCACATTGATCCTATCCTCATTGTTTACACAGAGGTCTCTAATAGGATTTATACTGTGAAATACCAGGTAATTTAGGGACAGCATAGGGAAAATAGTATGTAGCTGAATCTGGTGCAATATGTTGGGCATCCTTTTAAATGCACTGCTAACCGATACAATACATTTTCATTAGCATTGCTACTGTCACGCCTGGCCTTAGTTATCTTTGTTTTCTTTATTATTTTGGTTAGGCCAGGGTGTGACATGGGTATTGTATGGTTTTTGTCTCATCTAGGGTCTTTTTGCTTGTCTAGGGGTTTTGTAAGTTTATGGGGCTGTTTCCTTTCTAGGTAATTGTATGTCTATGGTTGCCTAGATTGGTTCTCAATTAGAGGCAGCTGTCTATCGTTGTCTCTGATTTGGAACCATATTTAGGCAGCCATATTCTTTGGGTATTTTGTGGGTGATTGTTTCCTGTGTCAGTGTTTGTGCCACACGGGACTGTTTCGTTGCCAGTTCACTTTATTATTTTGTATTTGTGTTCATGTTTAGTTTTTCTTATTAAAAACCATGGACACCTACCACGCTGCGTATTGATCCGATCCTTGTTTCACCTCTTCAGAGGAAGAGGAGGAAATCTGCCTTGACAGCTATATTCTCCAAACATGCATAATTGAAACAATGGAGGCTCCTCAGATGAGGAAGGGGAGGACCATCCTCCTCAGTGAATTTCAGAAAAAAATAAAAATAGTGAAACATTCAAAAAGTTATCCTTTTTAGATAAAACTATACTAAATATATTCACGTCACCAAATAATTTATTAAAACACACTGTTTTGCCATGAAGATCTACAGAAGCAATAGCAGCACTCTGTAGGGTAGCACCATGGTGTAGCTGGAGGACATCTAGCTTCTGTCCTCCTCTGGGAACATTGACTTCAATACAAAACCTAGGAGGTTCATAGTTTTCACCCACTTCCATAGACTTACACAGTAAAAAACTTCCGGAGGACTTCCTTCAACCTATCAGAGCTTTTGCAGCATGCACTGGCATATTGTCCACCCAATCAATGCATCAGAGAATTAATATAGTACTGAAAGCATAAACTACAGCTAACTAGCACTGCAGTGCATAAAATATGGTGAGTAGTTGACTCAAAGAGATAGAAAGACAATAGTTTAACAGTTTTGAACAAATTAATGTCCTCCTAAATTCAGGAGAAGCGGCAGAGAGAAAGCGCTAGCTACAGTATATTTGGTTTTATGTTTTTTAACTTTCACTTAGCTAGCAAATGCAGCTAGCTAGTTTAGTCTATTCAAACACCTGGCTCAAACAGAGAGGGATGCTATGTTAGCTAGCTGGCTATGGCTATCCAACACTGGAACTCTTCCAAGTCAAGCTAAGTGTTTGGTTTTATTAATTTATTGTCATCGGGGCCCGCCGGTGTAACTGCTAAACTGTTTTCTGACTGTACACTGTACTGCGTGATTGTAGCAGGTTTACTAACGCGTTAGTTCTAGTAGTTCTAGTTGACAATGAAGTGACAACTATGTAGGCTGTGTGTAGGGGTTTTTCACCTGGCCACAGACAGCTGATGTGTTGTGCACTGAAGTCCACAAGCGAGGGAAAAGATGAGAGGAGGAGAGCACGTAGATAGTTGGAGGAGGAATTGTATATACAACGAGCAAAGTGATCATGCTGTTTTTATGTGGCTGCTATGAAAGTGAACTGTTTGCGTGTGATCAAGGGTGTATTCATTCCGCCGATTCTGTTGAAAAACGTTTCTTAAATGGGACGAAACGGAACGAAACAGGGATAAACATACCTGAATTTGTCCAATAGAAACTCTAATTTGCAACTGTTGGACTAATGATTATACCCTAGTTCAGCTAGATGCAGGAAGAGTGTGCAAGGTGGTAATGAATGTGTCACTGTCTGACATCTTGATTACTCAATATTCTCTCGACCTGTGCACCTACTTTGTAAACTTGAATTCCTAGACTAGGTTGTAGTGACCTTCATGATGGGTATGGGGAAAAATTTGGGTATCATGTAGTAGCCTAAACCTATTGATGTTTCATTGAACTGGGTGAATGGAATATAAATGACAGTCATCCAACATGCTGTAATAGGAATAAGGCCATGCTCATAAAAAATAAAACATCATCCTCCCTCATCTTAAACAGCACCGGCTGCCACTGGATTTGAACATTTATTTTTGGTGGGGGTAGGAACTCAATGTACAGTGCCTTCGGAAGGTATTCAGACCCCTTGAATTTTTCCACATTTTGTTACGTTACAGCCTTATTCTATAAAATGGATTACATTATTTTTTATATTCCTCGGCAATCTACACACAATACCACATAATGACAAAGTGAAACAGGCTTTTAGACGTTTTTGCAAATTTATAATAAATGAAAAACAGAAATACTTTATTTTCAAAAGTATTCAGACCCTTTGCTATGAGACTCGAAATTGAGTTCAGGTACATCCTGTTTCCGTAGATCATCCTTGAGATGTTTCTACAACTTGATTTTAGTCCCTCTGTGGTAAATTCAATTGATTGGACATGATTTGGAAAGGCATACACCTGTCTATATAAGGCCCCACAGTTGACAGTGCATGTCAGCGCAAAAACCAAGCCATGAGGTCAAAGGAATTGTCCATAGAGCTCAGAGACAGGATTGTGTCGCGTAACAGATCTGAGGAAGGGTACCAAAACATTGCTACAGCATTGAAGGTCCCCAAGGACACCGTAAAATCAAAAAAAAAAAAAAAAAATATCAATAAAAAAAACAAATAATTAAAGATCCGCAGTAAAATAACAGTAGTGAGGCTATACACAGGGGGTACCGGTACAGAGTCAATGTGCGGAGGCACCGGTTAGTCGAGGTAATTGAGGTAATATGTACATGTAGGTGGAGTTAAAGTGACTATGCATAGATAATAACCAGAGAGCAGCATCAGCGTAATGGGTGGGCAATGCAAATAGTCTGGTTTGCCATTTGATTAGCTGTTCAGGAGTCTTATGGCTTGGGGGTAGAAGCTTTTAAGAAGCCTTTTGGACCTAGACTTGGCGCTCCAGTACCGCTTGCTGTGCGGTAGCAGCGAGAACAGTCTATGACTAGGGTGGCTGGAGTCTTTGACAATTTTTAGGACCTTCCTCTGACACCGCCTGGTACAGAGGTCCTGGATGGCAGGAAGCTTAGTACGTACTACCCTCTGTAGTGACTTGCGGTCAGAGGCCAAGCAGTTGCCATACCAGGCTGTGATGCAACCAGTCAGGATGCTCTCGATGGTGTAGCTGTAGAACTATTTGAGGATCTGAGGACCCATGCCAAATCTTTTCTGTCTCCTGAGGGGGAATAGGCTTTGTCGTGCCCTCTTCAAGACTGTCTTGGTGTGTTTGGACCACGATAGTTTGTTGGTGATGTGGACACCAAATAACTTGAAGCTCTCAACCTGCTCTACTATAGCCACGTTGATGAGAAAGGGGGCGTGCTCGGTCCTCCTTTTCCTGTAGTCCACAATCATCTCCTTTGTCTTAACCATGTTGAGAGAGAGGTTGTTACCCTGGCACCACACGGCCAGGTCTCTGACCTCCTCCCTATAGGCTGTCTCATCATTGTCGGTGATCAGGCCTACCACTGTTGTGTCGTCGGCAATCTTAATGATGGTGTTGGAGCTGTGTCTGGCCATGCAGTCATAAGTGAACAGGGAGTACAGGAGGGGACTGAGCACGCACCGCTGAAGGGCCCCCGTGTTGAGGATCAGTGTGGCAGATGTGAGTGCTACGGGTTGGTAGTCATTTAGGCAGGCTACCTTAGTGTTCTTGGGCACAGGGACTATGGTGGTCTGCTTGAAACATGTTGGTATTACAGACTCAGTCAGGGACAGGTTGAATATGTCAGTAAAGACACTGGCCAGTTGGTCAGCGCATGCTCAGAGTGCACATCCTAGTAATCCATCTGGCCCTGTGGCCTTGTGAATGTTGACCTGTTTAAAGGTTTTACTCACATCGGCTACGGAGAGCATGATAACGCAGTCATCCGGAACAGCTGATGCTCTCATGCATGCTTCAGTGTTGCTTGTCTCGAAGCAAGCATAGAAGTAAAATAGCTCGCCTGGTAGGCTCGTATCACTTGGCAGCTCGCGCTGTGCTTCCCTTTGTAGTCTGTAATAGTTTGCAACCCTGCCACATCCGACGGGTGTTGGAGGTGTAGTACGATTCAATGGCCTCCATCATTCTTAAATGGAAGAAGTTTGGAACCACCAAGACTCTTCCTAGAGCTGGCCGCCCGGCCAAACTGAGCAATCGAGAGAGAAGGGCCTTGGTCATTGAGGTGACCAAGAACCTGATAGTCACTCTGACAGAGCTCCAGAGTTACTCCATGGAGATGGGGGAACCTTCCAGAAGGACAACCATCTCTGCAGAACTCCACCAATCAGGCCTTTATGGCCAGATGGAAGCCACTCCTCCGTAAAAGGCACATGACAGCCCGCTTGGAGTTTGCCAAAAGGCTCCTATAGACTCTCAGAAGAATGGGAGACACTCCCCAAGTACAGGTGTGCCAAGCTTGTAGCGTCATAACCAAGAAGGCTCAAAGCTGTAATCACTGCCAAAGGTGCTTCAACAAAGTACTAAATGAGTTTGAAACCCCTGCCCTAGGGAGGTTGAAAATAAGCTAATACTTCAACAGAGTGAACTATCACTTTGAGATGTACATTAAATGCAATGGGGCTTGGAGCAGTTTCTCTGTACCTTCTCTGGTGACGGACTCGGCTGCGTTCATGGCTTTCCCGCTGAGGTCATTGACCATGCTGTCCACAGTGGCCTCATGCTTGAGGAAGAAGGGTCGCACCACCCGGTTGTACAGGATCTGAGAGCCGTTCCATGCAACGGGGGCCATGCACCACAACAAGAACAAGCACTGGGAAAGAGGGAGGGAAAAGACAGGAACATTTTGACACGTTGAAGGAACAACATAAGCAAAGCATGACTCCTCCATGAGCATAATAAACCATAAATACATGTGTTTGACGACAGGTATTTCACAGCATACCCAGAATTTATTGACAGGAATGTATGAACTGTATGTATAACTAGCTCATAATAGCTTGTAAATTGTTTATTAATGTGTTATATACCATATTCCATAGCCTATAGTGATTTTGAATTAGAGTGTAATTGTAAGGTCAGTAGTTGGTCACAATTTTTTTAACCTGTTCAGGGGCAGAACAACAGATTTGTACCTTGTCAGCTCGGGGATATGAACTTGCAACCTTTCGGTTACTAGTCCAACGCTCTAACCACTAGGCTACCCTGCCGGATCTGAGGACCCATGCCAAATCTTTTCAGTCTCCTGAGGGGGAATAGGCTTTGTCGTGCCCTCTTCACGACTGTCTTGGTGTGTTTGGACCATGATAGTTTGTTGGTGATGTGGACACCAAAGAACTTGAAGCTCTCAACCTGCTCTACTACAGCCACGTTGATGAGAATGGGGGCGTGCTCGGTCCTCCTTTTCCTGTAGTCCACAATCATCTCCTTTGTCTTAATCATGTTGAGAGAGAGGTTGTTATCCTGGCACCACATGGCCAGGTCTCTGACCTCCTCCCTATAGGCTGTCTCATCGTTGTCGGTGATCAGGCCTACCACTGTTGTGTCGTCGGCAATCTTAATGATGGTGTTGGAGCTGTGTCTGGCCATGCAGTCATAAGTGAACAGGGAGTACAGGAGGGGACTGAGCACGCACCGCTGAAGGGCCCCCGTGTTGAGGATCAGTGTGGCAGATGTGAGTGTGTTAATGAGTGAGTTGAGTGAGTTGAATCAGTTTTGGCTTAGAACATAAAGCACACAGATAGTGTCTTTCTGTGTGAAACACATCTAATGCTCTCCTTACCTTGAAAGCATAGTAGAAAGGAAACCAATAAAGGAAGATGTCGGAGAAGAATTCCCCCACACTGAAGATTCCGTAGACCACCCAATAGGTCAGCCATTTTGTGTCATCATCTTTGTTTTTACCCTCGAGGGCTTTGATTCTACATAGAAGAGTGGACAAAGTAACCAACATTACATAAGCCTACTTGAGGCAAGGTACTACATAACATAAAATGGCAATACATACACAGTCTGGCTAATAAATAATACTATCAGGTCTCTACAATCAGGAATCTGTCATGGGCCCAGATTCACAAAACCTTCTTAAGAAGACATTTCTTCTTAACTGCCATTTTTTCTTTAACTATAGACTTAAGTAGAAAGTTAAGTAAAGTTGTTATTTCTCCAAAGGGTTCTTGTAAATTTCTTACGCAATTTCTCATGTTTCTCCTTAAGCAAAAAGTTAAGAAGAAATTAGAGTCTTGAAAATACATTTATTGGAAATGTTCTTAATTCCAAGATTGCTAAACCCTTGTCTTAAACTCAGGGCATTGAGAGAAAAAGCTCATGAAAGCAATTGAACATGTTCCTTTATAATCAGGTAGTTGCTGTAGTGTACATTAGAAGTAGATATACAGTACATAAAGATATACAGTTTTAAGTTAATGGTAAATACATGTAACTTTAAACCTAGTTTGCTACTGTACTTACGAATAATATGCAGGATACACAAAACCAATCATGTTACAGAGGAGGGAGGCGCCATAGCCGTATACCAAATACAGTCCTGTCAGAGACACTGCACCTGTCGATAACAGAAAGGACACAACGAGAGGTCAGACTTTATACTGCACAAATATCTTAATCAAGCATTGCACTGCTACTTCATGAGAATGTAAGTAGTCTTACGGAAATTAGGAAAAGAGTCTCAAACGCTGTTATTGACTTAGGTAAATGATTTACAGAACGGTAGAATGCCATGCAAAATGCATAACTGTCTTCATAATTATGGATGAGCGAGAGAGAGAGAGAGAGAGAGAGAGAGAGAGAGAGAGAGAGAGAGAGAGAGAGAGAGAGAGAGGGAGAGAGAGAGACCAAGCCATGAGGTTGAAGGAATTGTCTCTAAAGCTTTGAGACAGGATTGTGTCGAGGCACAGATCTGGGGAAGGGTACCAAAACATTTCTGCAGCATTGAAGGTCCCCAACAACAAAAGTGTCCTGCATCATTCTTAAATGGAAGAAGTTTGGAACCACCATGACTCTTCCTAGTGTTGTCCGCTTGGCCAAACTGAGCAACCAGGGTAGAAGGGAGGGGAGGTGACCAAGAACCCGATGGTCACTGACAGAGCACCATAGTTCCTCTGTGGAGCTCTGTGGAGATAGGAGAACCTTCCAGAAGGATAACCATAACTCTCAAACCATGAGAAACAAGATCCTCTGGTCTGATGAAACCAAGACTGAACTCTTTGGCCTGAATCCCAAGCGTCACGTCTGGAGGAAACCAGGCACCGCTCATCACATGGCCCATACTATCCCTACGGTGAAGCATGGTGGTTGCAGCATCATGCTGTGGAGATGTTTTTTAGTGTAGGATTGGGAGACTAGTCAGGATCGAGGAAAAGATGGCCAAAGCAAAGTACAGAGAGATCCTTGATGAAAACCAGCTTCAGATTGCTCATGACCTCAGACTGTGGTTGAAAGTTCACCTCCCAACGGGACAATGACCCTAAGCACACAGCCAAGACAAAGCAGGAGTAGCTTCGAGACAAGTCTCTGAATGTCCTTGAGTGGCCCAGCCAGAGCCCGGGCTTGAACCTGATTGACGATCTCTGGAGTGACCTGAAAATACTTTACGTTTTTTATTTTTAATACATTTGTTAAAATTTCTAAAAGCCAAACGTAACATATCATACTCAATGGAGTGTCTCTGATTGACATACAGAATCATACGAAATGCTCTGAGTATGGTGGCGCTGTCCAGGGCTAATACCAACATGTAACATGGATCAGTATCAATGGAGGCTGGTGGGAGGAGCTATAGGAGGACCGGCTCAATGGCTGGAATGGTATTAATGGAACGGTATCAAACACATCAAAGACGTGAAAACCACATTATACTCCGTTCTATCAATTCCATTCCAGCCATTACAATGAGCCCATCCTCCTATAGCTCCTCCTATAGCTCCTCCTCTCCTCCAGACTCCAGTGATCAGTACCACCCACTGGCATGAATACACCTGTCCCATGCCTTGCCTTGTCCTCTGGAGGCTGACAATGATGCATTAGACATAACTACAAAGATATATTTTAAATTTAACTAGGCAAGTCAGTTAAGAATAAATTATTATTTACAATGACGGCCTACCCTGGCCAAAACCTAACCCAGACAAGGCTGGGCCAATTGTGCACCGCCCTATGGGACTCCCAATCACGGCCGGTTATGATACAGCCCGGAATCGAACCAGGGTCTGTAGTGACCCCTCTAGCACTGAGCCCATAAATGGCATGGCATGGCATGGCATGGCATGGTATGGTATTGACACTGTAGTTGGATTTCTGACAGTGAAATCTTTGAATGAAGTTGCCTTGTTTTTGTTTACATAGTAACAGCAATAGCATTTTATATTATAATAATGCACCATTAAAATATTCCTATTCCCAAACATAAAAACATTATATTATTAAGTAGTTCGATTTATTTCAAGTTATATTGATAGAGTTTCCCCTGATGAGAGTGTGTAAATTGGTCAATACCAAACTTTTTGCGACAGCCTAATTTACTTATAGGTCTACCATTTGGCTGGCTGTAGTTCGTGTTCACAGCCAGGATTAACCGAAACCTGTTGTGTATTCAACGAACATAGGTTTACAATGCATTATAGCCTTCACAGGTTGCCATCATAGACATAATTAGACATCATATTTCGATGTAGGTATCCAGTTATCATCTTTTCATGCACATAAAACACGTCATCATAATAGGCTACACAGAAATGACATACCTCCGGCAAAACATTTTTTCTTGATCCCCGTTTTCTCCTCCAGTTTCCCAAGGAAATCTGTCACTATGTTTTTCTCATTTAGAAATGTATCTGCGCGATCTCGAAGTTTGTCAAGTAGTTCTGAGATTCCCATGGTGAACTATTACACGTTTCGGAGTTTCTTAAGGGTAAATTATAATAATAAACATGTAAATCATGTAATTTGAAAAAATCCCTGTGGAGATCTAAGTACCGTGCAGTTCAAATCCGCTGACGGGACATGTTTCGGCTCCTCAATCCGCTTTGCTGGAGAATCCCTGGGTGCGTCATTTTGCGGTGGAGAGGGAATCGTCAATGATCACGTCTGGCTAGAAGGAACCCAAAAGGAATAGGCTACAGGTTATAATTCTCTGAAGTTGTACAGTGCCAAATTCCAACAGGTGCATCCGCTACACTGTATTCATTTCAGCAGGTTAACAACCTGTAATTATATGGGTATGTGTCTATAATTTGTCTCTATTTCCAACGGGAATAATATTTGTTGCTGTGTGCAATGTATTATGTTACCCAGCAGGTGTCAGTGTATGCATTCATAGTGAGCCCTCTGCTGGCTGGCCCGCCAGGACTGGAATGAAGCCCTGGCCTAGACAATGACCTCAGGTCAGTTTTGCGTTGTTGAAGTTTAGCCCATTGTAAAGGTAAGCTGATCCTGCATATGTGCCATGGGGCAACTTCAACTTTAAAGCTAGAATCCTTAGTTCAGGGGAGTCAAACTCAATCCACGGAGGGCTCAGTGTCTGCAGTTTTTGGTTTTTCCTTTCAATTAAGATCTAGACAACCAGGTGAGGGGAGTTCAAGGGTGGAACGAAAACCCACAGACACTGGCCCTCCATGGCGAGTTTGACACCTGTTCCTTAGTTGATACATACATTTTTTCTTTATTATAAATTAATGCATTGATTCTTGAAGTGTATTATAAGTGCCTAAAGAGCTTAATTCAACTGTCATACTCCATCAGAACCCTACATATTGTAGTACAATGTACAATGTACTACAATATACAAAGTGTACAAAGTACAATGTACATTCTGTACATTGTTATACTCCAATGTTGGTAGGTAAACAAAATAAATGTAAACAAACACCATATAGCCTCATAACATGGTTAAAACTATACTTTTGACATCATGGATGGTGAGTCCTGCATACGTAGGTCTCTCTTTGAATTTGACAGCGGTTACAGCTTTTGACCAAAACACAGGCGTGGTGACCGCCTTGTTATTGTTTCAATGAAAGGATTCCAGTTTTAAGTGAACTGGACCATTATAAATAATGAGGAATGTATTTGGGGTCAACGTCAGGTAGCCAAAGTTCTCTATCAGGTGTAAAGAATGCGTCTTGTAGTGTTGCAACCAGTCCCTAGACAAGCTGAGACACATCTTGAGAGTATAAGCAGGAGAGGGGAAAGGGGAAGACAACTCTTTGCTGTAGTCTGGCGATTTCAAACTACCACACCCGACTTCTCAAGAACTCACATAATACACAAGGAGAATGGTGAAAGGAATTAAAAAATATATAACCATTAAATACACTTTATTCGTCTGCTGTTACATTTTTTGGGTAAGTTGGCAAAAACTTTATCATTAGCAGAGACATGCCTTGTGTAGCCCGTATATATTTTCTTTTAATATTGTCAAAGGATGCTCTGCTAATCAGAAAGATAAGACTGCCGATAGAAGTGGATGTCCTGGGTGTATGTCGTTAACAGTCACAATTTCACAAAAAGCCTGCTGTGTTTACTTTAAAGTTCAGTGATTGACTATTCCTTGTAGCTAATGACAGCCTGCCTACACAGAATGTTCCAAGTGAAAGGCTACTATGAAATACAAATGACAAGTTTGTAAATCCGACTGCATGCTATATTACAATTAGTTCAACATTCCTTTCTCCAGGTAGCAAGTGCTGTTCTTATAGCAGTAGGAATCTACGCCAAAGTTTCCAAAGAGAAAGGTCAGTCTAAATGTCATAAACACACATTTTCAATGACAAGTGCTTGTCTAGACTCAACTGACACATATAGCCTATTTAGTGCGATACATGCCACTGATGAGACTGTGTGTGTGTGTGTGTGTGTGTGTGTGTGTGTGTGTGTGTGTGTGTGTGTGTGTGTGTGTGTGTGTGTGTGTGTGTGTGTGTGTGTGTGTGTGTGTGTGTGTGTGTGTGTGTGTGTGTGTGTGTGTGTGTGTGTGT
Source organism: Oncorhynchus nerka (assembly GCF_034236695.1). Lineage (NCBI taxonomy): Eukaryota > Metazoa > Chordata > Actinopteri > Salmoniformes > Salmonidae > Oncorhynchus > Oncorhynchus nerka. The sequence goes on along the minus strand of NC_088420.1, from coordinate 18,088,586 downwards.
GTGTGTGTGTGTGTCCACAGATGTTGTGGACACTTTGATGACTGACCCAGCTCTCTTGCTGATCGTCATTGGCTCCCTAATGTTTATGATCACCTTTTTTGGGTGCTTCGGTGCATTGCGCAATGGAACCTGCCTACTGAAGACAGTGAGTCGCTCCTTGCTTGAGACAATAGTTTACATTATCACTGTGATGAGTTAGCCACACATAACATATTGATTTAAGTACATTGGAAAGCCATAGATAGATGGTGGTGAATAGTAGACATGTAATTATCTAAACATTGTTTATCATTATAATTATTACAGAGAGTAATTAATGCAACTGTCCTGGCCTACTACAAGGTTGAAATGTCCCTTCTGTTTCTAGTTTTCAGGGATATTGGTGGTAATCCTTCTCCTACAGATTACAGCTGCAGTGCTTGGATTCCTGTTCACTGACAAGGTAATGTGAGAACCTTGAAAGTCGGTTTTATGCTGAGAATTGCATCCCCTTTATAGCCAAGCAGGATGCAATTCTCAGCATGCCAACATTTAGAATACAAGTTAACACCATAATCAAATTATGTTGTATTAGATACTTTTGACTCATGAGATGCTTTCTGATGTTCTTTCAGGTTTTGGAGAGGACTGAGAAGTTAATGAGAAAGGCAATTGTTAGCTATCGGGAGGATTTGGACTTGGAAAATGTTATTGACTTTGTTCAAAAAAAGGTGAATTACACTGATAATCACAGTCAAAGTGGTTCCCATGGTTCAGTTGGACGAAGCATGGTGCTGGCCCTAAAATATAATTACTATAATTGAGGATTTTATTTCTTTATAGATCACATATATCAAGTATTTGTGTATTGGTGTCTTTGTGTAACTGCTGTAGAGTCAGGCGCAGGACAGTAGATATGAGGAATCAAACGTACTTTACTCAAAAAATGAATATATAAAAAGTAACAGAATACATGCACACCATCTCAGACCAAAATACAAATAAACAATCACTCACAAAAACCATGGGGGTAACAGAGGGTTAAATAATGAACAGGTGATTGTGGGATTGAAAACAGGTGTGTGAAACAAAGACAAAACAAATGGAAAATTAAAAGTGGATCGGCGGTAGCTAGAAAGCAGGTGATGTCCTCCGCCGAACGCCACCAGAACAAGGAGAGGGACCGACTTCGGCGGAAGTTGTGACACTTTGGATAAAATAATCTGATAAATTCAAATATTATTACTATATTATCTATTTAAGTACAGCACTGTTCACTTTGCTGTACAGGGGTTTATTGATACTAATGCACTTGTCGGTTCTGATTGCAGTTCCAGTGCTGTGGTGTTCACACCTATGAGGACTGGTCCGATAACGTCTACTTCCACTGCTCTGCGGAAAACCCCAGTCTGGAAGCCTGTGGAGTGCCTTTCTCTTGCTGCCTACGACTGCACAATGAGGTCAGACAAACAAATAACCTCAAAACAACACATTCATAATTCATAATATATTTCCTTCACTCAGCTTTATTAAAACACTACAGTATATAAATGACCTCTGGGAACAACCTTTGCTATGATTAGGACATGAGAAGAAGTAGACCACAACACTATGCACTGCATACCGACGGAACAATGGAGAAGCAGGCTGCTGACTCGACTGAAATACTTCCTGTGTTAGCAGAATCCATGCAAGAGCAATGAAACACAACCTACTATCCTAGAATATAATGACACAACTGCAGTGAAGCAACTCAATCTAAACCTCAGGGGAAAAAAATTGAATCAAGTTTATTCACTATAGTCAATCAGTTTGCCTGGTGTCAGAAGATTCAGGTGTTTTATAGCAGTGCCGCAACAAAAGCCTGCACACCCAGTAGCTCTCCAGGAGGAGCGTTGGCCATTCCTGGACTTCAGTGTCTGTCCCAAAACTCATGCTTACTAATGTTATATCCACTGTATTCTCCCAGACAGTTTTCAACACCATGTGTGGCTATGAGGTCCAGAGTATGGAGCCCAGTTCAGCAGGGAGGAGTGTGTACACCAACGGCTGCCTGGATAAGGTTCTGTGGTGGGGGAAGCAGAACCTCTTCCTAGTGGGGGGAATTACTGTGGGTCTGCTCTGCCTAGAGGTAAGACATGGCTCAGTATTAGAAGATTGCAAACATTCGTAGATTCTGGAAAAGTACAAACCCCTTTCCAATGTAGTGCAGTTCAGCAGTTACAATTTAAATACATTTGTTACTTGCTCTGGAAATCTACCTGGCAACAAAAATCAATTTAAAATCATTAGGAATCAAATGTATGACGAACCAGTAAGAAGATGGCATGAACAAATATACAATGTATACACACTAGCGTTCAAAAGTTTGGGGTCACTTCGAAATTTCCTTGTTTTTGAAAGAAAAGCATTTTTTTTGTCCATAAAAATAACATCAAATTGATCAGAAATACAGTGTAGACATTGTTAATGTTGTAAATTACTTTGTAGCTGGAAACGGCTGATTTTTTAAATGGAATATCTACATGGGCGTACAGAGGCCCATTATCAGCAATCATCACTCCTATGTTCCAATGGCACGTTGTGTTAGCTAATCCAAGTTTAGCATTTGAAAAGGCTAATTGATCATTGGAATACCCTTTTGCAATTATGTTAGCACAGCTGAAAACTGTTCTGATTAAAGAAGCAATAAAACTGGCCTTCTTTAGACTAGTTGAGTATCTGGAGCATCAGCAAGAAACTTAAGATCTCGTACAATGCTGTGTACTACTCCCTTCACAGAACAGCGCAAACTGGCTCTTACCAAAATAGAAAGAGGAGTGGGAGGCCCCGGTGCACAACTGATCAAGACAACAAGTACATTAGAGTGTCTAGTTTGAGAAACAAACACCTCACAAGTCCTCCCCCCACTAGAAGGCCAGCATCCTGGAGTCGCCTCTTCACTGTTGACATTGTGACTGGTGTTTTGCGGGTACTATTTAATGAAGCTGCCAGTTGAGGACTTGCGAGGTGTCTGTAACAGCTTACAGACGATAGGCAAATAAAGCAACAACGTCACCTATGGGCACAAACCCACCGTTGCTGGACCAGACAGGACTGGCAAAAACTGCTCTTCACTGACGAGTCGCGGTTTTGTCTCACCTGGGGTGATGGTCGGATTCGCGTTTATCATCGAAAGAATGAGCGTTACACGGAGGCCTGTACTCTGGCGCGGGATCGATCTGGAGGTGGAGGGTCCGTCATGGTCTGTGGCGGTGTGTCACAGCATCATCTGACTGAGCTTGTTGTCATTGCAGGCAATTTCAACCCTGTGCTTTACAGGGAAGACATCCGCCTCCCTCATGCGGTACCCTTCCTGCAGGCTCATCCTGACATGACCCTCCAGCATGACAATGCCACCAGCCATACTGCTTGTTCTGTGAGGGATTTCCTGCAAGTCAGGAATGTCAGTGTTCTGCCATGGCCAGCGAAGAGCCCGGCTCTCAATCCCCATTGAGCACGTCTGGGACCTGTTTGATCGGAGGGTGAGGGCTAGGGCCATTCCCCCCAGAAATGTCCGGGAACTTGCAGGTGCCTTGGTGGAAGAGTGGGGTAACATCTCACAGCAAGAACTGGCAAATCTGGTGCAGTCCACGAGGAGATGCACTGCAGTACTTAATGCAGCTGGTGGCCACACCAGATACTGACTGTTACTTTTGATTTTGAACCCCCCTTTGTTCAGGGACACATTATTCAATTTCTGTTAGTCACATGTCTGTGGAACTTGTTCACTTTATGTCTCAGTTGTTGAATCTTGTTATGTTCATACAAATATTTACACATGTTAAGTTTGCTGAAAATAGATGCAGTTGACAGTGAGAGAACATTTCTTTTTTTGCCGAGTTTATATTATTAGGGAATTCTCAGCTGCAAAAAGGCCACAAAACCAGTCCAATAACATGTTTAATCACATTTGAAGATATACTGTGCCAGTTTAGTTGAAAACAAGCAGAAACACATAAAGCTACACAAGTCACAGAGAGAGAAAGAAAAAGACAGTGATTTCTAAATCAACAGAAAGACAGTGATTTCTAAATCAACACAAAGACAGTGATTTCTAAATCAACACAAAAACAGTGCATCGAAAAGGACTTGAGAAAATATGTGTGATTGTAGGCATGTTTGTTGTGGCCATTCTTTTTTCATCATGTACCAACTTTTTGTTTTTTTGCAGCTGTGTATGATTACTTTGGCATCTTGCCAGGTGTCTCGTATAAAGACCGTTCAACAGAGGACAAAACAAGATGGTGGAAAACATCCTTCCTTGACTAGAGAAAGACTAGACAGCAATGTTTGGTACCCTGCTTCCTGGGACTTCAATAAGGAATGAAAGGGCCCTCTTGGTCCATTAGAGTTGTACATGAGCAACAGCTTTGAACAGAAGTCGTGTGTACGCACTGTGAATCGATGTACTTTCATGTCAAAAGGTTGTTCAAGAAAGCACTGTGTGGTCCACTGTGCACAGATGTGACCTTGATGTTTGTATGTTATTAAAACTGTGATTCTGATCATCGCCGGGTTTTTCATTGCAAGCCAGAAAGCAAAGGCATTAACGATCAAACACATGATTTCCAACCACAGGAGAAGTCTCAGATTATTTGATCAACATAAGGAACTTTATTTTGAAACGGATGTTCTATCTTAGTTTGAACAGTTTCTCACATCAGGAAAATAATCCTGTAACAACAGGAAATGTGAATGAAAATTACAAACTTTAGAAGCCGTTTTAATCCTTGAATACACTAGAATTTGCATTATAGTGAAGACATCAAAACTATGAAATAACACATATGGAATCATGCAGTAACCAAAAAAGTGTTAAACAAATCTAAATATATTTTAGATTTTAGATTCTTCAATGTAGCCACCCTTTGGTTTGATGACAGCTTAGCACACTCTTGACATTTTCTCAACCAGCTTCATGAGGAATGCTTTTGCAACAATCTTGAAGGAGGTCCACATATGCTGAGCACTTGTTGGAAGCTTTTCCTTCACTCTGTGATCCAACTCATCCCAAACCATCTCAATTGGGTTGTGGTCAGGTGATTGTGGAGGCCAGGTCATCTGATACAGCACTCCATCACTCTTCTTGGTCAAATAGCCCTTACACAGCCTGGAGGTGTGTTGGGTCATTGTCCTGTTGAAAAACAAATGATATTCCCACTAAGTGCAAATCAGATGGGATGGCTGCAGAATAAGTGTGCCTTGAATTCTAAATAAATCTGACAGTGTCACCAGCAAAGCATCATCACACCTGCTCCTCCATCCTTCACGGTGGGAACCACACATAGATAATCCATTCACCTACTCTGTGTCTCACAAAGACACGACCAAACAATCTCCAATTTGGACTCATCGGAGAAAAGGACAGATTTCTACCGGTCTAATGTCTATTGCTCGTGTTTCTCGGCCCAACCAAGTCTCTTCTTCTTATTGGTGTCCTTTAGTAGTGAAGCATTTATTTGGGCTGCAAACTGAGGTGCAGTTAACTCTAATGAACTTATCCTCAGCAGCAGAGGTAACTCTGGGTCTTCCTTTCCTGTGGCGGTCCTCATGAGAGTTATTTTCATCATAGCGCTTGATGGTTTTTGCGACTGCACTTGAAGAACCTTTCAAAGATGTTGAAATGTTCCGTATTGACTGACCTTCATGTCTTAAAATAATGATGGACTGTCATTTCCAAATAATTGAAAAATAATAACACAAGGAATAAATGGACTTCGACATGTTTCAGTAATCTGTACCTGATAGAGAACGCCCTTCTTGGATGCTATAAGTAGTCTGCCATGTTTTGCAGTGAAAGGTTAGTTGTAAGGGTTAAACTATGTGAAGAGTTTTCCAAGCGGGTCTGCACTGTCTTGGCCTCGGCGGATGGATGGGAAGATGTGCTGCGTCTGAGAGGAAGACGACCATTCTGTTCAATACTCCAGGAATTATGGAGATACCGGTATCTTTGACTTGGAAGAGTATGTCTGCTGTGTTAAGATGCCATACTTTCACCTGCAGGTAAAGCAGAAGTGTTAAAGGGCTGATGATATTAATTTGGGGAGTCCCTGCTGTACGTATCAAAAAAAGCTAGAAACAGAATGATTGAAAAGGTGCATTTGAAGGAAAATTCATCATCAAAAAAATGTATTTGATATAAGACAATTACCTCCTTCACATCCATGTCATACATGGCCCCCTGAGTGGGTAAAGACGAGGGCCCACTCCTCAGACACGTGGATGTGTGAAGTGGAAGGCGAGGGGTTACTAGACACCGCCTCCAGCGTACAGTACAGCTGCCGGCCACTCAACAGGCTCCACCTCCTCAGAGTCCCATCAGAAGCCAATCGCCGCTGTCAATTGCTCTCACTGATAGCACTTTAGCTGTAGAGCACAAACAAGTAGACACACACACACACACACGTAAACACACAGAAATAATAAGCAGAATTTGGATATGCCTCACAGCGATTCTGGCAAGGAGATTATTACACAATCAAATACCTTTCCTAAGAAATGCATGCACGCACACACACACACAGAGAGAGAAAGACTGAGCAAGAATAAGCAGAATTTGAATATGACTGACAGCAATTCTGGCAAGGAGATTATTACACAATCAAATACCTTTCCTACGAAATGCATGCACGCACACACACACACACACACACACACACACACACACACACACAGAGAGAGAAAAGAATGAGCAAGAATAAACTAAATGTGAATATGCCTGACAGCGTACCCATACTAAATCCTAACCTTAACGATTAGAGAGGTGAAATAGCGACTGAACTTGGATCATCCTATACTCCTGGGCTCATTCGCATTAAATAAGCGAATCCTACAGTACTGTGTAGCAACCTTCCTGGAAACCAGCAAGCGTTGTCTTTAGCGCTCCTCCTGGAAACTGGAGGAAGGTGCACTTGGGGGTGAGGATGGGGTCGGGACAGCACAAGAGCCAGTCGTGACAGAGGTTACAGAGTCGTCCTATCAGTGAAGGGTACATCTCAGCGAAAGAGTGGAGCCTGGCCAAGACCTCCATGTAGAAAAGGGAGGGGACTTTGGAAAGGAAACATAGTATTAGAATGGAGTGAGATGGTTGGTGAGACAGTGTGAAGAGCAGGCTCTCCTGATATCATCCATCTAGCTCATCCATCCTAAGTATAATGTCAATGTTTCTGGTTCCAAGCCATAGAGGAATGTATTAGGGACTCATATCCATCAATAACCAAATAATCTACCCTACAGCATGGCTTCTAAATATGTGAAATTGTGATCTACTTTATCAGAAACAGGACAGATTTAAAACCAACAGAACATGCGTCAATTCAAACCTGACACTTGACTAAGATGCCAACCCCTGACCCAATAGAGACCGCCCCATCTGTCCATCTAGGAAGTTCAGGGTGGGCTTGAGGAGAATGAACGTGTCTCGGATCAGAGTTTCGGGACAGTCCATGAGTTCGGTGCAGAGGGGCAGGTCCTCAATGACACTGGCCACCCCACAGGTCAGAGACTTACAGTACAGCCACTCACTACAGCCTGTGGGGCAAAAGAGTCTCCGCTTCAAGGTAGACTTTGTAATATGACATCATCATACACAGTAAGGGCAACAACAATTCAAATTGACGTTCTTGACATTAGCCACTCCTTTAGCGAAACACAGGGGCTGAGGGGGCACCTTGAGAAGACAGGTGTATATTAATGATTCAACACCACACAAATGTCCCATGGGAACATTTTCACAATGGAAACACGGCCGGTTAGCTTCATGCTAGTTTCAGTCCTTATTTACTGTGAGTTTCTGGCTGTAGTTAGCATGAGATAATTGGTCGAACTGAACTGAAATCCCATCATTCTGTTACCTTGAGGTCAGGATCCATTGTGGTATTCAGTGCAGGTCAAAGGACAGCTATAAATTGGCCTTGGCTCCAGCTAGCCAGGAAGTACTCTGCCAGGACGCTGTGTCTCTCAGCCCGCTGCTCTGACCTCATCTACCTCCCTCGCACTGTTTCAAATTGTTAAACTGGGCTGTCCAGACCATTTTGATTCAGATCTAGATTTCACATGCATTGTCAAATCAAAATCAAATCAAATGTATTTATATAGCCCTTCGTACATCAGCTGATATCTCAAAGTGCTGTACAGAAACCCAGCCTAAAACCCCAAACAGTAAGCAATGCAGGTGTAGAAGCACGGTGGCTAGGAAAAACTCCATAGAAAGGCCAAAACCTAGGAAGAAACCTAGAGAGAAACCAGGCTATGTGGGGTGGCCAGTCCTCTTCTGGCTGTGCCAGGTGGAGATTATAACAGAACATGGCCAAGATGTTCAAATGTTCATAAATGACCAGCATGGTCGAATAATAATAAGGCAGAACAGTTGAAAGTGGAGCAGCAGCAGGGTCAGGTGGACTGGGGACAGCAAGGAGTCATCATGTCAGGTAGTCCTGGGGCATGGTCCTGGGCTCAGGTCCTCCGAGAGAGAGAAAGAAAGAGCGAAGGAGAGAATTAGAGAACGCACACTTAGATTCACACAGGACACCGAATAGGACAGGAGAAGTACTCCAGATATACCAAACTGACCCTAGCCCCCCGACACATAAACTACTGCAGCATAAATACTGGAGGCTGAGTGTCCTCAACACTCACATTACCATATCAAATTATACAAACACTGTACACTGTACAATTGTACAACGCTGTACAATTGATCGAGGGCGTCTATTAAGATAAAAAAGTGTGTGTCCTCGCTCTGACACCCCAGCTAGAAGGCTATGGAAGAACCTCATCAGGTCCTCATGCATGTTTGCTGTTAGGAGGTGGGTGGCGGCAAACTGAACGCAGTGCAGATCCGGCGGACGCAGTCCACGTTGGAGCTCTTGGCTGACATCCCCAGAAACCTTAACACCACCACGGCCCTGGGATCCAGGAGGCCACGCACCTCCTGAGCCAGCTTGCAGAGCAGCACTGTCTTACCCACGCCCGGAAGCCTGTGCACCATCAGGGGCGCTTGTCAGAAGTTGGTGTGCTCCCACATGGCCAGGCAGATCTTCCCCAGGAGGCCCTCCCTGCCGCAGAACACACCCAAACCCTTCCTGGTGCTCAGAGCCATGTGGTGGCTCAGCTCCTAAGGCAGCCACCTTTGGTCTTCTTCCTCTTCCCCCTCCCCCTGCCCTTCATCTCCTCCTGCCCCCTTCATCCTCACCGAACCAGCCGCTAATGGGGAAGCAGCATCAAAATCAAATCAAATGTATTTATATAGCCGTTCTTACATCAGCTGATATCTCAAAGTGCTGTACAGAAACCCAGCCTAAAACCCCAAACAGCAAGCAATGCAGGTGTAGAAACACGGTGGCTAGGAAAAACTCCCTAGAAAGGCCAAAACCTAGGAAGAAACCTAGAGAGGCACCAGGCTATAAGGGGTAGCCAGTCCTCTTATGGCTGTGCCGGGTTGAGATTATAACAGAACATGGCCAAGATGTTCAAATGTTCATAAATGACCAGCATGGTCAAATAATAATAATAATCACAGTAGTTGTCGAGGGTGCAACAGGTCAGCACCTCAGGAGTAAATGTCAGTTGGCTTTTCATAGCCGATCATTGAGAGTATCTCTACCGCTCCTGCTGTCTTTAGAGAGTTTAAAACAGCAGGTCTAGGACAGGTAGCACGCCCGGTGAACAGGTCAGGGTTCCATAGCCACAGGCAGAACAGTTGAAACTAGAGCAGCAGCCTTGGTCTGGGACACAAACTGCTCGCAGAGGCTCTCCCGGTACTATGCGTGCTTGCAGCACAGTACCTTGCAGCTGGGCTTGATGTCTCCCTTGCTCAGCTCCACACAGTGCAGGTTGAGGATGCCAGGTGTGGAGGTGTAGACACGCAACTCGGTATCCAGCAGGCCATCAGCCATCACGTCCATGTACTGGGCCAGCTGCCGTCCTTCTTGTGCAGTTGGGCCACACAAAGAGGACGGTGGAGGGCTTGATCTTGTCCCCATTCGATGTTTGCAGAAACTCTTCGATCTCATGCTCCATCACTACTGAGGGAGAACACCAGAAAATGGGTTGATCCATTCTACAATGTGGATTTTTCTACAATAAGTTACAGATGGTAAGCAAATAAGCTACCAAGTCATTGTGAATTCATAGTAGTTTAAGTGTAAATTGAACTAGAAAGCCACCATGAGAACATACCTTGATCTAGCAACACTTGTCTACACACCACAAGGCAAACAACTGGTTTTTAGCTCGCTCCTATTCTAACATAACTGATCCAAGATATTTCTAAACTCTGACCATATTTGAAGAACTGTTGTTTTTGTTCAGCAGTGATATCCCCGTCTTCCTCAACCTGCTCGGCCCGCAGAGCGTGGGAGCTGCAATAGTCGAGCCTCTGTGTAGCGCCAGGAAATTACATTGTCGTCCTGCAGCAGCCCACTGTCAGGGCAAAAGTCATTGTAGTGAGGCAACAGAGTTGTGATTGTCTGAAGTATGTATTGCTGTCTTTTCTGAAACATTTATGAAGAAGCCCCACCTGGTCCTGTAGTAGCTTGGACAGCAGCAACTCAAATTGTTTCCCACAGAGTACACGGGGGATAAGGCGGTGTCCATACTGGTCCCCTAGCAGAGCCTTGAGAGCCAGGGGACAAATGGAATCAAATTAAATGAAATCAAACTACACAAAATACTGTTGGGATTATAGATTTAAAGAGCCACTTAATTCAAGGAAAAGAAAAGCCAATGAACATTTGTGCAGGGTTCTCCAACACTAGTCCTGGAAAGCTGCTGAATAATCAACGAATCAGTCTTCAATCTAAAGCACAGTTAATTACAGTAAATCAGGTGTGTTAATGTTGGTCTGGAACAAAGCCTGCATATTCAGTAGCTCTCCAGTCTGGAGTTGGACTCTGTGCTAGAGGAACAGCACATCTACACAGTAAATCTACAAGGAAACTTGGTCCCACAGACACTCTCTTGCAAGCCTGTATTTCCTGAAGACACAGTTCTGTGGTTATTTGGTCCACGGCGATGGCATCCTGGAGGCCCCATCACATATCCACAACCTTTGGCGACAAGGAACTTTAAGTCAATTTTTAATAGCTTATTAGCGTACACCTAATATGTTCCCCCTGTTGATGATGCTCAATATATATTAAGGTTGAATCAAAAGATTACATGTAACAAATATGAAATGAAATACAAGATTAGTATGCGAAATTGAATGAAACAATAATGTATGTTGATGCTAATATGTACAATAATCCATTATGTTTCTATATGATAACAATAGCATAATATTTTAATATGCCATATACTCTTTTTTAACAGTTTCACTAATTCATTTTAATTAACTTAATCATTATGACACACCCCTCACTATTGTCATTGGTTAAACAAATTGCAATGCAAATAGTCCAGGTAGCCATTTGATTAACTGTTCAGGAGTCTTATGGCTTGGGGGTAAAAGCTGTTGAGAAGCCTTTCGGTCCTAGGCTTGGCGCTCTGGTACCGCTTGCCATGCGGTAGTAGAGAGAATAGTCTTTGACAGTTTTTAGGGCCTTCCTCTGACACTGCCTGGTGTAGAGGTCCTGGATGGCAGGCAGCTTAGCCCCAGTGATGTACTGGGCCGTACACATTACCCTCTGTAGTGCCTTGCGGTCGGAGGCCGAGCAGTTGCCGTACCAGGCAGTGATGCAACCAGTCAGTATGCTCTCGATGTTGCAGCTGTAGAACCTTTTGAGGATCTGAGGACCCATGCCAAATCTTTTTCATTTCCTGAGGGGGAATAGGTTGTCATTTTTTTATTATTAAAAATAAATGTTAACCTTTATTTAACTAGGCAAGTCAGTTAAAAACAAATTCTTATTTTCAATGACAGCCTAGGAACAGTGGGTTAACTGCCTGTTCAGGGGCAGAACGACAGATTTTTACCTTGTCAGCTCGGGGATTTGAACTTGCAACCTTCCGGTTACTAGTCCAAGGCTCTAATCACTAGGCTACCCTGCAGGTTGCCGTTGTGTTCTTAGACACAGGGACTATGGTGGTCTGCTTGAAACATGTTGGTATTACATACTCAATCAGGGACATGTTGAATATGTCAGTGAAGACATCTGCCAGTTGGTCAGCACATGCCCCGAGCCCACGTCCTGGTAATCCGTCTGGTCCCACAGCCTTGTTAATGTTGACCTGTTCTTACTCACGTCAGCTACAGAGAATGTGATCACACAGTCGTCCAGAACAGCTGATGCTCTCATGCATGCCTCAGTGTTGCTTGCCTCGAGGCGAGCATAGAAGTGATTTAGCTCGTTTGGTAGGCTCGTGTCACCGGGCAGCTCACGGCTGTGCTTCCCTTTGTAGTCTGTAATAGTTTGCAAGCCCTGCCACATAATACGAGCGTCGGGGGTGTAGTACGATTCAGCTGGCGGTGGAATTGCAGCTGAGGCTCACCTTTAATGACATGGGGGACAAGGGACATTTTAATATGTACTATCATTGTTTCCAGCTTTCGCCAATTCCTTTTAGGAGCTGATGGGCTTGATGCCACTTGTCAAATCAATTATCAGAGATCTCGGAAACTGAGCTTTCCTTTTACCATGTGATAGGGATGAACATTTTCCTGAAAATCTACCAAGTTTCTATACCAGGAGATATTCATATATATCCGAAGGGTCTGGGGAAATACAGCAAAATATGAAGTGCCCATTTAAAACTAAGATATGGTCACTATGCCAGAATTCTCCCCGGCTTGGCTGCGCCAAAGATCTCAGAGCAAATAATACTGATATGTAATAATGGAGCCCCACTCATCTGAAGTCAGTACCGTGGATGTGCCAACTTCTGTCTGTAGCGTGGAAACATTTGGGCTACAAAATAATGACCACTCTATGGAAAGATGAGATTCTCATGAACATGATGGTGTTCTCTGTTTTCGACATCTCCCACAAGGTTCACAGGACTCGTCTGATGGTTGTAACCGCAGATTTCCTCCTCTTCATCTGAAGAGGAGTAAGGATCAGACCAAGATGCGGCGTGGTAAGTGTTCATGACGATTTTAATAAGAAAAGCACTGAACACTATGAAATACAAAAACAATAAACAAATATGTGAAATAACCAAACCGAAACAGTACCACGTGGCAACAAATACACACACACGGAAACAAACACCCACAAACCAACAGTGAAACCCAGGCTACCTAAATATGGTTCTCAATCAGGGACAACGATAAACAGCTGCCTCTGATTGAGAACCATACACAAACATAGAAACACAAACATAGACTGCCCACCCCAACTCACACCCTGACCACACTAAATAAAGACAAAACAAAGGAAATAAAGGTCAGAACATGACAATGGTAACCCAGTTCCTGATTTAAAAAATGAATGGAAGTATTGAGGTAGTTTTGTACCAAGAAAAAAAGGGGTTATATGTAAAAATATATATATATATATTTCCTGAGCATTCTTAGATATAGAGTACTACCATATGAGTCATAATACACATAAAACCTAGCAGTCAAATAGGGAAATGGTTCCAATGGTTTTTCCACCATTCATTGTTCCCATAGGGGATTTTAGAAACACTTGAAATAAGGGCTGTGTTTCATGTAGGCCTACCCTGGCATGATTGTTTCATGTAGGCCTACCCTGGCATGGCGTTTCATGTAGGCCTACCCTGGCATGATGTTCATGTAGGTCTACCCTGGCATGACGTTTCATGTAGGCCTACCCTGGCATGATGTTTCATGTAGGCCTACCCAGGCATGATGTTTCAGGTAGGCCTACCCTGGCATGACGTTTTGATAACCATATTGTATATCTCTCTATGTGGGGCTCTATGGGACAGACACTTCACCATCTTATTCCTTATACTTTTGGATTGTGTGTTTTGCCATTTATGAATGTGTTATTCAATGCAAACTGAAAAACAGCTTCAATCTCAAGGCCATCAGACTGTTAAACAGCCATCACTAACACAGTGGCTGCTGCCTACATACAGACTCAAATCTCTTGCCACTTTAATAAATGGATTTAACAAAAGATATCACTAGTCACTTTAAATAATGACACTTTAATAATGTCTACATATCCTACATTACTCATCTCATATGCATAAACTGCATTCTATTGCATCTTGCATATGCCGCACGGCCATGGCTCATCCATATATATTTTTTTGTACATATTCTTATTGATCCCTTTACATTTATGTGTATAAGGTAGTTGTTGTGAATTTGTTAGATTACTTGTTAGATATTACTGCACTGACAGAACTAGAAGAACACATTTCTATGGGCTACAGTAGTAAATGCCAAATTCAATATTTAATCAAATATTTTGTTTAAAAAATATATATATACATACAGGGATCCAACCATTCTAAATTAAATATCTAAATGATCCATATGGTCTGACCATCTTAAAACTATTCCATGAAACTCTTCTTTATAAATACCCATATCTACTCTCATGCTGTTGCTGATCACACATTCTTTACAGAAGCTCTTATATGGGCGAAAAGTATGAGACAGGACAGAGAAGCAGGGGAAATGTTATAGCGGTATTTTGACATGCATAGTCGATGGATGCTGAAGGCCGACCTTCAAACTCAGTGCCTCTTTGCTTGACATCATGGGAAAATCAGAAGAAATCAGCCAAGGCCTCAGAAAATAATTTGTAGACCACAAGTTTGGTTCATCCTTGGGAGCAATTTCCAAACACCTGAAGGTACCATGTTCATCTGTACAAACAATAGTACGCAAGTATAAACACCATGGGACAACACAGCCATCATAGCGCTCAGGAAGGAGACACGTTCTGTCTCCTAGAGATTAACTTACTTTGGTGGGAAAAGTGCAAATCAATCCCAGAACAACAGCAAAGGACCTTGTGAAGATGCTGGAGGAAACAGGTAGAAAGTATCTATATCCACAATAAAGCGAGTCCTATATCGACATAACCTGAAAGGCCGCTCAGCAAGGAAGAAGCCACTGCTCCAAAACCGCCATAAAAAAGCCATACGGTTTGCAACTGCACATAGAGACATGTCCCCTGGTCTGATGAAACAAATATAGAACTGTTTGGCCATAATGACCACTGTTATGTTTGGAGGAAAAAGGGGGAGGCTTGCAAGCAAAAGAACACCATCCCAACCATGAAGCACGGGGGTGGCAGCATCATGTTGTGGGGGTGCTTTGCTGTGCAGGAGGGACTGGTGCACTTCACAAAATAGATGGCATCATGAGGTAGGAAAATTATGTGGATATATTGAAGCAACATCTCAAGACATCAGACAGGAAGTTAAAGCTTGGTCGCAAATGGGTCTTCCCAATGGACAATGACCCCAAGCATACTTCCAAAGTTGTGGCAAAATGGCTTAAGGACAACAAAGTCAAGGTATTGGAGTGGCCATAACAAAGCCCTGACCTCAATCCCATAGAAAATTTGTGGGCAGAACTGAAAAAGCATGTGCGAGCAAAGAGGCCTACAAACCTGATACAGTTACACCAGCTCGGTCAGGAGGAATGGGTCAAAATTCACCCAACTTATTGTGGGAAGCTTGTGGAAGGCTACCCAAAACATTTGACCCAAGTTAAACAATTTAAAGGCAATGCTACCAAATACTAATTGAGTGTATGTAAACGTCTGACCCGCTGGAAATGTGATGAAAGAAATAAAAGCTTAAATAAATCCTTCTCTACTCTTATCCTGACATTTCACATTCTTAAAATAAAGTGGTAATCCTAACTGACCAAAGACAGGGAATTTTTACTAGGATTAAATGTCAGGAATGGTTAAAAACTGAGTTTAAATGTATTTGGCTAAGGTGTATGTAAACTTCCAAATTCAACTTTATATGTGACTGCAACCTCTTTAACATGAGGTTATAATTCACTTGGGATGTACTACTGCTATACAACCACGAGGACTGCCGTAGTGTCTCTAAATGAAATACACTACACAAAGGTATGTGGACACTCCTTCAAATTAGTGGATTCGGGCCATTTCAGCCACACTCATTGCTGACAGGTGTGTAAAATCGAGCAAACAACCATGCAATCTCCGCAGGTGAACATTGGCAGTCGTGAAGAGGGCACAACAAAACCTATTCCCCCTCAGGAGACTCAAAAGATTTGGCATGGGTCCTCAGATCCTCAAAAGGTTCTACAGCTGCAACATCGAGAGCATCCTGACTCGTTGCATCACTGCCTGGTATGCTTGGCCTCCGACCGCAAGGCACTACAGAGGGTAGTGTGAAAAGCCCAGTACATCACTGGAGCCAAGCTTCCTGCCATCCAGGACCTCGACACCAGGTGGTGTCAAAGGAAGGCCCTAAAAATTGTCATAGACTGTTCTCTCTGTTACCACACAAAAAAAATGTATTTGATTGACAGTAGAATGGCCTAAACTGAAGAGCTCAGTTACTTTCAACATGGCACCATCATAGGATGCCACCTTTCCAACAAGTCAGTTTGTCAACCTTCTGCCATGCTAGAGTTGCTCTAAGTGCTGTTATTGTGAAGTGGAAACACATAGAAGCAACAACGGCTCAGCCACAAAGTGGTAAGCCATACAAGTCCACAGAATGGGAGAGTCGAGTGCTGAAGCACGTAAAAAAATTGTCTTTCCTTGGTTACAATACTCCCTACCGAGTTCAAAACTGCCTATGGAAGCAACACCAGCCCAATAACAGTTCGTTGGGAGCTTCATGAAATGGGTTTAAATGGCAGAGCAGCCACACACAAGCCTAAGATCACCATGCGCAATGCCAAGCATCGGCGTGGTGTTAAGCTCGCCGCCATTGGAAATGCGTTCTCTGGAGTGATGAATCACGCTTCACCATCTGGCAGTCTTTTGGACAAATCTGGGTTTGGAGGAAGCCAGGAGAACGCTACCCACAATGCATAGTGCCAACTGTAACGTTTGGTGGAGGAATAATGGTTCGGGCTAGTCCCCTTAGTTCATGTGAAGGGAAATCTTAAAGCTACAGCATACAATTACATTCTAGACGATTCTGTGCTTACAACATTGTGGCAACAGTTTGGGGAAGGCCCTTTCCTGTTTCAGCATGACAATGCCCGTGTATAAAGCGAGGTCCATACAGAAATGGTTTGTCGAGAGCGGTGTGGAAGAACTTGACTGGCCTGTACAGAGCGCTGACCTCAACTCCATCGAACACCTTTGGGGGGAATTGGAATGCCGACTACGAGCCAGGCCTAATGACCCAACATCAGTGCCCAACCTCACTAATGCTCGTGGCTAAACGGAAGCAAGTCCCCACAGCAATGTTCCAACATCTAGTGTAAAGCCTTCCCAGAAGAGTGGAGGCTGTTATAGCAGCAAAGGGGGACCAACTCCATATTAATGCCCATGATTTCAAATTGGATGTCCGACAAGCAGGTGTCCACATACTTTTGGTCATGTAGTGGACACTCAATGGTTTCTCTAACGTGGCTCGACAGTGATCAATCCTCAGAGATATGTTAAGATTATAATTATAAAGTAACAGTTGTGTTCTTAGGACAGTGTGTTGTAGCAGCTTTATGGTAGCAATTGTAACAGTTGTGTTCTTAGGACAGTGTGTCGCAGCAGCTTTATGGTAGCAATTGTAACAGTTGTGTTCTTAGGACAGTGTGTCGCAACAGCTTTATGGTAGCAATTGTAACAGTTGTGTTCTTAGGACAGTGTGTTGTAACAGCTTTATGGTAGCGAGTGTAACAGTTGTGTTCTTAGGAGTGTGTTGTAACAGCTTTAAGGTAGCGAGTGTAACAGTTGTGTTCTTAGGACAGTGTGTTGTAACAGCTTTATGGTAGCGATTGTGTTCTTAGGACAGTGTGTTGTAACAGCTTTATGGTAGCGATTGTAACAGTTGTGTTCTTAGGACAGTGTGTTGTAACAGCTTTATGGTAGCGATTGTAACAGTTGTGTTCTTAGGACAGTGTGTTGTAACAGCTTTATGGTAGCGATTGTAACAGTTGTGTTCTTAGGACAGTGTGTTGTAGCAGCTTTATGGTAGCGATTGTAACAGTTGTGTTCTTAGGACAGTGTGTTGTAACAGCTTTATGGTAGCGATTGTAACAGTTGTGTTCTTAGGACAGTGTGTTGTAACAGCTTTATGGTAGTGATTGTAACAGTTGTGTTCTTAGGACAGTGTGTTGTAACAGCTTCTATGGTAGCGATTGTAACAGTTGTGTTCTTAGGACAGTGTGTTGTAGCAGCTTTATGGTAGAGATTGTAACAGTTGTGTTCTTAGGACAGTGTGTTGTAACAGCTTTATGGTAGCGATTGTAACAGTTGTGTTCTTAGGACAGTGTGTTGTAGCAGCTTTATGGTAGCGATTGTAACAGTTGTGTTCTTAGGACAGTGTGTTGTAACAGCTTTATGGTAGCAATTGTAACAGTTGTGTTCTTAGGACAGTGTGTTGTAACAGCTTTATGGTAGCGATTGTAACAGTTGTGTTCTTAGGACAGTGTGTTGTAGCAGAGCCTCCTTTTACCAGACAGGATACTGAATCTGTCAAAGACTCTGACCAGAATGAGTTTGAGGTCCCATGCTCAAGGTACAGTACATATTGCAGCTCTGCAGAAACTGGAGAGCTACTTCTTCTGAGAAAACTGACAGAAGTCAACAAATGCCGACAAAAGGGTCAAGTCAATTCTTTGTTAGTGTATTTTGCTCTTCCTTACTTGAATACAATTGCAGTTTAAAATATACCTCCAAACTCAAAACACAGCACAAAAGGGGGGAAACTGGCTGATATTGCATGCAGAGCAATCTTTCCCAACCCTGGTCAGTACACATTTTTAATGTAACCCTGGACAAGCACATCTGATTCAACTCATTGAGGGCTTGATGATGAGTTGACAAGTTGAACGAGGTGTGCTTAATAAAACTGTGTACTGTTGGGGTACTGGAGGACCAGGGTTGGGGAACACTGCTGTAGAGCAGCAGAAACGGGAAATTCTTCTCTTTATCAATTCTTGTCTTTGTCTGGGTTTTTTGTAGTTGAAAATGTAGGTCCCTTGTGCCTGTGTCTTAAGTGTATGATTGGTTGGGGATGTTTACACTGAGCTGGCTGTGATTGGTCAACAGGCACATGGAGTGTCCGCCTCCAGCTCAACCGTTAGTCCTTTGCTCAGAAGGAAAGCTTCTTGCTTTGGCTCCCGCCCTAGGAAGTTCTTCAGCATCAGTTCAGCATCCTCCGAGCCTCCGGGCTTCAGGATAAAGTTTCTGTAGTCAAGCCCCACCTGGGAGAGATGGAAAAAGATCTCGGCATTAAACAGGAGGCCATTTTAGTCCAAAAACAATTACATTTCTGTGATGGTGAAATCTTTGGAGCTCAAAAACCAAAGTCAGATGACATGACTCCAGTCCTGGAGGGATGCAGGCAGTCACTGCTCACTAGCATCAATAACCAATGACCGCTGATATAAATGACTAGATAATAGCTGAAGATGGTCAAGTGTAAAAACAGCATTGTAAATAACTAGCTCAGCTGTGCCAACCTTTGGGTTCATGATGCCCTCCTGCTTGAAGCGGGCGTAGAACATGTCCATGGAGTAGACCTCGCTCCAGAGGTAACCGTAGTACTGGGCGTCATAACCACCTGCCAGGTGGCCAAACGTGGCAGGCATGTTGGTTCCTATGGGCACAATGGCAAAGAGAAAGGATTGTTTAAAAGCAGTGACAATGATCATAGGAGTTGGCAAGATGGCACAAACATATCTGGGACCAGGCTACCAAACTACAGCTGTGATGGTGGTCTGGCTCATTAGTTGAGGTTGTCTCTGACCTGAGGATGCGGGCACACCCAGGATCTC
This sequence comes from Oncorhynchus nerka, assembly GCF_034236695.1. Classification (NCBI taxonomy): domain Eukaryota; kingdom Metazoa; phylum Chordata; class Actinopteri; order Salmoniformes; family Salmonidae; genus Oncorhynchus; species Oncorhynchus nerka. Next base: position 18,068,758 of record NC_088420.1, on the reverse strand, counting down.
CTGGCACAGCCGGGCATACTCCTCAGCTGGGTCCAGGCCATTCTTGGTGTGGAGTGCCTGGTCCACCTTGGCCAGGACAATCTGACGCAGGTTAAACAGACCTGCATGGGAGGGAGAGAGTTAACACAACACACTGATGATACCTGTAAACCAGGTAGTTCATCAGGAGTCTGGTTGGTGACCACAGCCCAATAACCCAACTTCCAGCACTGGTGTACAACGTGTTAAGGGGTGTTCTATTAAGGAACCAGGACATTTTTTTGTGGTGACCAACCCGTGTTGGCCAGCCGGGACTTCATGAGTTTATCCAGCAGGTCGTCGGGGATTGGGGCTCCCGTCTTGTAGTGTTTGGACATGCGCTGCAGGGGCTCCTTCTCCCACACCCAGTTCTCCAGCATCTGGGACGGCGCCTCCACAAAGTCCCGCTCCACGTGAGTCCCGCTGAACATGGCAAAGTCCGCCTGGTAGCAGCAGAGACAGAAGAGAGATGGGTATCTGTTAATAAACTAATCCTGAGGTGTAGTAGGTTTTAGTAGTTCATATCAGTCTGAATAAAAAACATCATGCATGTATAATATGAAATAGATATTTTAGATTGAATGATCAGAGGAGGACAATGCCCTCTCGGGCATTAAAGTAACATGTAAGAAGTCCTTGTTACAAAGTCTTTCAGGTGGATTTGACAGGAAATGAACAGCCAGAGTGGGAAATATATTAACCATCACACTAAAATGCCTTTATTCAGACAAACATTAATTTCAGTGCACAGGAACCGAACAATGCTGTATACTAGTAATGACACACCCACAAGCACACACACACACCTGAGCGCAGAGCTGGTGCATGACATGGCCAAACTCGTGGAAGTAGGTCTCCACCTCGTCATGCTGCAGCAGGGAGGGGGCATCGGCCGTGGGCTTGCTGAAGTTGGCCACCATGGCTGCCACCGCCATTTGGCGGGTCCCGTCCGACAGCAGACAGCCGGGCTGCAGGCCGAAGCAGGCAGCGTGGCCGTACTTCCCCTCTCTGGGGGGGGGGTTAAACACAATCACCATGACTGTTAAACATGACTGGCTAAATCTTCGTTTTTTTTTTTATTGTCTCCCTCATTATGTTGATGAGCAAAAGGTGAGCTCCTTCTCTAATTTAATTGCAGTTGAACTTAATTTACAAAATGACACCGTAACTCTGCAGAGCAATGAAATACAGATTTCTTCCCTCCAAAACAAATGACAAAATCCTTATAAAATATTGATATATCAAAACAATCGTACAAAACACATTGCTTTGCTTTTCATGTATTGATGTGAATATTGATGTGCATATTGATGTGTATAGTGTTTGATGTGTATACAGGGGGCACATGTTAAAGAGACCTTGGTCTCAGCATGAATCCCTGTTAAAATAAAGGCTAAATAAAATAAAATAGTAAACCAAAGGCGGCCATCTTTAAAATCCTTTTCTATCTCCTCTGCTTTCCTCCGACTCACCTTGGGAAGAGGTCCAGGTAGAACTGGCCCACCACCGTGCCCGAGGTGCGGTCCTTAACGCAGTAGAGGGTGACGTCGTCGTGCCAAACTGGGGCGCCCTCCACCAGATCAAAGGTGAGGTTGAGCAGCTCCTGGTAGATGTCCAACAGGCCCCGGGTCACCACCTCCATCGGGAAGTACTCTTTCAGCTGGTTCTGGTCCACCGCGTACTGGGTCTCCTCCACCTAAAGGGGGGCAGAGCAGAGGAAATAGATTTAATTAAACACTTCAACTTTATTTATACCCCCAGGGGCAAATATAAACCACATAGCCGAAAGGGTCAGCTTCAGCGCCGCAGTAAAAAAATACAACAACGTTTAAACATAAATATACACACACACACACACACAGGGGAGAACAAGTATTTGATACACTGCCGATTTTGCAGGTTTTCCTACTTACAAAGCATGTAGAGGTCTGTCATTTTTATCATAGGTACATTTCAACTGTGAGAGACTGAATCTAAAACAAAAATCCAGAAAATCACATTGCATGATTTTTAAGTAATTTTTTTAAATGTTATTTATTTTACTAGGCAAGTCAGTTAAGAACAAATTCTTATTTTCAATGACAGCCTAGGAACAGTGGGTTAACTGCCTGTTCAGGGGCAGAATGACAGATTTTGTACCTTGTCAGCTCGGGGATTTGAACTTGCAACCTTTCAGTTACTAGTCCAATGCTCTAACCACTAGGCTACCCCTAATTTGCATTTTATTGCATGACATAACTATTTGATACAACAGAAAAGCAGAAATTAATATTTGGTACAGAAACCTTTGCTAGCAATTACAGAGATCATACGTTTTCTGTAGTTCTTGACCAGATTTGCACACACTGCAGCAGGGATTTTGGCCCACTCCTCCATACAGACCTTTTCCAGATCCTTCAGGTTTCGGGGCTGAGGGAAGGAGGTTGTTGGCCAAGATCTCACGATACATGGCCCCATCCATCCTCCTCTGGATCATCCAGATGGTCATTGGCAAACTTCAGACGGGCCTGGACATGCGCTGGCTTGAGCAGCGGGACCTTGCGTGCGCTGCAGGATTTTAATCCATGACGGCGTAGTGTTTTACTAATGGTTTTCTTTGAGACTGTGGTCCCAGCTCTCTTCAGGTCATTGACCAGGTCCTGCCGTGTAGTTCTGGGCTGATCCCTCACCTTCCTCATGGTCATTGATGCCCCACGAGGTGAGATCTTGCATGGAGCCACAGACCGAGGGTGATTGACCGTCATCTTGAACTTCTTCCATTTTCTAATAATTGCGCCAACAGTTGTTGCCTTCTCACCAAGCTGCTTGCCTATTGTCCTGAAGCCCACCCCAGCCTTGTGCAGGTCTACAATTTTATCCCTGATGTCCTTACACAGCTCTTTGGTCTTGGCCATTGTGGATGCACACATACATATACAGTGCCTTGCGAAAGTATTCGGCCCCCTTGAACTTTGCGACCTTTTGCCACATTTCAGGCTTCAAACAAAGATATCAAACTGTATTTTTTTGTGAAGAATCAACAACAAATGGGACACAATCATGAAGTGGAACGACATTTATTGGATATTTCAAACTTTTTTAACAAATCAAAAACTGAAAAATTGGGCGTGCAAAATGATTCAGCCCCTTTACTTTCAGTGCAGCAAACTCTCTCCAGAAGTTCAGTGAGGATCTCTGAATGATCCAATGTTGACCTAAATGACTAATGATGATAAATACAATCCACCTGTGAGTAATCAAGTCTCCGTATAAATGCACCTGCACTGTGATAGTCTCAGAGGTCCGTTAAAAGCGGAGAGAGCATCATGAAGAACAAGGAACACACCAGGCAGGTCCGAGATACTGTTGTGAAGAAGTTTAAAGCCGGATTTGGATACAAAAAGATTTCCCAAGCTTTAAACATCCCAAGGAGCACTGTGCAAGCGATAATATTGAAATGGAAGGAGTATCAGACCACTGCAAATCTACCAAGACCCGGCCGTCCCTCTAAACTTTCAGCTCATACAAGGAGAAGACTGATCAGAGATGCAGCCAAGAGGCCCATGATCACTCTGGATGAACTGCAGAAATCTACAGCTGAGGTGGGACACTCTGTCCATAGGACAACAATCAGTTGTCTATTGCACAAATCTGGCCTTTATGGAAGAGTGGCAAGAAGAAAGCCATTTCTTAAAGATATCCATAAAAAGTGTTGTTTAAAGTTTGCCACAAGCCACCTGGGAGACACACCAAACATGGAAGAAGGTGCTCTGGTCAGATGAAACCAAAATTGAACTTTTTGGCAACAATGCAAAACGTTATGTTTGGCGTAAAAGTAACACAGCTCATCACCCTTAACACACCATCCCCACTGTCAAACATGGTGGTGGCAGCATCATGGTTTGGGCCTGCTTTTCTTCAGCAGGGACAGGGAAGATGGTTCAAATTGATGGGAAGATGGATGGAGCCAAATACAGGACCATTCTGGAAGAAAACCTGATGGAGTCTGCAAAAGACCTGAGACTGGGACGGAGATTTGTCTTCCAACAAGACAATGATCCAAAACATAAAGCAAAATCTACAATGGAATGGTTCAAAAATAAACATATCCAGGTGTTAGAATGGCCAAGTCAAAGTCCAGACCTGAATCCAATCGAGAATATGTGGAAAGAACTGAAAACTGCTGTTCACAAATGCTCTCCATCCAACCTCACTGAGCTTGAGCTGTTTTGCAAGGAGGAACGTCTCTCGATGTGCAAAACTGATAGAGACATACCCCAAGCGACTTACAGCTGTAATCGCAGCAAAAGGTGGCGCTACAAAGTATTAACTTAAGGGGGCTGAATAATTTTGCACGCCCAATTTTTCAGTTTTTGATTTGTTAAAAAAGTTTGAAATATCCAATAAATGTCGTTCCACTTCATGATTGTGTCCCACTTGTTGTTGATTCTTCACAAAATAATACAGTTTTATATCTTTATGTTTGAAGCCTGAAATGTGGCAAAAGGTCGCAAAGTTCAAGGGGGCCGAATACTTTCGCAAGGCACTGTACACATATATATATATATATACACTGCTCAAAAAAATAAAGGGAACACTTAAACAACACAATGTAACTCCAAGTCAATCACACTTCTGTGAAATCAAACTGTCCACTTAGGAAGAAACATATATGCTGGTGCGGTTGACCTGGCCTCCAGAATCACCCGACCTCAACCCAATTTAGATGGTTTGGGATGAGCTGGACTGCAAAGTGAAGGAAGAGCAACCAACAAGTGCTCAGCATATGTGGGAACTCCTTCAAGACTGTTGGAAAAGCATTCCTCATGAAGCTGGTTGAGAGAATGCAAAGAGTGTGCAAATCTGAAATCAAAGCAAAGGGTGGCTACTCTGCAGAATGTAAAATGTACAGTCGTGGCCAAAAGTTGAGAATGACAGAATTATTAATTTTCAAAGTCTGCTGCCTCAGTTTGTATGATGGCAATTTGCATATACTCCAGAATGTTATGAAGAGTGATCAGAGAGAAACTTCTCCCAACCATCCAGGAACAGTTTGGTGACAAACAATGCCTTTCCAGCATGATGGAGCACCTTGCCATAAGGCAAAAGTGATAACTAAGTGGCTCGGGGAACCAAACAGCGATATTTTGGGTCCATGGCCAGGAAACTCCCCAGACCTTAATCCCATTGAGAACTTGTGGTCAATCCTCAAGAGGCTGGTGGACAAACAAAACCCCACAAATTCTGACAAACTCCAAGCATTGATTATGCAAGAATGGGCTGCCAGAATGGCCCAGAAGTTAATTGACAGCATGACAGGGCGGATTGCAGAGGTCTTGAAAAAGAAGTGTCAACACTGCAAATATTGACTCTTTGCACCAACTTCATGTAATTGTCAATAAAAGCCTTTGACACTTATGAAATGCTTGTAATTATACTCCAGTATGCCATAGTATCTGACAAAAATATCTAAAGACACTGAAGCAGCAAACTTTGTGGAAATTAATATTTGTGTCATTCTCAAAACTTTTGGCCACGACTGTATTTTGATTTGTTTAACACTTGTTGGGTTATTACATGATTCCAAATGTTTTATTCAATCGTTTTGATGTCTTTACTATTATTCTACAATGTAGAAAACGGTAAAAAGTTTTAAAAAATAAAGAAAAAACCTTGAATGACTAGGTATATCCAAACCTTTGACTGGTACTGTGTGTGTGTATATATGGTGTAGCAACTATTTAATAGTTTCAAGTTTTATTAGTCATATGTAGGGGATACACATGGTTCCTTCTCGACAATGCAACAATAATAAATAATACAAAAATAAGAATAGGGACATGAAGTAAATGGCTCAGTAGAATATAATAAACATTTTAGCATGAGTATAATACAGGAAGGCACAATTTATAGTCCAATATTTACACGGGGGATTGGGGGGAAATACAACAGAACAATAATCTTTGCATCCTGCAACTCTGATATCATCCCACACCGATGTATTGATGTGTTAAATAAATCGCTGTTGGGTCACTGAGCATAACAGAGTTGTAGACATTTGTCTTTTTTCCCTCCTCTGCCCTACCTGGGTCATGAAGTAGCGCGTGTCCCAGGCTTGCAGCTCGCCATTAAAAGGCAGGCTCCTCTTCTGGCACTCCTTCTCCTTCAGCGCGAGGATGACCTTGCGCTCCTCCTCCCCCAGGGGCTTCAGCTTACGGGCCAGCTCCTCTGGAAAGTAGAAACATTACCTTATTGTCAAAGGTACACAAAGGATATGTGTATCCTCCGAAAGACAGACAGACGTTGGAGCAAAGTGGTGGTAACTAGTGTGTGTGTGTATTGTTTTTTGCAATGTGAAACATTTTGTGTTGTAGCAGTTGTGTTTGTTAATGCATAGTTGAGTGTGAGCCAGTGCCCTCAACAAATACAATATGACATCAAAACTTTGACTAAAATGGAACAGGGTGGTTACGGCCTCTGGGGTGTATAGGGAAGCAGCTGCAGCACACACACTTCTACATTTTTTATTGTCACATACACAGGATAGGTGCATTGAAATGTGTTGTTTTACAGGGTCAGCCAGAGCATTACAGTGCCACTGGAGCAACTTAGGGTTAATTATTACATATTTTTCACATTGTCGGCACAGATATTAAAATCTGTGACCTTTCGGTTAGTGGCGCAACACTTTAAATGGTAGGCTACCCGCCTTCCCAATACTTTGTTTCTGATAGAACTGACAGCAGCCTCTGCAGCTAACAATAGTAAACCACAAACAACTAGCCAAATTGTACACTGGTCAGTTGAAAATGGAATCGCGGACCATAACAACCTTTCAATGAGTTGTACGAACTGAACTCCTTTCTCAACCCCTCTCATCTCGACCCACCTAGGAAGCCAGCCACCTTCTTGCCAGACTTGGCCATGTTCATCTCCAGGACAAAGTCAGTGTGGGTGGTGAACCCCAGCAGGGAGCTCTTCTGAGCCCTCAGCTGCACCAGCTCTTTCAGGATGGCAGAGTTTTCCTACACCAGGAGAAAATTACAGAGGTTGGAATCTGAAATGAATTCGAGGGGACCATTTTTCGGGTTATACTTGGTGCTCAGAGAAAATAAAAAATGTGGAGCTGAAACGCACCACCCACAGCCTTTGTTGTCTATCATACATTTTGGCTGAAATAAACTTAATGGCACATTTCCGTGCAGCAGTTTGACTTTATCTGAGAGGGCTCAGCAATTTTCTTGCTTCGAATACTTTCTCTGGCCATTGCCGTGTTTAAAAAAAAATATTACAGTAGGTTACCCAATTCTCTTCCAATACCGGATAGTATCTCTGTCTCACAGAGAGCAGACAACGGCTCACCTCTTTGCAGCGAGAGTTGAAGGCCTCCTCCAGTTTCCTACGGGTCTCAGGGATGAAGCACTTCTTCATGGTGGGGAAGTAGTGAGGGTACTTGAGGGTGATCTTCAGCTTGTCCCCGTCCTTCTCCAGCGAGCTCAGGAAGTCCTCGGGGAGACCGCCTAAAGTTCATCGTCATACATGTCAAAAGTCATATTTCTGGATTTGCTTTCAATGATACAGCGCTTGTTGCTTATTTTTTAAGCAATTCAATTGGAAACCTGAAAACCGGACTAGAAACAGAGATCATTTTCCTGAGTACAATTTACAGGTATCTTTCCCCTGAATCAGTTATTGCCGCACTGCACTGCCACCGTCGGTGAAAGTTATGTTTTTGGCATTCTTTTGACCGTGACTTCTACAAAAGAACAGGGACCAAATCTATATCCTGTGAACTCACCCAGCTCCTCTCTGGTGAAAACCAGACTGGTGGTGTCCTCGTTCAGGTGTTTGTTGAAGTCAATGCACAGGTTGCTAAGCTTCTTCTTAATCCTTTTGACTTCCTGTTTTGAGATCGAAGTAAGACAATGGGTTGACAATGACCCTAATGATCAGAGGTAGAGCTGGGTTCAAATACTATTAGAAATCATTTCAGATACTCTAGCTGTGCTTGTCTTAAGCACTACAGGCAGGCTAAAGCAATCGCTCAGTATTGGAAAGATGGAAAATAGTATTTGAACCCAGGCCTGATCAGAGTATGAGCTTTGGAATTTAAAACCTTTCAGTAAAGTCCCTTACATCCTGTGTCTCTTTGGTCAGGTGGAGGCCATTCCTTTGGCCCAGCTTGATCAGCCTCTCCATGTACCTCTTGGATTCATCAGTGAGCGTGTCAGCGTCAAGCTTCCCCTGTGAGAGGATAAAAAGCAGAACTCAGCTGATGAGCATGATTCTGCACCCAGCTTTGCATAGCCATAGGATAATGCTAAAGACAACATGATGAGGCAATAACATGTGAAAACATACAGGCCTCACCTACCGAGATCCTATCGCTACATCGCAACAGGCCAAAGGGCGTTTTCCCCTTCTTTATTAGTCCTGATCCCTCAACAAAGTATTTATCAGCTGTACTGATCTGATGAAGTGGGCAGATGAAAGCACATCTACTGAGTGTGTTTTCAGATCAGTTTTCATCAGTCAGACTGCAGATGAAGAATAAATAAAGAATAAATCAAATGTTTTTCTTCCCCTTAATAACTTGTACCTCACAGATAACTACTTTATTGAGGAAAAATGTACTCACTACGACTGATATGTGGTTGTCTCAGAAGAATGCACTAACTGCAAGTCGCTCTAGATAATAGTGTCTGCTAAATGACTAAATGTAATTTAGCACAATATAAAGAGATGAGGACAGGAAGCCACTTCAGACTATTGAGATGGACCTCCTTTATTGACCTCTTCCTCCTCACCTCCAGTGCCACGATCCTCTGGTAGACGTCCTCCCTCATGCTCATCTCCACGTCAAACTCGGACAGCTTCTTGTCGGCGTCGGTGCTGGCCGTGCGTACATCCTTGGAGGAGGACACGTGCTGAGGGAAGTCCAGCATATTGCGCTCAACTGGAATAACATGTCAAAATGCAAGAGTGAGTAGGTATTATGAGTGTCATTTTCTTTGCAAGTGATTTTTATTATTATTTAAAACAGGGAATCGCCCTGAGACCAAGGCTTCTTTATTATTTAAACAGGGAATCGCCCTGAGACCAAGGCTTCTTTATTATTTAAAACAGGGAATCGCCCTGAGACCAAGGCTTTATTATTTAAACAGGGAATTGAGACCAAGGCTTCTTTATTATTTAAACAGGGAATCGCCCTGAGACCAAGGCTTCTTTATTATTTAAACAGGGAATCGCCCTGAGACCAAGGCTTCTTTATTATTTAAAACAGGGAATCGCCCTGAGACCAAGGCTTCTTTATTATTTAAACAGGGAATCGCCCTGAGACCAAGGCTTCTTTATTATTTAAACAGGGAATCGCCCTGAGACCAAGGCTTCTTTATTATTTAAACAGGGAATCGCCCTGAGACCAAGGCTTCTTTATTATTTCAAACAGGGAATCGCCCTGAGACCAAGGCTTCTTTATTATTTAAAACAGGGAATCGCCCTGAGACCAAGGCTTATTATTTAAACAGGGAATCGCCCTGAGACCAAGGCTTCTTTATTATTTAAACAGGAATCGCCCTGAGACCAAGGCTTCTTTATTATTTAAACAGGGAATCGCCCTGAGACCAAGGCTTCTTTATTATTTAAACAGGGAATCGCCCTGAGACCAAGGCTTCTTTATTATTTAAACAGGGAATCGCTCTGAGACCAAGGCTTCTTTATTATTTAAACAGGGAATCGCCTGAGACCAAGGCTTCTTTATTATTTAAAACAGGGAATCGCCCTGAGACCAAGGCTTCTTTATTATTTAAACAGGGAATCGCCCTGAGACCAAGGCTTCTTTATTATTTAAACAGGGAATCGCCCTGAGACCAAGGCTTCTTTATTATTTAAAACAGGGAATCGCCCTGAGACCAAGGCTTTTTATTATTTAAAACAGGGAATCGCCCTGAGACCAAGGCTTCCCTTTAAAACAGGGAATCGAGACCAAGGCTTCTTTATTATTTAAACAGGGAATCGCCCTGAGACCAAGGCTTCTTTATTATTTAAAACAGGGAATCGCCCTGAGACCAAGGCTTCTTTATTATTTAAAACAGGGAATCGCCCTGAGACCAAGGCTTCTTTATTATTTAAAACAGGAATCGCCTGAGACCAAGGCTTCTTTATTATTTAAAACAGGAATCGCCCTGAGACCAAGGCTTCTTTATTATTTAAAACAGGGAATCGCCCTGAGACCAAGGCTTCTTTATTATTTAAAACAGGGAATCGCCCTGAGACCAAGGCTTCTTTATTATTTAAAACAGGGAATCGCCCTGAGACCAAGGCTTCTTTATTATTTAAACAGGGAATCGCCCTGAGACCAAGGCTTCTTTATTATTTAAACAGGGAATCGCTCTGAGACCAAGGCTTCTTTATTATTTAAAACAGGGAATCGCCCTGAGACCAAGGCTTCTTTATTATTTAAAACAGGGAATCGCCCTGAGACCAAGGCTTCTTTATTATTTAAACAGGGAATCGCTCTGAGACCAAGGCTTCTTTATTATTTAAACAGGGAATCGCCCTGAGACCAAGGCTTCTTTATTATTTAAAACAGGGAATCGCCCTGAGACCAAGGCTTCTTTATTATTTAAAACAGGGAATCGCCCTGAGACCAAGGCTTCTTTATTATTTAAAACAGGGAATCGCCCTGAGACCAAGGCTTCTTTATTATTTAAAACAGGGAATCGCCCTGAGACCAAGGCTTCTTTATTATTTAAAACAGGGAATCGCCCTGAGACCAAGGCTTCTTTATTATTTAAAACAGGGAATCGCCCTGAGACCAAGGCTTCTTTATTATTTAAAACAGGGAATCGCCCTGAGACCAAGGCTTCTTTATTATTTAAAACAGGGAATCGCCCTGAGACCAAGGCTTCTTTATTATTTAAAACAGGGAATCGCCCTGAGACCAAGGCTTCTTTATTATTTAAAACAGGGAATCGCCCTGAGACCAAGGCTTCTTTATTATTTAAACAGGGAATCGCCCTGAGACCAAGGCTTCTTTATTATTTAAAACAGGGAATCGCCCTGAGACCAAGGCTTCTTTATTATTTAAACAGGGAATCGCCCTGAGACCAAGGCTTCTTTATTATTTAAAACAGGGAATCGCCCTGAGACCAAGGCTTCTTTATTATTTAAACAGGGAGTCCTGCACACAATAATACAAATTCACAATTCCAATGCAATAAAAACATGCAACATTTAAAAGCAATTTTTAAAAAGTAACATACAAAACAAGATCATGAAAAAACCATTCTTCACTAATAAAGTAATCAACTGTATCATGACAATGATTATATTTGGGGCTTTTTCAGTGCTCAAAGTGCTTTCGTTACTGAAAGAGGGGGACTCACCTCATCCTTTACCAATGTGTAGCACCCACTTGTAGTTTATAAATCCAGTCTAATGTGACAATTTTCAGCTTGAAACATAAGCTCAGGTTTTGGGAAATGTGCATTGTGATGAAACAGTTAATAAAGGGCCTAAAATGATGAGAGGCGGGATAGTGATAATAAAAACATGCTCTTTTGTACGAGATATTTTGCTGCACCGGGTTTATAAAAGACTACAACTGCATGATGTAACATGTACAGCCCAGTGTCCACTGCCTGTGCCCTGGTTTCAAAACAATGCCAAAAACACTATTGTGGTGAGCATAGGCTGGTCAGCTATTCTTTATGTAAAAAGTGCTGATTTGTCTATAACATTGCATACCTCTTTCCTGCCAACTCAGACATTTCCCCATCGCTTACAATGGCAGTGGAGTAGACGCTAGGTGTGGTCGCTATGAACTGCTGGACCGAACTGATTATATATCTTTAGTTTTGTTTTGTGAAACCTGCCCATCAGCTACCAACAAAGTGCATGGACTTGTTCTTTGCCCTCTTCACACAAGTATATTGGTTCTACTGAACAAATGCACCAATTATGTATCAACCTATTTATTTTATTTAACTAGGCAAGTCAGTTAAGAAAAAATGATTAATTACAATGACGACTTACCGGGGAACAGTGGGTTAACTGCCTAGTTCAGGAGCAGTTACTGGCCCAACGCTCTAACCACTAGGCTACCTGCCGCCCCAAACCTTTAGGTTCCTACATAGAGGAAATTATAGGGGAAACCTGTTGGGAAGCACTTGTCAAGTCACATACACTACCATCTAATTATTTCCTTGATGGCAGACAACTCTTTAAATAACTGGAGAGGTCGACACCATATTTTCACCACACTGCTGTAACCTTAATTCAGTCATTTCAATTCACTGTCACAATAGAGGAAAGGGGTTAAAGAAAGGTGTCTTTTTGGAGTATGAGTCTCACCCACCTGTGTACTCCACCTCTACATCAGCGAGGGATTTCAGGGTGTTCTCATAGGAAACACTGGCCAGGTCCAGGGCCCCAACACAGTCATACACCTTTTTGGTCTTGTCAATAAGCTCATCTGAGAGCTGATGGATTTGCTCTGGGGTCAGGTCCCAGCGCAGGCGGTTGTCAGCACACACTCGCGCACCACTGCCAGACGCCACCTCTCCTGTGGGGTGAAATAAGGAATGGTCACGAGTTGGATGGTTCGTCTTGGAAAAGGCCTAACTGCTGAACTGTGAGGAAGTGTACAGGTTATAAGGAAATAGCTTGGCGGCATTCAATGGCATTTGCTATAAACTATGCCTAGTTTCAGCATCAGCACTGCTCACGTGGTCAGGAGGTACTGTGGCTGATGTACAATCAACACTACTGTGACCGTTTTTACACCCCATAAAAATACTAGCTAGCAACAGTTCAGTGCTGCCCTTAAAACACTAGCAACCAATTGGCAGTATGCAAATGACAACCCATGATAGTAATAATAGTGTTGACATTTCTACTATTTAATCTATGGAAACTATGTGGATGTGCATTGTAGTAGCTAATCCAGTGATACTTTGGGGTTCAACACTGATTATCTAACACAATTAGCTAACGCTAGCAAACGATCGTTTAATTAATACATTAGGCGGTTGTCATCCCCCCTACTGAAATATATATCTAGCTAGCAAATGTAAGAGGGCATTGTCAGTACAGCTTACTTTGTACTTCACAAAGATTGCAACATTTGGAAGGTTCCGGTTCATTATCAAAACGCGCCAGTGGGATTCTTGCCAACTTGTAATCACGCCTGGCTTTTGATCTAGTTGGCTAGGTAGCTAACTGAATGGGACGGATGCATGCTGTATTGTAACTAGCTAACTATCAATCGTGTTAGTGCGTGGCTAAGCTGGTTATTTAGCTAGATGCGATGAACCTGCAGGGATGTGCTTGCTTGCTACAAACAACATTTTAATAGCATGCAATACATTTTCTGTTAAATAAGGTTAACGTTAGCTAACTAACGTAAAGCGTTAGTAACCAGAAAGCGTTATCAAGTCCAGCACAGACTGACGATTGAATATGCAAAACGTTGATCTTATTCATTTGACAAATACCTGTTACAAAATACCCAATGTAATATTAATGAATTTCGTAAAGACTCACCTCTCGGTGCCATATTTCAGAAATCTGAGAAGCAACGTTCGCGGTGAGTTTTACAGCCTGTGGTTGACGATGCCAATTCAGCGATTAGGGGTTTTGACCACTGATGTTTCCCTTAGTTACCACAGCCACAAAGTCTAAATTTGAGGCACGCACACTGACGTAAGGACGCATGCTTCAGCCAACGCAGATATGACGCGTCACACATGCGACGAAAATCAACACATTTTTTCCCCCATCACCACCAGCTAACGTTAGTGCAAGGAACGTCTGAAGCAAAGGCAACTGGTAAGAGTAATTATTGCTAGTTAACACATTTGTATATATGTTATATTGTGTGGCATAGCTGAACGTTCTTTAAACTACATAGCTATCTGTCAGTTGAGTAAATCGGGGTAAAGTGCTCAGAAAGCCATGTTATTGCCGTCATGTCAGTGTAGCTATCTAGCTTAGCATTAATCAAGATACTAGTTAGCTCTAGTTAAGCTATCCACGTACGTTTAAACAACTCCCTACACGTAAACAAAATTAGCTTGTCTGTTTATGTGGCAATACACCGAGTGCTTTCACATGGCAGGCCAACTGCTAGCTGTGTTAGCCGTATTAGCTAGCAGCCGACCATAAGCAACTTACTAGAACAGTCTAGTTAGCAACGTCACCTGCCAAGTAAACTAGCTTGATTGTTAGCATGTTTGTTGTTAGTTTCGTTTCTTAATCCTAGACTATCTAGTCACTAGCGGACTAAACTCCACGTTGAACTTAAGTCCGCTATCGAAACAGATGGTAACGTATAGGCTTTTTTGTTATGTCGCTATAATAGAAATGTAAGAGACGATTAATCCCAACCAGGATGTTTTTTTATACATACATCTAATTAACTTTCTTCTTCAGGGTCCCTCGCAATACACATTCTACTGAGAGGTTTGGACCTCAATCCAAAATGACAGACACAAAGCGTCTTGCCATCTCCATCATTCAGTTTCTTCATGATCAACTGGGCTCTGGGAGTCTATCGTCAGATGCTCAGGAAAGTTTAGAAGGTAAGTTGGAGTAAGGAAGCCAAGAGTCAGTCTGAGGAGATGGGTTCTCAGCCTACGTTGGATGATGGCCAGGGACTCCACTGTGTCCAGTTATTGTCATTGCCATTCCTAAACATCTGATTATTTTCCAGTTGCAGTCCAATGCCTGGAGACTGCCTTCGAGGTCTCGACCGATGACCAGACCCCCCTATCTGTCACTCAAACATTACCAGAGATTTTTGCCTCTGCGACACAGAAGGTAGACTCAAAAGACATCCACTTAATATGAAGGTGATTGTGGCCAATAGGCCTTTGTCTCAGATGTGTTGACTGTCTGTTGCAGCATCCCGAAACCTCCCAGGTGAAAATAAACACAGCCACAGATTCCCCTACTGGGGAGGAAGTAGCAGAGGCAGAGAGACTCAAAACTGACGGTAGGACCTCCTCGTAATAGTTTGTGCATTACTCAGTCTTCACGATCAGCTTTAGTATTTTATTAGGATCCCCATTAGCTAAAGCAGCAGCTACTCTTCCTGGGGTCCACATAAAACATGACATTATGGAACATTAATAGACAAGGACAGTACTATGTTCTTTAAAATAAGATTGTATGAAAATGTGCTTTTATGCCTTGACATTCCATGCATTGTGTACTCATAATCATCATCAATGCTAATGGCTATACTGCTGCAATTAATTTCTCCCATGCGTGCTCTAGTGCTACAACTGCTTTCTCTAAGCCAGCCCTGATATCCTTATTTCACAGCTCCAGTGTTCTGTCACAACACCAGAAAGAATCTCACAACATCAGGGGGAAAAACAGAAACAATCCCTGTCCTTATACCTTTAGCAGTCTGACTCTAATATTATCAACAGATATGAACATTTGAGTCTAACATCCTCAACTTAGTACAAACACACTGGCAGAATCATGTGTTTACCATATGTGTCCTTCCGTCTGACTTCAATGCTAAGCATAATCATGTGATGCAAAGATGCTATTGAATGTTAACACAACACATGGAAATGTGAAGTTCAATCAAAGTAATTTAATCCTGCTCAGTTCCCCTGATGTGAACAGATCCACATACCACACTGAACGTTGCGCTCCCTCTAAAGTTCCCATGACGTGTACTTAGCTCTCTTCAAATCTAAAGAGCTGTTTGTAGGCCTATAATATTTGTATTTTCTTTATGGCAGGCAATGATCAAATGAAGGTTGAGAAATTTGGGGCAGCTGTGGAATTCTACTCAAAGGCTATTGCCATAAACCCCCAGAATGCAGTCTACTACTGCAACAGGTATTGACCAACAAACTCCTGAACTTGGAGGACTCTGACAATTAGTCACACATTGTGTATGTCCAAATGCACATTTTGACGATTTTCACTCATGTATGCAGCTTTAGTCAAGCAATAAATCAATTTAAGTTTTTGTGAAGTACTGCTAATTGTATGGAATTGTTTTTGCTAGGGCTGCTGCATACAGCAAACTAGGCAACTACGCTGGAGCAGTTCAGGACTGTGAACTTGCCATTGGGATTGACCCAAACTACAGCAAAGCATATGGAAGAATGGGGTAGGTTAGACACTAGCGTTCAATATTACCGTGGACATGGGCTAGTGTGTTGCTGCTTTGTTATTGACTGATGATTGTGAACATACATTGACTTCAAACGTCCCATGCTTCCAGGTTGGCTCTAGCCAGTTTAAACAAACACACAGAAGCTGTAGGTTATTACAAGAAAGCCCTAGAGTTGGACCCAGAGAACGACACCTACAAATCCAACCTGAAAATAGCAGAGCAGAAAATGGAGACTCCAAGCCCAGTAAGTTGGTAACATCTCAACCACAATGGAGAATGTATATCATTGTTGATCATGTTATTTTTTTCTTCAGACAGGAGGAATGGGAGGAGTTGATCTGGCTGGTTTGCTCAGTAACCCTGGTTTCATGAACATGGTGAGTTCCCATGAAAGCTGAAATGTGTAACTTTTTGGGTGACCTGACCAAATACACATAGAGATAGGAGTTATAGATCTGTCATTGTCTTTGAAAGCAAGTCTAAGACGCAGTAGATATGTTGTGTGCTATTTCTGTGCTTCCCATTCTTACATTTCATTTTTGTATGTTTTAGGTTTTGTACACAAGCTCAAAATACAATGTTTTTGGTTATGGGAAATATGTATTTCACAGCGGTTTAGATGGTACAATGATTCTCTACACTAGCTTGTTTTGTCACACAAACTGAAATTAGGCAAACCCCCCCCCCCCACCACCACCCACCCATAAAATGGCGGCGCGATTTCTGCGTAGTGCACCTTTAACTAAAGCTGGCCTTTTTCAAATGGAAAATACTAGGAATGACAAGAGAACATTAATTGGCTAATGGCAATCAAGCTGCGTCAACCATAAACAAAAAGTACCGCCATCATGCTCGTAAACAATTTATAGTGTTTAAAAGCCATATTAAAGTGCCTTCAGAAATTATTCACACCCCTCAACTTTTTCTACATTTTGTTACAGCCAGAATGTAAAATGGATTAGATTGCGATTTATCTTGTCACTGATCTATGCACAATACCCTTTTTTTTGTCCGAGTGGAATTCCATTTTTCTTTTAAACTTGTACAAATTAATTAAAAATGAAAAGCTGAAATGTACACATTGGATGTTGTATCAATACACCCAGTCACTACAAAGATACGGTCGTCCTTCCTAACTCAGTTTTCAGAGAGGAAGGAAACTGCTCAGATTTCACCATGAGGCCAATGGTTACTTTAAAACAGTTAAGAGTTCAATGGCAGTGGTAGAACTGAGGATGGATCAACAACATTGTAGTTACTCCACAATACTAACCTAAATGACAGAGTGAAAAGAAGGAAGCCTGTACAGAAACATTCATCCTGTTTGTAACAAGGCACTAAAGTAATGCTGCAATAAATGTGATAAAGCAATTAGCTTTTTTATCCTGAATACAAAGTGTTATGTTGGGGGCAAATCCAATACAACACATTACTGAGTACAACTCCATATTTTCAAGCATAGTGGTGGCTGCATCATGTTATGGGTGTGCTTGTAATCATGGTTCATTCTGCTATCCACCAGACACTGGGGGATTAATTCACCTTTCAGCAGGACAATAACTTTAAAATACAAGGTCAAATCTACACTGGAGTTGCTTATCAAGAAGACGGTGAATGCTCCTGAGTGGCCGAGTTAAAGTTTTAACTTAAATCTATGGCAAGACCTGAAAATGGTTGTCTAGCAATGATCAACAACCAATTTGACAGCCTGAATTTTTAATTTATTTTAATTTTAAAGGATGATAGGCAAAAGTTGCACAATCCAGGTGTGGAAAGCTCTTTACCCAGAAATACTCTCTGCTGTATTCACTGTCAAAGGTGCTTTTACAAAGTATTGACTCAGGGGTGTGAATACTAATGTCAATTAGATATTTCTGTATTTCATTTTCAATAACATGCTTTTAATGAGTTTCCCACTAGTTGGAGAGGCGTTCAACTGGACCCCCCCCCCCAGTCATATTTATGGGATGTCATGAATGCAGCATATGTAGAGAAGGTTTACTGAATTAGAAATCATATTGACATTGTTAGGGCTGCTTTGTCCTAGGCGTCCGGTTTGATGAACAACCCACAAGTACAGCAAATGTAAGTTATCCATTAATTGTCTATCAAATACATTTGTATTTTTTTTAGATGTAGCACAAGTACTTTGTAAATTCACTCTGAGATTCCACAATTAGTTGTGAAATGTAGGGCGCTTTTAAAGTAAATGCATGTAGACCACCTTTCTTGTCTGTATTGTACAGGATGTCGGGGATGATGTCAGGGGCTTATGGGCCAATGGGAGCTCCAGCAGTGCCTGGGTTAGGACCAGGGTTAGGAGCCGCACCAT
This sequence comes from Oncorhynchus nerka, assembly GCF_034236695.1. Classification (NCBI taxonomy): domain Eukaryota; kingdom Metazoa; phylum Chordata; class Actinopteri; order Salmoniformes; family Salmonidae; genus Oncorhynchus; species Oncorhynchus nerka. The sequence goes on along the minus strand of NC_088420.1, from coordinate 18,050,285 downwards.
TAGGAGCTGGACCAGGGTTAGGAGCCGGACCGGCAGCAGGAGTTGGAGTAGTGGGAGCTGGTCCAGGTGACATCTCTGGTCTCATCCAAGCGTAAGTCTACCACCAGCTCTACTCACTCTGTGCCAAATATTACTTGTCTATTATACCCGTAGCATCAGTGATAAAGACATGATAACATTTTAATGTGAGTATTAATAAAATGCATTGTTTTTGTGACTTGTACTTGGTAACTGCCATTCCATCACCTCGCTGTGTCCATGTCCATTTAGGGGCCAACAATTTGCGCAGCAAATGCAACAGCAGAACCCAGAGCTAATTGAACAGCTGAGGAGTCAAATTCACAGCCGGACACCTAGTGGTAGCAACGAAGAACAACCTTGACCCTCAGACGGGTAAGATTAACATTTTGAAATGGTTATGGGTTGGTCCATGTATTGTAGATTAGTACTGGGTTTTTGCAATGTCTTTATTCCCCTTTACAAAGCGCACATGTAGAGCTCATCATAAAATGGTCTGCTCTCCCTTTTCTGACAGAGGAAGATTTGTGTGGAGAAGTGAAGACATGTATTTTTTTTTCTATGTATGATTTGTATTATCTCCCAACTCTATGGACAAAAAGCTTTTCATCACTGAGTAATTACTGCATGTGTGCTCCACCCCCCCCCCCTGTTTTTAAGGAAACTGATCAGCAAAGCCTTGCGGGAATGATGAAATTTGATAAACCTGCTGTCAACAGATATCTAGTCCGAAGTGTCTGCAATGTCACACCAGTTTAGCTCTTGGTTTAGCTGTTTAATGTTACTATTCCTTGCCAGTGAACTGTTGTCGGAACTGAACACCCCCCCGTGAACTACATGCAGCTGCATCACTTGAGCTTTATCATTTCAGGTACACAGAAACACCTTGAGATTATTATGCGATGATACAGTTTAGCAGTCATATAAATTTGAGAAGCATCTATTTGTACAATGAAATACTGGTTGGCAGGGATGGTATCTAGAGTACTGTCAATATTATGGGAATTTCTGTGAGTATGTAAGTCGCTCTGGATAAGAGCGTCTGCTAAATGACTTAAATGTAAATGTAAATGTAAATTTCAAATTAGCATATCAAATAGGACCTATTGGTGTCCTCTGTAATCCAGGAGTTGTTTAAGCATGATACACTGTTTTTTGTTATTTTATAATACGAATGTCAGTGTTACACTGTTTGGGTTTTTTTCTAATGTGGGTGGCTGTCTGTTTTTGTTCACAATCTATGATTAAATCATACTAATAAATTACCCTAACATGTTTGCTTGATTTTTTTTTATTTAAAAAAAAAATAAAAATTAAACCCATGTGTTATTTCAATTTAGGAAATTAATTTAAATTAAATTGAAAATTCCATTTAGAAAATATATTCATGAATTAAAGTTTTGACTTGATTGCATTGTTATTGATGCATTTTGTACAAGACTAAGCTCAGGAGTTTAGATTTAATTTACAGTAGAGAAACCTCAGTCATCTGGAGACCTCTGTTTACAAAAGCCCTTTCATTGAAACGGTATCACTTAGCTCATTGCAAGCTTTTGCTGCGCTCAAAACTCGTAAATTTCCAACTTCAGTGTGTTCAACACAACTGGGAACTTCAGTAAAATAACAAACCTTTGCTGGGAAAAGCGTTTTCACTGGTCATCCAACTCGGAATTCCAAGTCGGAAACTTAATCTTTATAAAACCAAAGATAATGGATGTACTATCAAGATGCATGTTTTGTTCTTCAAATTCGACACTCATTGCTCTCCATAAAAATAAAAAAAACACCCCAAATACAATAGGATTTTGAGAGTTCTTTGTCAGAGGCCATATTGTAGAATGGAAATGTTAAATGTACTGTAGAAAAAAAATCTTCTGGAATGATTTCAATTGTCTACAGTATGGGCTGGTTTCCCAGACTCCAGTCACACCTAGGCTTAAGACTGGAGAGGACGGAAGAGGGTGAGTTGGAATATACAATATTTAGCTTTGGTACAAGCATGCTAGGGGTTGGAATATACAATATTTAGCTTGGGTACAAGCATGCTAGAGGTATACCAGATGAGACGAGCTGACCGTGGCCCCTATTGCAGCATAAACACAGGGGTATCGAGAGACTGGCGCCGTCCAACGCCAACCCTGAGTGCAACAAGCCAGGGACTCAGCCCCCTGTAATAGTAAGTGGTATGAAATCCCAGTTGAGATTGGGGAGTCGACCAAGCAGAGACCGCAAGGATGGTTCATCAGTCCAGTACCTTGGGACCTGATGCTTCTGCTTGGCTCTCAGCATTAGGGAACTAGCGTCCTGTCCAGGAGGTAGAGGATACTAGTACATCAAACTGCCTTACGTGACAGAAACAGGAGAGGCTTCTGCCCATATGGGCCGCACAGACCAGGATTATTTGTCCAAGGTTTAGCTACGTAATGTAATTTACTTGAATTTACAAGACTGAAATCAAGCCTGAGTCTCACATAAGAGGAGCTTTGTAGGAGAAAGCCCTGTATCCATTTGTTTTCTAAAATATTGGAGGAACAAGAAGTCCTGCATCTTGTGGTTCTCTTCTGTTTTCCCTTTAACACATACTCTATTGCAAGTTTTCACGATGCGAGATATGACAAGTTAGAATAGCAGTTCATTTTTATTGTTGGCTTGATGGATGATCTAACACACGTCTGTCTACTTATTGTAGCTATCTAACGTTAGTCATCAGAGTTAGCTAGTTTACTAACGACCTTGACTAATACCACTCCTTTCTGTCCAGACGCTTTATCAATTTTGTTTACAACAAATGTGGTCCTTCTGTTTATAATGGTTCAGATTGTCTTCAAGAGGCTAGTAAAATACTTCTGCAGACGGGACTATGACGTATCGTTTACAAAATCGATATCCCTTCTAGCCAGTTGTCTTGAAAGCATCTCCGCCAATCAGAAACGTTTTCGTCATGTGAACAGGAAGTGTTACGGGGGGGGAAAGCTGTGAAAGGTCAGTGTAGAGGTATTTCATATTTCTCGTCAAAATGCCCGATAGAAATTATTATGTACGTTTCAGCTGCTGGGAAAGCTTGCAACGTGACTCAAATTAATATTAATGATAACTAGCACCCACTTAAAGCTTTGTTTTGTGAACTGGTCGACCCGATAATTTGCCAACGTTATGTTGACATGCGTGCTAGTTTGGCTAGAATAGCTATAGGGGTCTTCTCATAAACTAGGGAAACGTTACCAGTGCGCTGGACAACTTTGTTACAGCTGTTGCTAAATCATTGATAATCTGCTTATTATTTTCATGTCATTACATTAAGATATGAGGGGGAACATAGCTATATAAGGTTATATTCAATAATATTCACGAGTTGATTTAAAACCGACGTTTAACCCATTATCATGGTTGGTGTCTTAAAAACATGACTTTTCTGTCCTTGCATTTACGGCAGTGTAAATTGTAGTTGTATCAAATATTAAGCATGAATCAGTTAAATTAGATATTCAAGTTGAACCTTGTAAGAATCCTGGATCTAGCTGTCGGACTGTTTTTTTTTTTGTATAGAGATCGCTGAAATATTTAATGTGATTGTAAAATCGAATGCTTCTAACCGAAAGTCACTTTACCTTGATACTTAACCCAAATCCTTACTGTCATTAACATGGTTCTTCAACAATTTAGCATAATACTTGTCAGATGTGCATTTGGTGTCAAGCTGTTTAATTACGCGGTAATAGTCTATCCTATTTTACACGTCATCATTTGATCCAGGAAGGAATTTTCTGAATGACAGTCAAGTGACGAACAGCTGTTGTGATGGTGCGTGCATACGATGTACCAGCAGACACAGCCTAAGTGCTTGAAAGAAGGTATTCGCGAGGAATGTCCAGAATATATTGGTTTATTCATTAAGCTGATGAAGACAGTTGTGCCTGGATCCCCATTGAATCTAATATCCTTAGGGAATTGATTTTGATCATGTGATTTACAGCGTTAGATTTAACAGAGAGTGCATCAAGGTAATGAGTTTTCGTGCTTCGGATTGGACACGGGGTCTATTGTGCGCAATTGTGTAAAATAGACTATTGTGCAACACCCCACACTTCATTTTTCTGGATCTAATGACAAATGACATAGCCCAGTGGGCTTCTTCACCGCATGATTTGGTAATGAAATAACATGACAAATACATTTTGGTTTCCATGTTACACCTTAAATGTTAAACAATAGGCCTACAAGGGGCTTGAAGTAGCCTACTTGAACTTTAATTTGGAGCTCAGAAATTGAAGTACTAGTATAGGCGCATTGGCAATTTTAGCATGTACATTTTCGTGGGGCAACCCCCCATTTTCGTGGGGGGTTGCCCCACCAAAATGCCACTACACAACGCTAAACAATACATTGATTGCACTATAACAGTGGCAAGCGGTACCTACAAACTGTTAGGGCCTACATAAAGCTGTCCCAACAGCAGAGCTTTCTTTCCAGCACCATGGAGTGAATCCTTACCACCACTACCCCTGGCTATCAGCGGAGCCTTGTCTGGCAGCGAAACAATTCATCCTGCCTTGTTTACTGCCTTTTTTTTAAACAGCTGATATGGCTGACCATATCTCCCTGCATATTACATCATTTATGCAGCAGCTTATAAGACATTTTTGGACTCACCTTGTGTGCGGCGGTCCTTCGCTTGCAAATTTTGTCATCGAAGGAAGAGAGATTTACAATTCTGAGTCAGATGACAAAGCGTATTTTCCCAGTCTGACTTCCCAGTTGCAATGCTTGCGGTTTGCCACTGTCACCGATTCCTTCCTAACAACTCATTGTTGAATTTGCGATGGCTGATGAGCACCGATATGTTTTTATCTATAATTTCTCATTATTTCTCTTCATATGACAAAGATTAAAAAGGATTTGCCAGTAGATTGTCTACTTGATTTATGATAACTGCAAGCTAAGCTTTTGAAAGTAAGATGTTGACATGATCAGTCCAATCAAAGCTACTGTAGATATGTGATTTGACGTCATTTTATCTGTGGCCAATGACCTTCTTGGAAGGCCACTTCTAATCTAAGTCTATGGCTGAACCCAATGGGCTCACATTTTTTATATCTACCCTTACTAAAGGTGGGTTAAGTAGTGTCCACATGGTGACAGAACACTGAGCCAATCACGGTGCAATGCTCCTATTTTCTGCTGGCCTGCCCCAGCACAAACAGCGCTGAGTTAGACTGAAACACCTGCATTTTGGAGCTGCCTGTTTTGTACGTGGCTTTACTAACTTTTTTTTAACGTTGTCTGCAAACTGATATGTGACACGTATTAATTCCAAAATAACATGCAGAACAGGCAAGCCCCCCCCCCCCCACACACATTTATTTTTTTGCAAAAAATGTGGGTCTCAAAATCTGGGTTTTGGTCGCTTAATCATTATGAAAAGAGCGATGGTACGATTCAAATGGTGAGATTAATTCTACCGCTATTCACAACCTTATTATGTGTGCCTGCAATATCGATTTTTGTCCATATTGCCCAGCTCTAAATTATGCTTTGCAACATTCAAGATTGCATATCTAGCTATCACAGCTGTTATCATGTTGAATCAAACCAGTCAACAAGGTGGCCATATTAGCTTAGTTAAATGATAGCTAGCTAGCTGTTCTAGTTTCTGACTGATTGTCATGACAAATAAAGCTATAAAAGTTTGTTTGCACATCTTTGACATTTTTCTTTTTTCATTTGTTGTTCATGTCACAGCTGGAATTGTCTCTGGGACCAGGATGACGAGACTCTCTGTGACCTGACAGAGAAAAGGAGCAGAAGAGGCTTTGAGGGTTATGTGCCACTCATATTACTGAGCAATACCATATCTGGACATCATGGAGCTTGTAGTGGCCAAGGTCCTTTGCCTTCTGGGAGTATTTGCCCTCATGTTGGCTGGAATTCTTGTCCCAGTGCGCCTAATGATGCAGGTGGATTATGAAAAAGCCCAAAACTACAGGAAGGCTCTTGCACTCTGCAATTCTTTTGGGGGTGGTGTATTTCTGGCCACTTGCTTCAATGCTCTTTTGCCAGCAGTAAGAAACAAGGTAGGTAGCCATGTCTTATCAAAAGGGAACCATGGGGCTCTCTCTGAAGCTTGGCTGATGTGTAAAACCCATGAATTCAGACAAAGAAGTTCGTACTCAAAAAGATGTCGCGTAAAGCTTACTTCATTATTCAATGTTTTTAATTATTTTCACTGCATCAGGGATAGCGTACACAGACGTCTCGGGCTTTACAGCTTTCTTCGGTGTGTGTAGGTCTTGAAAACATGGTATTTTGCAGAGTAAAATGTATTTTAAATAAAAAATATATATATATTATCTTTTTAATTATATTCCGATAATCTGTCGAAACCGCAACCATTTTGCTGTTGCAGAATGTTTATATGCTGATGTTAATTTATTGAGTGTCTTTTCTTTAGGTGGATGAGGTCCTAAAGCTGGTGAATATAACCACAGACTACCCCCTGGCAGAGACCATGATGATGCTGGGCTTCTTCCTCACCGTCTTTGTGGAGCAGGCAGTGCTCACCTTCAAGAAGGAGAAGCCATCTTTCATCAACCTGGAGACCTTTAACGCAGGGGTCTCCGAGGCTGGGAGTGACTCTGAGTATGACACTCCATTCATTTCACCCACCCGGGGCTCCGCTGTGGGCCACCACCATGGGCATCACCACGGACACCTCAGCCCCACTGAGCTGGCCAGAGCTGGGCCTCTGCGGCTGGCCAGCCTGGTCCTGGCTCTTTCTGCCCATTCTGTGTTCGAGGGGCTGGCCCTGGGCCTCCAGGAGGACGGGGCCAAGCTGGGAAGTCTCTTCCTGGGGGTGGGCATCCATGAGACCCTGGCTGCTGTAGCTCTGGGGGTGAGTGTGGCCAAAGCTGCTTTGCCCATGAGGGATGCCATCAAACTGGGTGTGATGGTCAGCCTCATGATACCCATTGGCATCGGACTGGGCATGGGCATCAATAGTGCCCAGAACCTGGCAGGCAGTATTGCCTCTGTGGTGCTCCAAGGCCTGGCTGCTGGTACTTTCCTCTTTGTCACCTTCTTTGAGATCCTGTCTCGGGAGCTGGAGGATAAACATGACAGACTGCTGAAGGTGCTCTTTCTCATACTGGGCTATGGGGTACTAGCAGGCCTAATGTTCATCAAGTGGTGATGGGCAGAAGAGGCCTTTTTAATGCACTGAGATGTCTATGAGTATCTTACTGGCCACACTTTGCATTGTGTGCACACCTGCACTACCACAGTAAACTTTTTTTGTTTTGATAAAGGGGTAAGGTAAATCAAGTTTAATAGTTTTTTTTTCTTTGCATTTAAACGGGGACATGTTTGCTTACTAAGTAAGGCTACGTTACTGTTTTAGTTTCTGCCATAGTGAATACTCCCATGTTCCTGCCATTGAGTAGCAATAGTAAAGTCAGTCACTTTGACAGTATGCTTTTGCATGTGTTGCCAGACACATGATTACATCTCATGTAGAGATATCAGGAAAAGTACTCTATAGCATTTCAAGTAAAGACACTGTTGTCTTATTGGCATTTTGCAAGATGAGTGAAGTGATATACAACTTTATGTTATAAGTAGGTTAACTACTGTATCCCTAATCAAATATAAGAACCAGTTCCCTGGAAAGCTTTTGAGTAGCCTGTTGTATGGTCCTGATATCTATCGTCCGAGATGAAATCCATGGTCTACTTTTAATTTTTTTTTGTTATTTTAAACATTATACATTTTAACAGGGAGTCACATTGAGAACCATGTATCTTTTTATAAATGATGTACAGGTTTTATGGGTAGTAGAAGGTCTATTATATTTCATATTTTGTTTTAATGATTATGAAGGATGGGAAGACCAATGTGGTCTCTACTGTACATTGTTGTCACATTTGTGTTGTTTGCAAATAATGGGATCCCTGTGACTGAAACCTTCAGACTTGGAGCTCTTGTTTGTATTATGTGTTAGGTGTCTTTACCACAGTTCGCTATGACAGATACATTTTATACAGCTTCTTAGATGTAATTTAGCCATTTTCAACTAAACACTCCTATTGCAAATACTGCCCAGGAGTATCCTTGTTTGTTTCATATATTTGTTTTCTCCTAATGTGAATGTGTAGAACTTGTTTTGCAGATGCCACTTACTGAAGGAAGCCTACAGATAAAGGTACATTTATCAAGTTCAGAACTTGCTGCACTCTCTAAAATCTACATAAGATCAATTCAATTGTTGTTGGTCACATACACATATTTAGCAGATGTTATTGCGGGTGTAGCAAAATGCTTGTGATTATATAAACATATAGTAGGCTAGGTCAGTTTGAATTTGTTCATGTCAATTTTTGCTTTTAGGGACTTTAAACAAAAGGAAACATTAATTGCTATTTTAATGCTGTATTCCAAAATAAATTGTACTGCTAAATTATTCAGTGGCAACCAGATTTCCTTATATAATGAGCAGTGGAAATGCACATAAGTTATGACTTGTATTGCAACATGGTAATGGTTTAATAAACTACTTTATGTTAGATGAAATAGTAATCCTTCAAGGAAAACTGTTTGCAATGTTATGACAATTAATTTATTTTCCTTTGTTGAAACTATACCATGTTTTGGCAGTAAAAGTTTCCAGAAATTTGAATTCGATTGATTTTAGCACTAAAGACAAACCTTACCCACTCCTTGGCCAGATAAGTCTTTGCCTGAGGACTAGAATTGGCAGTACTAGAGTAGTATCCTGTTAAATACATCTAGAGGGTCAGAGTAGACATGGTTTTGACTCAATGCCCTGTTCAGCATGTTAAAAGTTAAACTTCTAGCTAATTACTGAGTGGGTATTACTGAAGGTTCTGAGTATTCCCCTACCAAAATAATTCTTATCAAAGTAAATGAACCATGGGAACAGTCAACAGTGATTCAAATCTACTACTGTAATAAATATGTTTCACATTCTCAAACATGATGGGATATAAAAACCAAGGGTATAGGGGGAATTCAACCTAATTACAAATTCACCTCACCATATTAATACCCAGAAAGACAGCAAATCATCATTCACTGACTCCAGGACCATGCTAGGTATCCATGAGATGTTAGCTCCGGCCCTCATAACTCAATGCAAATGGGTCCGTATAGATCAGAAACCTTTTCGTGGCAACAGGAAATATTACTGCTGTCCTGTGCTGGACAAAAGTATACCAAAATGCTTAGGTTGTTATATGTTAATGGAATGTTATAATACGTTAATTATTATGTAGCAAAGAGTACGTCAATAGTTAAATGTAAATCCACAGAAAATACATTCAGTGGCACATTAAGAAGATCTTGAATTAATTGAAGACCTTTTGGCACACACATCTAGGTCAAAATGTGGCACAACCTCTTCCCAAGCCTCTCAAACTAGTTGCATTAACCATTGCTTAACTGTTGGCTCACCTTTCCACCTACGCATCTTATATAGCCTGTGCGGGGTTAGGATTTGATTGGATTGCAGCCATCCCTTTGTTTTGTTATCTAGATCACAATGACGATCAAACTTTATAAGATTGACCTTAATGGGGATTCATCTACTGATTCTTAGATGTTCGAGATGGGATCAGTTGAATTGGGATTCATTTAATCTCAGTTCATAAATTCAATTTGAAAGCACATTTTAAAAAATAATCAAGGATGCGAATGCAAACGTTTCTGAATGTATAATTTAATTGTGCAATGCTGGAAAAAAAATTGGCCTACAGGCGGCCATATTAGTCAGCTAATACTTTGTTATTTAATCATTTAAAAATATATATTTTGTATTATTCTATTTTTCAGGGGGTGCTGCAGCATCCTCAGCACCCCTACTTCCCACAGCTATGCCCTCAGTAGCCTATAACGTGTCCAAGAAAGTTAAAGGTCCTGCGAAAAGCAAGGTTGTTGCAGATTGCCTGTTACACCTAGAAGAGGATGGACCTTATGTTCTTAGCTTTGTTCCTCTAGGCTTTTCTCTAGGCCTCTAGGGAGTTTTTCCTGGCCACTGTGCTTCTGCTTCCACTTCTGCTTGCTCTTTGAGTTCTGCTGATGTCAAAAGAGCTTTATAAATGTGATGATTGCTTGAGATGACAAGACATCAACAATGAAGAAGTACATAATCATGGCAGACGCCTAACAAGAGAGAATTGTTAGATTTTATTACACACTTTTAAGCCTCTTAGTCCCGCTAATTCTCCCTGACTAGGCTGTGGCTGGCAGGTGTTTACTCTACACAGCAATGATGGCTTAATCCCCATGTAGGCTATGTGGTTCCTCAGAATCGCCCCACTCCAGAAGAATTTGACGGTCTTCCCAGTGAAGGACTTGGAACTATGGAGGAGCTACTACTGCCCACTGAACGCGAGGAGACGCGCTCCAACAATAGCTCATATTCTCCAAGAGGAGAAACCATGTACCAACGTGTCAATAGATTTCTCCATGGGGCTTTTGTTGATGACTTGAAACAGTGGTTAAGGGGCTACGTGAAGCGCAACGGCTTGCTGACGCTCTCGGTTTTTGCCGTGTTGACGGGCTGTGTCCTGGGGGCTGTGTTAAGAGGGAGCCATCTCTCTACCCAGGTAAGTTGCTCGTTATCACAGTCAGATGCATGTGCAAATTCTGTTTGATTATTTGATGTGCCAGCCTTCCAGGTCCATATGTCTCTTGGTTTGAAAGTCTCTTAGCAGTGCATACATACACTGAGTGTACAAAATATTAAGAACACCTTCCTAATATTGAGTTGCCCTCCCCTCAGAACAGCCTGAATTTGTTGGGGTATGGACTCTACAAGGTGTCAAAAGCGTTCTACAGGGATGCTGGTGCATGTTGAACCCAATGCTTCCAACTGTTGTGTCAGGTTGACTGGATGTCCTTTGGATGGTGGACGATTCTTGATACACACAGGAAACTTGAGTGTGAAAAACCCATCAGCGTTGCAGTTCTTGACACAAACCGGTGTACCTAGCACCTACTACCATATCCTGTTCAAAGGCACTTAAGTCTTGCCCATTCACCCTCTGAATGGCACACATACACAATCCATGTCTCAATTGTCTCAAGGCTTAAAAATGCTTCTTTAACCAGGTCTCCTCCCCTTCATCTTCACTGATTTAAAATGGATTTAACAAGTGACATCAATAAGGGATCATAGCTTTCACCTGGATTCACCTGGTCAGTCTATGTCATGGAAAGAGTAGGTGTTCTTAATGTTTTATACATTGGGCACTTTTCTGTTTGACCACCTCGCCCTCTTTTCGTGACGGCGTTCCACTTAAACGCCTACAGAGCTCCTGTTTGCATTGCCTTGATGCACTGGAGCATTTCGTTGTTGGGTTGTAGAAAGCCAAAGGATATCATCAGCAGCCAGACCTAATGAACCATTGAGAGAAGCTTCAAGTGCACAACACTATCAGCAAAGGATGGGAATGGAACCCTGTAAAGTGTTGTGTGTTACAGTTGTTATAGGAACAGCGAGCCAGTGCACAGCTATAAGAGCAGCCTGCATTCATCCTCTTGATTGAAAAAAGTGGTTGTTGGGAAGGAGATAATGACCTCTACTAAGCAAAATGTTTCTGAGAGGAAAGCACTCCGTTGACGCACATGTAGCAGTCTCAATGCATTTTGTGGAGGAAGAAATTGTCATCTAGACCATAGATGGTGAATCGATGAATGGCTTCAGAAAAGGAATTGCAGCATATTCTTGGAAAGCAACAGGAGATACCTAGATGGTTATAGGCCATCTTTTGGGACTCATACGTTTAGGAAGGAAATGTATCATCTGCCCACATTATCACGCCCTTCCAGTTCACTTGTACGTGAAAGATGAAAGAAAACCGATGTTCAGAACAGGTCAATCCAAGCTCAGTCGTGTCAGGAGAGGAGAGGGGATTATTTGATCTCAGACTGAGAATTGGCTTGCCAAAGCAAACATGGCCTTAAGTGTGCTCGATAATCACAGGTGACGTGTGACCCATGGCTGATGTTTAAAAGTGAGCAAAGGTTTAACTGGAGGGAATTACTGTGCGTGTTACAACTAAGAACTGTGTCACTCATCAGGGTTGTGGTCAATTCCATTTCAATTCTCTTCAATGTATACTTTCTGAATTTAAATTAAATTCACCCCAACCCTGTCACCTACAGCAAGTCATCTATGGCTCTGAGACCTACAGTATCAACGCCATCCAAACATTTGAAACCACATCGATTTTATATTTGATCAATGACTAATGTAAATTATAAAGATTCTATTCCTATGAACCTGATCGAATCAACCAAGATTATTCCACTTTTTTTTGTACTAATTTGAAAACCAAGAACAACCTTTTCACAAGGGGTGACTCTGAAAAGCAAACGGCATTTGAGATTCACCCAAGTGTGTGCTGATGGGAACTTTTTCCTATTGGAAAGGAATACTTGAAACAAAAATATCTGTCCAACCTTTGAAAAGGGTCTCCTGTGGAAAGAGTTTGAAGTCAGGAACACTGCTTGGGTTTCTTAAGTTTTTTAATATGTTTGAAGATGCATCCTTTTCCTCAAATTAAGTCACCAGCTGCCACTGCTTTGGAGGGGTTCATGTCTACTTATAATGTATAATAATTGTTTTTATGTAACTTATGTTTCTTCTGATTTCCTCTCCAGGCTAAGATATATTTCTCGTTCCCTGGAGAGCTTCTCATGAGAATGCTCAAAATGCTTATCCTCCCCCTCATCACATCCAGGTAAACATCTGTGATGTCAGCCTCTGTCCCATAATATGGTTTTATATTTCATCAGCAACAGCGGAATACAAATATTTGATGTTCACTCAACACAAAAGATATTCAGCCTCAAAAGTGACTTTTAAAATGCTTTTGAGAAAATTGCATAACTGGACAAGGGATGTTGACTAATTTTGCTGCTGTTATCACACTACACCCAATGAAAGTAGCTTACCCCCTACAGAATGGTAATTTTGCTGCTGTTATCACACTACACCCAATGAAAGTAGCTTACCCCCTACAGAATGGTAATTTTGCTGCTGTTATCACACTACACCCAATGAAAGTAGCTTACCCCCTACAGAATGGTAATTTTTGGAAACCAAATGTCAATAGATTCCATATTGTCTACATAACATGACTGGTTCCAGTTATATCACACCTGTCCAATGGTATAAGAAGTAGTAGTACTTACAACAAACATTTGAAACGGGGTCCCCACTTCATTAGAAATTTGAATTAGATCTCGCTTAGGTCCACACTCCTAGTCATTCTCCGTAGCTTCATTTAACAGGTCAGTAGATTGGAACCATATTTGAGTACAAATTTAGGCACCAGAGCAATTATTGGGACATTTTTTATTGTATATTTCCATTATTTGATGCTCTCTCTCTTTTCCCTTTTACAGTTTAATGTCAGGCCTGTCATCCATGGAGCCCAAATCCTGTTGTCGTGTGGGTGTTCTCACTGTGACTTACTACCTGTGGACCACCTTCATTGCGGTGGTGGTGGGTATCCTGCTGGTGATCATCATCAAGCCTGGGGTGGGCACTGAGATGGACAGCATCAGGCTAGGAGGAGGGCCAGTCATGACTTCTGCTGATGCCTTGCTAGATCTCATCAGGTGAGTGACCAATGAAGATAAACCTGAAGCTCGACAAGCAATATCTACAAACAATCAACACTGTCTAAGGCAGGGGTAGGCAACTAGATTCAGCCGTGGGTTGATTTTTGTCAGAGAGGATGGTCAGGGGACTGGAACATAATTATAATAATTTGTACACTGCAAATTGACCACAACTAAGCCCAAAAATGTATTTTATTCTAAAATAACAATAATTTCATAGCTTGATTACATTGAGACACGATCACATACACTCCATGGTCAAAAACATGTGGACACCCCTTCAAATTTGTGGATTCGGCCATTCCAGCCACACCCGTTGCTGACAGGTGTATATTTCTGCCCTGCTAGAGCTGCCCCGGTCAACTGTAAGTGCTGTTATTGTGAAGGACAAACATTTAGGAGCAACGATGGCCCAGCCGCGAAGTGGTAGGTCACATAAGCTCAAAGCATATAGTGTGTAAAAATTGACTGTCCTCAGTTGCAATACTCACTACCGAGTTCCAAACTGCCTCTGGAAGCAACGTCAGCACAAGAACTGTTGGTCGGGAGCTTCATGAAATGGGTTTCCATGGCCGAGCAGCCGCACGCACACAAGCCTAAGATCACCTAGCGCAATGCCAACGGTCAGCTAGAGGGGTGTAAAGCTCGCCCCCATTAGACTCTGGAGCAGTGGAAACACGGTCTCCGGAGTGATGAATCATGCTTCACCATCTGGCAGTCCGACGGCCTAGTCTAGGTTTGGTGGATGCCAGGAGAACGCTATTTGCCCCAATGCATAGCGACAACTATAAAGTTCGGTGGGGGAGGAATAATGGTCTGGGGCTGTTTTTCATGGGTCGGGTTAGGTCCCTTAGTTCCAGTGAAGGGAAATCTTAATGCTACATTATACAATGACATTCTAGATGATTCTGTGATTCTAACTTTGTGGCAACAGTCTGGGGAAGGCCCTTTCCTGTTTCAGCATGCAATGCCCCAGTGCAGAAAGTGAGGTCCATAAAAAAATGGTTTGTCAAGATCGGTGTGGAAGACCTTGACTGGCCTGCACGGAGCCCTGACCTCAACCCCATTGAAAACCTTTGGGATGAATTGGAACGCTGACTGCGAGCCAGGCCTAATCACCCAACATCACTGCCCAACCTCACTAATGCTCTTGTGGCTGAATAGAAGCAAGTCCCTGCAGCATTGTTCCACCATCTGGTGGTAAGCCTTCCCAGAAGAGTGGAGGCTGTTATAGCAGCAAAGGGGTGGCCAACTCCATATTAATGCCCATCATTTAGGAATGAGATGTTCGACAAGTAGGTGTCCACATACTTTTGTACATACTCATGTAGTGTGTGTCTCTTTCCTAAATTACTTATTTTTTTGTGAATTACTGGTGATTTTAGACTCTTTTTTTAAAAATGGGGTTTACTTGGGGGGGGCAATATCTACAGCAATCAATATACGTCTAGGGCCTAGGTGCTGGGACAAGCAATATTACAAAATACCTATATTTTATGGACAACCAATATCTACAACAATACTTTCAGTCTAGGGACAAACAATATGGTCATTTTCATGTTAAAGGAAACATAAGCACCAACATGTGAAGATCATAGGAGCATGTCAATTTGGGTGTCAAATGAAAGCTAAGAGTATATATATATATTTTTTTTATGATGGTAAAAGGGTCTTAGAAAACATCCTAACAGAAAACGTCTCAAGGTATTAGAAATACATCAAAAGTAAATACCCCTGCCAACTAATATCAACATTTATATTAAGTTTAGGATCATTTTTTGCCTTGTGCCTTGAAATTATGTTACCAAAAACCCACATATCTTGAAGATGTTTTCTAATTTCTCTCCCTCATGAGGAGGATAATGAAAGTTCACAGAAGTAACAGGTCAAGGTAGACATATTAACTAGTTATGTTTTTTATCCATTTTATTTATGAATTATTACATTTAAAAATATATATATATTTAACCTTTATTTAACTAGGCAAGTCAGTTAAGAAAAAATTCTTATTTTCAATGATGGCCTAGGAACAGTGATTCAAAATCGAAATTCTGTTACCAAATCGGTAATGGAATTTCAGAAAAATATGAATTGCTGCAATTTAATTAGCTACAATGGGAAATCATGGTAGTTACAAACCCCAGTTGGGTCACCTGCTATTGTCTTCCCTTCCACTGGCATACTGTTATGTTCAGCTGATGTTCAACTGTTTTCTCTCTCTTTCTGTCATCTGGTGGTCAAACCAAAAGTCTGGACAACCCCTCCTCTCTCTCTCTCTCGCTCCAATTAATGTCACCTCTCCCGGCTCTTACTGACCGGACCAAATCCGAACCAGTCATAGACGTCTATGTTTCACAAATTCGGACATCCCAGTACAGTACATTACAGTAGAGCACACTACTGTACACTAAAGAAAAGTGTAGTACAGTACAGTAGTGTAGAATAGAGTGGAGTAGAGTTGAGTACACTATAATGTACTATACTCTACTCTTCTTTACTATACTGTACTGAACTCTACTGTACTGAACTATACTCTACTTGTATATACTCTACTGTACTGAACTCTACTGTAATGTACTGAACTATGTTCTATGTTGTACTGTACTGTACTGTACTGTCCAAACTTGTAAAACCTAGACGTCTATGATTGGTTCAGATCCGGGCCAACCAAATTTGGTCTTGTTTGGTGGCAGAGCTTATTAAAATAATAGCCAGGGTATAGAATAAAATAAAAATATGCAATATCCTCATCTTTATGTACCTATTTAGAATACATCACCTTGAAGAGAATGGCATTCATAGTTCATTATTATGCATTTCTGTGTAGCACAGATCAGGGACCCATGATGAAATTCCTTTGACACAATTCTGTTACCGGTTATAAATCCACCTCATTTACTCTAGTTCAATAACCAAAATATTGTTTTTCATAGTCAAGGTGCCATGTCATAGCCATGTCATAGCCATGTCATAGCTGACACCTCATTCTTAATTCAGAGCAGATATTTACATTTTTGGAAAATGTGATCACATAAAAAACACAGGGAGATTTTACTGTTTCCAAACTTCGCATCTGCACAGTTCTTCCAGTAAATGTGTTTTTGTAAACATTTCTTTGTAAATTGTAAAAAGTAGTCCTTGTGCATAGAGTTGTATGGTTTGTTCAACTTTGAAATCAATGGTTTTTATGATGCATATATATTAAGTGAAAAATATTAGTGTCAGCACAATTCCGTTAGCGTGGAATTGCCCATATACAATACTTACAATGTAGGGACCAACACAGCGGCCTTGTGGTTAGTGTCTCCGCTCTGAGATTGGAAGGTTGGGAGTTTTATCACTGGCTGAGTCAGGACTCTAAAAATGGGACCCGATGCGTCTCTGTTTGGCACTCAGCATTAAGGAGATTGATTGGGGGTAAGGTCCTGCGATCGACTAGTGTCCTGTCCAGGGGGTCTACTTGAACATCAAGCTGGCTCACGGTACAATTATAGACTCCTGGCACTAGATTTAGGGACTCTCAGTCCTGTAGCATGACACTTCAGTGCTGATGACAAATCAGGCTGAGAAGTCATCCAGCACCCACAACCAGACCGCCAATTTCCATATCAAGTGTCCACTCCCTTCATAGGACTTCTTTCTGTGCAAATCAAACACACGTTTGCTAACTGGGAATCCACTGTCTACAGTTGATTAAATACTGGACTCAGTCTAGTTACAACCTTTACCTGTCTCACAGAAACTAGCATTCTCACACAAACTAGTATCTGTAGTTTCAAAACAGCCTATATATCCAGTCTAACAACAATCAATTACCAGAATCTCACATCAAACTCCTATCTAATATCAGTCCCAATCACATTGGGCGTTGTATGTTTTTAAATGGCAAAAAATAGGGAGCTGCATATTGGCTTTTAATGTAATACAAGACATGCTAACGTGTCAAGCCTATGTCTTAATAAAGTCATCTCTAATATTTGGGTGTTAATCCATATGTTTTTCTCCCCTCAAATGAAGAGCATAAATAGACATTCCAGTCCAAATGACTACTTCTGGCAATAATTAAATTGATAAAACATACAAATAAATAAATATGTGAATTGTTAGATACTACTTCACTGTTGGAGCAAGGAACACAAGCGTTTCGCTACACCAGCAATAACATCTGCTAAATATGGGTATGTGACCAATTTGATTTGATATGATGAAAACTTGTCCTCTAGCAAATGTTGCAACTTGAGACTTGACTTTGCAAAAAGAAAAAACACTTGCCACTCGATATCGACTTGAATTTTGTCATCTCACGCACTATATTATCCTATATGTCCTTTGTCGTGTCTTTGGCATCATTAAACTGAATACTTATTTTTATCAAATAAATTCTCTGTAATTATTATTACGTGATTAAACTACTTT
Source organism: Oncorhynchus nerka (assembly GCF_034236695.1). NCBI lineage: Eukaryota > Metazoa > Chordata > Actinopteri > Salmoniformes > Salmonidae > Oncorhynchus > Oncorhynchus nerka. Next base: position 18,032,210 of record NC_088420.1, on the reverse strand, counting down.
AATCATGTAAATGTAATTAACTAGGAAGTTGGGGCACCAAGGAAAATATTCAGATTACAAAAATATTCCTAATACAACTTTTCAGATATTTTAACATCTGATCAATTAGTCTTCTAATGAATGAATTATTCTTTACCTCACGTTAGTCTCATTCCAAACGTCGTAAATTGCTGGTTATCTGCACGAACCCAGTCTTCACTATGAGTCATCCATACATCAATTGTCTCAATAATTTATTTATTAACTAACTAATTCACAGAAATGCACACACAAACAGAGTAAATATGGTTACAAGGAAATGATATGAGATGCGCCCTAGTGGGCTAAACCGGTATGGCGGCTTGGTAGACAAAGGGACTGAGAAGGGCGCGAAAGATAAAAGACACTACAAAGTTGATAATTATAACAATTGAAATGCTAATCCTTTGCACATGAACGCTCACTCGTTCGGGAATAATTGCAATCAATATATATATTTAAGCTCAGTGTATATCGTCTTGATCTCTTTTGGAAAGTTTGTTTCTGTTGGAGAGTTTGTCCACCATCTCTCTCTCTGCCGTGGTTATAATGGATAGTTCAGAGTAACATTCAGCAATGTTGTTATAGATAGATGTTTCGGCAGTTGTCGGCCTTCGCATTCACGGGTACACAATTTCTAGCTGCAGACTAGTAATTAGTATCTAAGAGTAGTTCTTATTCTGTCGGATCGATAGTTTCAGAGTTTAACCACGTGCTATGGTTAAAAGATTCAACAATCAACTCAAACCTTAACTCCCTCTGTGATGAGGTACTGGTCTGAAACCTTAGCCCTCTCATGATTATCGAGGTAAATTGGTCTTGAAGATAAATCCCCAAGGTGGGGGTTATATTCGGAAGAGCAGAAAAAGGCTGTCCCATGACGCCAGATCAATGTCTGTGCTCATGGGGCGGTCCAATGACTTACTTAACTTTAAAGGGAATTGGGTTCCCTTGCATTAAACAGTTTAAAATCAAATGACATAATTTCACAAATAGTTTCATCATTACTCATTCATTTTATACAACAATTAGATGCAAGCCTCATAACTGAGACTCTTGTATAAACAGAGTTATGGTAATGTGCTGTATTGTCTCTCATGAGTTTCAGAAACATTAAACGCAATGGATCAGTCGTAGCTGGATTCTTCCCCGACCGTGTACACCTTCTCCAAAACATGTACATTATTCACTTCTCAAGTTCTATGCTGGAGAAGAGGTTCCTTTGTTCTCATGTGAAACCTTCTCTCTCTATATACTGTCTGGCCATGAGGAAGAGAGTCTCCTCCGGGAATTTACGACCTGAGATAACAGCAGCCTGGGTGTAGGCGAGAAAGAGAGGGGGAAGTAGGGCCAAAGAGGGCCACGTCATGACTCCTTTATAACGGAGTGCTGCAGGTTATATGCTTTCTGTTCTGTGTCTTGAACACTCAGAGTCACTTAAATCACCGGTTGCGCAGGCCAGACACAAACTATGTAATCTAACGCGCACAGCCCCATTGTCCTCCAGTATTTATTTACTAGCGAACGTGATAACACATCACTCCCAACATACACAAGCAATAACTCTTCACAGCACCCTACACCTAAACTGTATGGAAAGAAAACGAGACGATTTATCAGTCTGATGTAAAGGGAAGGACATTTTTAAAATAAAATGTTCTATAAGTAAATGTTAAATAAAAAGGTTGCTGCAGTTTGACAGGGTTTTCATCCTCCCTGGGGCCAGGAGTTTTTCCAGAATTAATTTAAAACCATGTGTCCTGTTTAGAAAATACTGTATCTGTATACCTAGGTGAGTAGGTGGCAGGTAACCTAGTGGTTAAGAGCGTTGGGCCAGTAACCGAAAGGTCAATGGTTCACATCCCTGAGCTGACTAGGTGAAAATCTGTCAGTGTGCCCTTGAGCAAGGCACTTAACCCTAATTGCTCCTTTAATTTGCTGTAAATGTTAATCTGGTCCCACTCCCATAAAAATACCTTTTTACAACTACTAATTAATCACTGTCAGACCCTATAGGGTCCTAATTTATACCTGGTTAGGTTACCAGATTAGGAAAATCTCCAGGCCCCAGGGGAAACAATTTGCCCCACCACGCTGGGACCTGTGGGGCAACCTCTGCATCAGGGCATCATCAGTCCCAAAAATGGTTGCATTCAGTTTCAAAGACTGTGGTAGTGGGGGGGAAAGGGATGCAGTTTGTAAAACATGTGGGTCCAAAATCACTGATGTATTGCAACTGCATTGAAATTGGCATAAAACACAGTGACTTGAGGACTCTAAACCCCAAATTAGTGACTTGACCTGAGCCGTGGAACTTGGAATTTTACTTGAGACTTGCCCATTATTACTTGGGAATTGACTCGAGACTCAAATATTAAGACTTGAGACTTGCTTAAGACGTCCAAATTGTGACTTGGTCCCATCTCTGGTACTAGATACAGGCCTAACATGCATGCTACTACCGATTGTTGTCAATGCTTGCGTAGTCCTGTGCAGTAGCAATGACTGTCTCACAATCCAGTTAAATCACAGGGGTGATTAGCGTATTTTTAGTCATCCATAAGGGATGATTTACAGATGAACTCAATCATGAACGGTGGGGATACAATGATCTCGGTGGAGGATCTCTTCGCCAGCACACGTCAGGAGAGAGTCTGGCTCATGTCTGTCTGATCGTACCTCCCTCTTTTTAAGGGCCCTCATGGGAGTGGTCTGCCCACTTTATCTAATTAATAAGTTAAGGAAAGCCCGGAAGAGAGGAGAGCCCGAGTTAAACTGATCAAATTAATTTACATTTTTATTTAACTAGGCAAGTCAGTTAAGAACAAATTCTTATTTACAGTGATGGCCTGTAGGGGGCCTATAACATACTGTGGGGGGCCTATAACATACTGTATGGGGCCTTATAACATAGGGGGGAAATGGCCTCTATTGTGTTCACAACTGAGACACTTCACAAGTTCTTACTTTCTTTGCAAATACATCAAATTACTTGTTTGGCCCATGCAAATACTTTAAACACATCAAATATTTTATGCAGACATATCTCAAAATGTGTATTCATCACTGAATATATACATTCTGTAGAATACACCAGATCAATTCTCAGAGTGCAGGGGACCACTTTCCTTTGTATGGTTCACAACTTCCTGTAACAATTCAAAAGGATGCTATTTGTGATAATCATAATCATCAAGTTGGAATAATTATAACGTATTATGACTCTCTCTTGTGCTGTATTGATTACACCTTACTGACACTGATCATTAATGAATGACCACGTGTTTCACCCTTAATGCATACACCAACATATCAACATGCTAAATTATAACATATTATATTTTTACAGGAATATGGTTCCTTCCAATCTTATTGAGGCAACATTTCAGCAGGTGAGTAACACTAGACCAATGATACATTTACCATTGTTCCTAATAAGTCAGATGTTCCATTGGTTGTGATTAACAAATCCCTACAGCTGATGGGTATTGTAGTTTATATTGCCTTACTCATCTGCAATGTTCTTATTGTTCCAGTACAAAACAGATCTGGTTCCTATCCTGAAAGTCTCCAGGGTCACAGTGCAGCCCAACTTTGTGTACGCCATACCTGATGAAAGTGACCCCAGTGGTCGGACGGTGTCCCTGGAGCTCACTCCACCCCCTGAGATCCACTACAAGACCAGACCTGGCAACAGCCAACAGATGAATGTGCTGGGGATCGTCATCTTCTCTGCCACTATGGGTAAGACCAGCAGTGGTGTAAAGTACTTAAGTAAAAATACTTTAAAATACTACTTTACTGTACTATTTATATTTTTGACAACTTTTACTTTTACTTCACCACATTCCTAAAGAAAATTATGTACCTTTTACTCCATACATTTTCCCTGACACTCAAAGGTACTCGTTACATTTTGAATGATTTGCAGGACAGGAAAATGGTCCAATATGCTCACTTATCAAGAGAACATCCCTGGTCATCCCTACTGCCTCTGATCTGGTGGACTCACTAAACACATGATTTATTGCAGGGTGCCCCTGGCTATCCGTAAATGGTTTGCTTAATATAAGGAATCTGAAGCGATTTGCTGTGCCTTTAGAAATGATTCATTCCCCTTGGTTTATTCCACGTTGTTTTGTTACAGCCTGAGTTCAAAATGAATTAAATAGCTTTTTTTCTCTCACCCATCTACACCCATCTGCACACAATACCCCATAATGACAAAGTGAAAACATGTTATTAGAATTTTTTTTGCAAATTTATTGAAAATTAAATACAGAAATATCTTATTTACATCAGTATTCACACCCTTGAGTCAATGCATGTTAGAATCACCATTGGCAGTGATTACAGCTCTGTGTCTTTCTGGGTAAGTCTCTAAGAGCTTTGCACACCTGAATTGTATAATATCTGCCCATTATTCTTTTAAAATATTCTTCAAGCTCTGTCAAGTTGGTTGTTAATCATAGCTAGTAAGCCATTTTCAAGTCTTGCCATAGATTTTCAAGACAATTTAAGTCAAAACTGTAACTAGGCCACTCAGGAACATTCAATGTAATCTTGGTAACCAACTCCAGTGTATATGTGGCCTTGTGTTTTAGGTTATTGTCCTGCTGAAAGGTTAATTTTGTTAGAATGCAGACTGAAACAGGTTTTTCTCTAGGATTTTGCCTGTGCTTAGCTCTATTTCATTTATTTTTATCCTAAAAAACTCCCTTGTCCTTACTCATGACAATAATAACCATAACATGAAGCAGCTATCACCATGCTTGAAAATATGAGGAGTGGTACTCAGGGATGTGTTGGATATGCTCCAAACATACCACTTAGTATTGTAGACATAAAGTACATTTCTTTGCCACATTTTTTTGCAGTTAAGTATATTTTAGCAATTACATTTTATTTTGATAGTTAAGTATATCAAAACGTTTAGACTTTTACTCAAGTAGTATTTTACTCGGTGACTTTTACTTTTACTTGAGTCATTTTCTATTAAGGTATGTTTACTTTCACTCAAGTATGACAATTGGATACTTTTTCCACAACTGACTGTATTCTGAAGGTCAGTCTTTTCTGTTTCCTTCTTTTTTCTGTTTATATTAAGTCTGTTTACATTATACATCTGCAGCTGTCTATCCCTCTAGTATCAATATTATATCTATCCATCTCGACTAGACTGAGAAGATAGAGCCAGATATATATATTTTTCATTTTGTTCCTTCAGGGCTGTTGCTGGGGAAAATGGGCGAAAGAGGAGCACCACTAGTCAACGTGTGTCAGTGCGTCAACGAATGTGTCATGAAAATCACCAACACTGCTGTTTGGTAAGTGGGGTACCAGCTTTATAAGTACCAGCATCTGTGTCCGTTACCATATTTATCATTAGTTTAAATTATAAAGGTTCTAATTTACTGGCTCAGTGGGTTAGAGGATGGTACCGGCAACACCAGGTTTGTGGGTGTGATTCCCACACTGTATACTGAATACTGTACACTGTATACTGAATACTGTACACTGTATACTGAATGTGTGTCACTATAAACTGTCACTTTGGATACAAGCATCTGCTAAATTACCCAAGAAATATCATAAGTCTGTTGCATTTGATGGCAACCTAGCCTTTTGGCTTTCTGCTATGAACAGCATAACCCATGAACATTCAAACTAGTGGGATCTAAAGAAACAGTCTGCTACCCAGATGTGTGTTCCGTGTTACTTTCTGAGGCTACGGCCTGTACACGGGCATGTGGTGAGAACGTGGTCATCGTCTTGTGGTCAAGATGTGGTGGAGACGTTAGGCAATCATCTTGACTCGCTCCACCCAGCAGTGAACTGCACATGCCGAGGATTAGTCGACCAGGAGTAGCACACTCTGTGCTCAGGGTCAACAGTGACTAATCCCAGGGAACTTTGGCACCACCCATGCAGCTCAGGTTTACCTCAAACGGCCTGGCCAAATTGTTCAAACGGCCTTACCATAGAAGTTCAATTGCTAATAGGATTTACCTCAAAGCCTTGAATGACTCTTGGCCTTGAATCAACTCAGGTGGCACAACACAGCAATTTTCTTCTTACGATTTTTTATGAATAAAGTAGTTGTCTAGTTTTCACAATACATAATGTAATAGAAAATAACAATTTATTTAGTTTTATTCTATTCCACTGGGTGGAAACTGCTCATTAGGAAAAACACATTGACATTTCACCTAGTACAGACAGTCTTTGAAGGTGTGAAACACAGTTGTATATATAGAGTAGGTCATTCGTTCTTCCTTTTTCTTTCAGGTATTTTCCATTTGGGATCATATTCCTCGTAGCTGGAAAAATCCTGGACATGCAGGACCCATCTAATCTTGGGAAGAAGCTGGGCTGGTACACCATCACTGTTCTGGCCGGGCTGTTTGTTCACGGCCTCATCCTCCTCCCCTTCTTCTACCTTGTCCTGACTCAGAAAAACCCCTTCACTTATATCAGAGGCCTGCTACAAGCCTTGGTCATAGCCCTGGCCACCTCCTCAAGGTAAGCAGTTGTCTCTCTGAGCCCATTTTTCTCATCGAACAATTATGTTCATTGTCCTGAAGGTCTGCAGTATGCAACCAGGGTTGGGGTCATTTCCTTTCTTAATTCAGTTAGTTCAGCATGAAATTAATTGGCATTCAACTCATGTTGAATTGGAAATTGAGCTTTGCTTTTTATGAGGAATTGAATTTCAGCTCACCCCCTGAATAGAAAAGTAACTGCCCCCCCATTCAACAAAGTTCCATAACACCTGATTCATCAGGTGTGTTAAGGCATCAGCATGCTTCAATTTGGCTGGCGCTGAACCAAACCTGTGTGCTCGCATATTCCCTTAAAAGACCTTCACTTGAAAAATAAGAAAAAAGCGACAATAGTACTGTTTGTCCATTTTGAGATGCCGTAGCTAGTATGCATTTCCTCAGAATAGTCCGAATGAATCTAAGATAACTCAAGAAATCTGTCATTTATTTTGGCGTTTTTGCAGAGATCTTAGTTGCGTCGTTTCACATCTAACTATACTGCTTGGTGCAGTATTTTTCAAAACAAAAAATGTGCAGGAAAACGAATCGTCTCTGGTTGAATGACAGCTAAGACTTTATTGAAAAATCCTTACTGTTGACCAATCACAGACGAAGGGGCGTAGACTTTGGCTCCAAACTTCGGTGTTCCCCCAGCTAAAATATAATATGCCAGAACAACAGTCGAAAAAACGCTCACTGAAGTCTAGTGTTGGGCAGGGACAAATGCACTGTGGCCCTCCAGGACCAGATGTGAATAAAACTGTCAGAGGATTGACCTGAATGCGTGAAAAATGTTCCTTTATTATTATTTTTTTAACCAGGCAAGTCAGTTAAGAACACATTCTTATTTTCAATGACGGCCTGGGAACAGTGGGTTAACTGCCTGTTCAGGGGCAGAACGACAGATTTGTACCTTGTCAGCTCAGGGGTTTGAACTCACTAGTCCAACGCTCTAACCACTAGGCTACCCTGCCGCCATTGTAATGGTGAGTTTGATTGATCAGTGTCAAACACTACAAAACCTTTACCGTAGGCAAATTCATCTGTATCATGTTGCAATTGATCCCCAGTATGGTGAGTTTCAAGAGAAGGACAGAAATGTATTAAGATAATAACTTAAATGTCAAAAAGTATGTTTAAAAATGAACTTTAAATAGCTTTAAAGCTCAGTGTTGCAATTGTTGTAAGTAAGGAGTGCAAACAGAAGGATGCGAAAAGGAGGAAAACTGACAATATTCTATCCAGAGGATATCAGTTCATAATGGTAGAAGCCCCTTAGTCAACGATCTCTCTCTCTCTCTCTCTCAAGTTCTGCCACTCTACCCATCACTATGAAGTGCTTGCTGGAGAACTGCAATGTGGATCGGCAGATAGCACGCTTTGTGCTGCCTGTGGGGGCCACCATCAACATGGACGGAACGGCTCTTTATGAGGCCGTGGCGGCCATCTTTATTGCCCAGGTCAACGATTATGAGCTGGACTTTGGCCAGCTGGTCACCATTAGGTATGTACAGTGGTGGAGAAAGTACCCAATTGTCGTACTTGAGTAAAAGTAAAGATACCTTAATAGTAAATTAGTCACGTAAAAGTGAGTCACCTAGTAAAATACTACTTGAATAAAAGTCTAAAAGTATTTGGTTTTAAATATATTTAAATATATCAAAAGTAAATGTACTTGCTAAAATGTACTTTAGTATCAAAAGTGAAGGTATAAATAATTTTAAGTTCCTTATATTAAGCAAGCCAGATGACACCATCTTCTTGTTTAATTTATTTATTTACGGATAGCTTGGGGCACACTCCAACACTCAGACATAATTTACAAACCAAGCATTTGTGTTTAGTGAATCTGCCAGATCAGTTAGTAGGGATGACCAGGGATGTTTTCTTCATAAGTGTGTGAATTGGACCATTTTCATGTCCTGCTAAGCATTCAAAATGAGTACTTTTGGGTGTAAAAAGAAAGTGTATGGAGTAAAAAGTACATTATTTTTTTTAGGAACCTAGTGAAGTAAAAGTAAGTTGTTAAAAATATAGATAGTAAAGTACAGATAACAAAAACACTACTTAAGTAGTACTTGAAAGTATTTTTACTTAACTACTTTACACCACTGGGTATGTATTGGGTTTCAAATCATAAAGCTACCATTGCATCTGCAGGGTGAAACTTTGAGTCCAAACTCAAAAGCAGTAAGCACCCGGTGTAGTCTGCCATGACAGCCTTGGTCCTGGGTGCTGAGATTATAACCGGTGTGACAAAAAGTAACATTCCTCCTGATATTAGTACATGTGAATGTGCATTATCGCTGTACTGAGTAAATATCATTATTTTCATGATGAGATTCAATCACTGTGTTTGATTTAATAAAAAATCCTTACAAGCAATAAGGCTGTCAAAAGGTATTGCTCATATCAGTGTTACCATGGCAGAATAGTATTGTAATGCACCTTCTTAGCTTTGTAATTGATTGTTTTGGTCTCTAACAGTATAACAGCTACAGCTGCCAGCATAGGTGCTGCTGGGATTCCCCAGGCTGGCCTCGTTACCATGGTCATTGTCCTGACATCAGTGGGTCTGCCGCCTGATGACATCACCCTTATAGTGGCCATCGACTGGGTGCTGTAAGTTCACTATGACATAAATTAGTAATATTCAATATCTACAGTAGGCCTACAGCATATTAGAACATATGCTACACATGTAGTTAATAGTGACTTAAACGGCTGACAATGATTTAGAATGGTTGTCAAGGGAAACCTTAAATTGTTTACTAACTTCATGGCATAGGAGAGACTGGTTGTTATGGGGAAGTATTTTGGTGCATTCGGAGACAATGTTTGTGGTTGGAGTGGAGGCTGATCTCTGGAGCTTTTGTATTCCCTGTCTTTTCAGGGACCGATTCCGAACCATGATCAACGTGCTTGGAGACGCCCTGGCAGCAGGAATCATCGGCCACTTATGTCGGAAAGACTTTCCTCGCGGTGGTACTTGCAAGGTAGGCAGCTGTCACTGTCTAGCTGCAACCATATCATATCATCCACCTATAGTCCTGAGTTTCTGTAAAACTGTTTTAATGTGAGGTATAAGAGACCCTGCACAAAAATAATTACTGAGGTCTTAGATTAATGTAATGTGTGTGCTGGCCAGGGTTACAAGAAAACCAATATTAAAGCAATATGTCATGTGAATATAGACCTCTGAACATCTGAACAGTTTTTGTCACTTATCACAGAGATACTGATCAGTGTGTGTGTGTGTGTGTGTGTGTGTGTGTGTGTGTGTTCCTTCCCAGTCTCAGCCTTCATACGGCACACAGAACAAACACAACTTGCACGACATGCAGAATGGCATGCCACTGACCGAGTTGCCTTTGCACAAGCAAGACTGTTGTTATGAGGTGATGGAAGACACAGTCAACGAGAGCCCCACTATATACTACAATATCTGTCAAGTTTAACACCTGGGAACACGCTAACCTCAAATGCTGGACATTTTTGGAGCACTTTTCCCCCACCTCTGCCATGAAACAGTATTAAACTGCTGTCATCTACTCCTTTTTTTGTGACTTAACTTTATGTGACTGAACATTTTGTTCCACTTTGATGGTGACACTTGCAAAGGTCAAATCAGTGTTTTCCACAAATATTTTTTTAAATATATTTTTTAACAGTGATGAGTTAGGAATTGCCCCATTCTACCACTACCATCTTATGTGGTATTGACTATGGCTATTAACTTGGCTCATCCAACATCAACTGGATTCCCTGGATGTTTTTATTTCATTTATTATTGTTCTCTACTGAACTGTTTCTCATCATGATCCATGAGTTTATAACTTCATCCATTTTGAACAACTTTATTGGGAGTTGTAGTCTATGTGCGTTGTTGATTTGTTTGACAAGCATAGGAAGTATTGTATGGTGATATTGTACATTCTGGGTCAATTGCAATGAACTCATATTTAACTCAACTAAATCTTCCTTTTAATGTACCTAACATTTAGTGGCAGTTTCAACCATCTCTAAATGCAATAAAGTACAGGGAGAAATGCTGTAAAATTCAAAACACCTCTTCTGATTATCTTTGTATATGAGCCCACTTTATTAATATTCATAGACTTTCAAAAAACAAAATGTAGTGTTGCCTTAAATAAAATATTTAATTTATCATCTACAGAGACACCAACCATTTCGTCTGCCAACACATAAGCAAACTAACATACCATTCCTCCCTTAATCCTAGCAACATATTACTTTAGGAATAACATTGTTTCTTCAGATTAATTTATTGTACATATTTTGATAAACATATTTTTGTTGTTGATTTTAAGTGATTTCTGGTCTATTTATATTTTGCTATAAAATGCAACATCAACATGGACTTGAGTTCCTTCCCACTGGTCACAAACTGAATGAATCAACATTGTTTCAACGTCATTTGTCAACATATTTAGACATGGAATCTACATGTAAAATACATTTCATTTGAAAAAAAGTCAACGTAAACTGTTTTGAGGGTGAAATTTCAACTACAAGATTATGTCATCATGGGAACCAATTTTCAACCTTGTATAGAATTTGTACCTTTGAACAATGTCAGATCGTCATCGTTATATCCACTATCAGAGAGAAAAAATAATAGGCTGGGCAGCACCTCCTACTGGATAGTTGATCTATCTACAGCTATCCATTTGGTCTCCCATCCAGGGTTTTAACTAAAACCAGCCCTGCTTAGCATTGATATTGTTTACTGACTACTACCAATGTGCTATCTTGAGAATTATTTTTGAGAGACCTCTTTATATCTGGTTCTATCGAAGTCATACCGAAGGATTGATTTAGCAGAGCAAATTAAATGTAACCATACTTTATACGTCGAATATAGTCAACGATACTATACTGAACAAGAAATATCAACGCAAAATGTAAAGTGTAGGTCCCATGTTTCATGAGCTGAAATAAACTATCCCAGAAATTGTCTATATGCACAAGAGTTTATTTATCTCAAATTTGGTGCACAAATGTGTTTAAATGCCTGGTTACACACATTTGTTTTCATTGAATGTTAATTTCTCTACCATATGTCGTTTTAGAGAATTTGTCAGTATGTCCAATCGGCCTCACAACAGCAGACCACGTGTAACCACACCAGCCCAGGACCTCCACATCCGGCTTCTTCACCTGCAGGATCGCCTGAGACCAGCCACCCGGACAGCTGATGAAACTGTGGGTTTGCACAACCAAAGAATTTCTGCACAAACTGTCAGAAACCGTCTCAGGGAAGCTGGAGAAGTGTGCTCTTTACGGATGAGTCCCAGTTTCAATTGGACCGGGCAGATGGCGTCACGTGGACGAGCAGTTTGCTGACGTTGTGAACAGAGTGCCCCATGGTGGCGGTGGGGTTATGGTATGGGCAGGCATAAGCTATGAACAAGGAACACAACTATAACCCCATGCTGTGGAGCAACAGGTAGCCTAGTGGTTAGAATGTTGGACTAGTAACCGAAAGGTTGCAAGATTGAATCCCAGAGCTGACAAGGTAAAAATCTGTTGTTCTGCCCCTGAACAAGGTTAGTTAACCCACTGTTATTAGGCTGCCATTGAAAATAAGAATTTGTTCTTAACTGACTAGCCTAGTTAAAAAATACTACATACCTCAAAAGAATAGTTTGGATTTCTCAAACTCAGATCTTTTAATTTCTGAATGTATATTAAAACTACATTGTATCCGTGTGTTTAGCCCCTTGAAAAAGTATTTGAATGAATTGTTTTGCCTTTCCTCCATCTCACTGCTGGCACTACATTGCTCCTGCCCTGGACTGGTGTATCCAGGTCTTAAGTGTGAAATGCACATTTAACACAATATATCCATGGACTTAGTTATGTCTTTTTCAAAACAAATTTTGTACAGTTTTATCGATGGCAATTTTAATGCACAGAGATACCGTGACGAGATCCTGAGGCGCATTGTTGTGCCATTCATCTGCCGCCATCACCTCAAGTTTCAGCATGATAATGCCTGGACTCATGTTGTAAGGATCTGTACACAATTCCTGGAAGCTGAAAATGTCCCAGTTCTTACATGGCCTGCATACTCATCAGACATGTCACAAATTTAAGCATGTTTGGGATGCTCTGGATCACCGTGTACAACAGCGTATTCCAGTTCCTGCCAATATCCAGCAACTTCGCACAGCCATTGAAGAGGAGTGGGACAACATTCCACAGGCCACAATTAACAACCTGATCGACTATACTCGAAGGAGATGTGTCGCACTGCATGAGGCAAATGGTGATCACACCAGATATTGACTGGTTTTCTGATCCACGCCCCTACCTTTTTAAGGTATCTGGGACCTACAGGTCGATCACCACATTCTTTTGGAGAGATTGGAAACCCAAATTGGTCTACACGGACATGTTCTGGCCTGGTTTAGATCTTATCTGTCGGAAAGATATCAGTTTGTCTTTGTGAATGGTTTGTCCTCTGACAAATCAACTGTAAATTTCGGTGTTCCTCAAGGTTCCGTTTTAGGACCACTATTGTTTTCACTATATATTTTACCTCTTGGGGATGTTATTCGAAAACATAATGTTAACTTTCACTGCTATGCGGATGACACACAGCTGTACATTTCAATGAAACATGGTGAAGCCCCAAAATTGCCCTCGCTAGAAGCATGTGTTTCAGACATAAGGAAGTGGATGGCTGCACACTTTCTATTAAACTCGGACAAAACAGAGATGCTTGTTCTAGGTCCCAAGAAACAAAGAGATCTTCTGTTGAATCTGACAATTAATCTTAATGGTTGTACAGTCGTCTCAAATAAAACTGTGAAGGACCTCTGCGTTACTCTGGACCCTGATCTCTCTTTTGAAGAACATATCAAGACCATTTCAAGGACAGCTTTTTTCCATCTACGTAACATTGCAAAAATCAGAAACTTTCTGTCCAAAAATGATGCAGAAAAATGTATCCATGCTTTTGTCACTTCTAGGTTAGACTACTGCAATGCTCTACTTTCCGGCTACCCGGATAAAGCACTAAATAAACTTCAGTTAGTGCTAAATACGGCTGCTAGAATCCTGACTAGAACCAAAAAATTTGATCATATTACTCCAGTGCTAGCCTCTCTACACTGGCTTCCTGTCAAAGCAAGGGCTGATTTCAAGGTTTTACTGCTAACCTACAAAGCATTACATGGGCTTGCTCCTACCTATCTCTCTGATTTGGTCCTGCCGTACATACCTACACGTACGCTACGGTCACAAGACGCAGGCCTCCTAATTGTCCCTAGAATTTCTAAGCAAACAGCTGGAGGCAGGGCTTTCTCCTATAGAGCTCCATTTTTATGGAAAGGTCTGCCTACCCATGTCAGAGACGCAAACTCGGTCTCAACCTTTAAGTCTTTACTGAAGACTCATCTCTTCAGTGGGTCATATGATTGAGTGTAGTCTGGCCCAGGAGTGGGAAGGTGAACGTAAAGGCTCTGGAGCAACGAACCACCCTTGCTGTCTCTGCCTGGCCGGTTCCCCTCTTTCCACTGGGATTCTCTGCCTCTAACCCTATTACAGGGGCTGAGTCACTGGCTTACTGGGGCTCTCTCATGCCGTCCCTGGAGGGGGTGCGTCACCTGAGTGGGTTGATTCACTGTTGTGGTCATCCTGTCTGGGTTGCCCCCCCCTTGGGTTGTGCCGTGGCGGAGATCTTTGTGGGCTATACTCAGCCTTGTCTCAGGATGGTAAGTTGGTGGTTGAAGATATCCCTCTAGTGGTGTGGGGGCTGTGCTTTGGCAAAGTGGGTGGGGTTATATCCTTCCTGTTTGGCCCTGTCCGGGGGTGTCCTCGGATGGGGCCACGGTGTCTCCTGACCCCTCCTGTCTCAGCCTCCAGTATTTATGCTGCAGTAGTTTATGTGTCGGGGGGCTAGGGTCAGTTTGTTATATCTGGAGTACCTCTCCTGTCCTATTCGGTGTCCTGTGGGAATCTAAGTGTGCGTTCTCTAATTCTCTCCTTCTCTCTTTCTTTCTCTCTCCCGGAGGACCTGAGCCCTAGGACCATGCCCCAGGACTACCTGACATGATGACTCCTTGCTGTCCCCAGTCCACCTGGCCATGCTGCTGCTCCAGTTTCAACTGACCTGAGCCCTAGGACCATGTCCCAGGACTACCTGACATGATGACTCCTTGCTGTCCCCAGTCCACCTGGCCATGCTGCTGCTCCAGTTTCAACTGTTCTGCCTTACTATTATTCGACCATGCTGGTCATTTATGAACATTTGAACATCTTGGCCATGTTCTGTTATAATCTCCACCCGGCACAGCCAGAAGAGGACTGGCCACCCCACATATGCTCTCTCTAATTCTCTCTTTCTTTCTCTCTCTCAGAGGACCTGAGCCCTAGGACCGTGCCCCAGGACTACCTGACATGATGACTCCTTGCTGTCCCCAGTCCACCTGACTGTGCTGCTGCTCCAGTTTCAACTGTTCTGCCTTATTATTATTCGACCATGCTGGTCATTTATGAACATTTGAACATCTTGGCCATGTTGTTATAATCTCCACCCGGCACAGCCAGAAGAGGACTGGCCACCCCACATAGCCTGGTTCCTCTCTAGGTTTCTTCCTAGGTTTTGGCCTTTCTAGGGAGTTTTTCCTAGCCACCGTGCTTCTACACCTGCATTGCTTGCTGTTTGGGGTTTTAGGCTGGGTTTCTGTACAGCACTTTGAGATATCAGCTGATGTACGAAGGGCTATATAAATATATTTGATTTGATTTGAGGTGCATATCTATATTCACTGTCATGTGCAATCCATAGATTAGGGTCTAATGAATTTATTTAAATTGACTGATTTCCTTATATGAACTGTAACTCTGTAAAATCTTAGAAATCGTTGCATGTTGCATTTATATTTTTGTCAGGCCTATATAGTTTTTGCGAAGTCATCAACAGCTGTTGTTTCAATTCAAACAGGCGTTCAACTAAAAATCGACAATACATAAAGTCCTAGGGTTCAAAGATTTGGTTGACATCAAATGTAATCTTCAAATTAATAATTAATATGTTGGATTCACGTCTCCATCTCAACCAAATATTAGCTATTATAACCAGATACTTGGTTGCTTTGTCAACCAAACAATTCAATATTACTTTAGTAATACAGTAATTAGTCTAAAGTTAAGGCTATCTTACAAACTACTGTAACAGCATTTATTATAAAATGAGTAACACATCCATGGCCACATTTTGAAGTTACTGTAACTATTTTTGTCTTATGTAATCATAGAAAGTGTGCATGTTCAAGATGGCATGAAAGGCCACAGGTCAGTGGAGGTCTTCACAATTGCTATACTAATCTGTACAGAATCTCGAACTGCATTGATCACTTGCACCATGTACTTTTAATGTAATCTCAACTGCAATCCAGGTCATTTGGTTCTGCTATTAGATGAAGCACAGAGATAACACATGACGTTATTGTATAAATATAAAAATGTCTGACATTGTATTCCCATTTGAACTTTGTTTTGCTTTTAAATGGTTGAAAGCGTAACAAAGATTGGAATTTGGTTGTGCTTTTCAGATGGTTCAAAGCATAGTGATAATGCATTGGGAAACTTCTGGCTTATTTTTTGAAGTGGGCGGATAAAGGTTGAAATCTCATTGATCAACGTCTCAACCAAAAATTACCCAAATTCCACGTTTAAATGATGTGGTGTGCCCAGTGGGTTCCAGTAATTAATCCAGTTAGTTAGTTAGGACATGAGGAAGACACAAGGCTGAAGCCCTCGGGCGGCATGCAGGTGCAGGTGCCGCCGGTGTTAGCCAGAGATTAAATCATGATGAAGTCTTGGACAAACGACAAGGATTACGGAAGAGGGTCTTTAAATAAACTAGCCATTTGGGTAAATGTGGGTGTGGAAGATACAATTGTTGTTAATGGCATGCTTTTGGCTAGTTTGTAAATCTTGTTTAGTTGTCTAATAAGGCTGAGTGTTGCCTAATGATGTCTGTGAGATGTACCTATCATGTAGGCATATAACCTTTTCTGTTACTTTATAATTTCAGCTGATCATAGTCTGGTGGCTGTTTAGTTCAGTGGATAGGACTGTCTGGTGTTTTCCCCTCGAGATCGGGATTGGAACATAGAAAGAGGTGTCTGTCATTCTGCAATAGGGGTGGCTAGAACTTCCTGAACTCAAAAGCCTGAGAGAGAAAATGAAAATGAAAGAAAGATGTTACACCAACATTCCAGTGGAAGATTTTCTCAGAGACTTGTATTGGTGTAATATGTTTTACAGTACTGAAACAGTACCTGTTTCCACTTCCTGATAAATACTGACCCCAATACCTCATGCAGATCATTACACTGGTCTCCCTCCTCTGAAGGCGGGATAGGTGAAAACAACAGTATGTAATGGAACAAAGGTTGTTTTATGCACTGGAGGTTGCTGAGGGGAGGATGGCACATATTAAAATGGCTGGAACGGTGTGAATGAAATGGCATAAAATACATGGAAACCATGTGTTTGATGTATTTGATACCATTTCATTAATTCTGCTCCAACCATTACCAAGAGCCTGTCCTCCCCAATTAAGGTGCCACTAACCTCCTGTGGTTTTATGTTAAAAGTATTACATTGTTGACAAAATGACATATCTACCCTAGTATTGTTCACCAGCTGTCTGTCTGGTAGAGGTGAGGCCAGTGCATATAAGTGTTTCCCACTGGAGTACAGGAGCTGTGTGTCCAGCAGATGTCCCTGCGGTGCAGCAGATGAGGCTTAGCTGTCTTTCACCAGCCATGAACACTACACGGCCAAAAGTATGTGGACACCTGCTTGTCGAACACCTCATTCCAAAATCATGGGCATTAATATGGAGTTTGTCCCCCCCTTTCGTGCCATAACAGCCTCCACTCTTCTGGGAAGGCTTTCCACCAGATGTCGGAGATTTCTGAGGGGACTTGTTTCCATTCAGCCACAAGAGCATTAGTGAAGCCAGTTACTGATGTTGGCCAAGTAGGCCTGGTTCGCAGTCGGTGTTCCAATTCATCCCAAAGGTGTCAAATGGGGTTGAAGTCAGGGCTCTGTGCAGGCCAGTAAAGTTCTTCCACACTGATCTCAAAAAACATTTCTGTATGGACCTTGGTTTGTGTACGAGGGCATTGTCATGCTGGAACAGGAAAGGTTCTTCCCCAAACTGTTGCCACAAAGTTGGAAGCACAGAATCATCTAGAATGTAATTGTATGCTGTAGCGTTAAGATTTCCCTTCTGGAACTAAGGGGCCTAGCCAGAACCATGAAAAACAGCCCCAGACTATTATTCCTCCTCCACCTAACATTATAGTTGTCACTATGCATTCAGGCAGGTAGCATTCTCCTGGCATCCGCCAAACCCAGATTCGTCCTTTGGACTGACAAATGGTGATTCATCACTACAGAGAACGCGTTTACTCTGTTTCAGAGTCCAATTGCAGCGAATTTTATACCACTCCAGCCAATTAGGCTTGCTTGTGGCTGCTCGGCCATGGAAACCCATTTCATGAAGCTCCTGATGAACAGTTCTTGTGCTGACGTTGCTTCCAGAGACAGTTTGGAACTCGGTAGTGAGTGTTGTAACCGTGGACACTACGCGCTTCAGTCCCATTCTGTGAGCTTGTGCGGCCTACCACTTCGCAGCTGAGCCGTTGTTGCTCCTAGACGTTTCCACTTCACAATAACAGCACTGCTCTAGCAGGGCAGAAATGTGACGAACTGACTTGTTGGAAAGGTGGCATCCTATGACGATGCCACGTTGAAAGTTACTGAGCTCTTCTGTAATGCCATTATACTACCACTGTTTGTCTATGGAGATTGCATGGCAGTGTGATCAATTTTATACACTTGTCAGCAACGGGTGTGTCTGAAATAGCCGAATCCACTAAGGTATCTGCCTTGCCTGGCTACCCAGACTCCTTGCTCCGGCCAAACGCTACGCCACGCCCACAAGTTTCTTCTCCACAATCGAGAGCAATAGCAATGGCGTCTTTTTGTAGGCACTAACTCCGCCCATGGTTCGCTGGGAAAATGTATGGAGTTTTTGTAGGGTTTTTCGATAAACTCAGGAAATAAGGTCTATGGTAAAACACAGGCTTAGGAGATCTTATACGTTTTGTTCTATGACATAATCGCCATCAGCTAACGTCACTCATTCTGAATTGTTAAGCATTTAGGTAATAATAAAAAACACAAAGCAGAGATAAAAGCTTCATAATGGCCAAGGTCAATGCTCCTTACCAGATTGATGAGGAGGATCATGACAGCAAACCATTGTTTTCGAACTGTCTGTCACTCAATCTTTACTTTGAGTGATAATGTAACATTCAACAGATAATGTAACACCCCCCTAGAAAAAGTAATACAGGATTCCTGCAGAATTTGTTTGCCATTGTGAAGGAATTGCGGTGACTTGCAGGAGTCCTGTAGGGCTTTATTGTAAGAGTTTCAACGCATAGTTATAACGCCCTACATAAGTATATCCTCATTCATTTAGCATACAAGTGTTTTTGTAGCAAATTGTCTTGACATAACACACACTCAGCAGATCGCTCACTCAGTCTTGACAGTCTTGGCCCAACAGGTAGACTATATGTTAATGTGGACATTGGAACTCAGAGATCGACCTCTCCTGAGAGTCCCCTCGTCAAGCTTCAGCCAGCAACTAAGGCTTCTGGCGCGTTTGGTCGGTTTACGGATGTGTGAACAGACCAATGTCCCTTTCTGGTCGACGCTGCTACTCTTTCGAGTTCGAGCATTTAAAAAAACAAGCAGGAACAAGGCAATCTTCATATAATTAAAATACCTTTATTTTAATGGCATGTTCAATGGAACAACGATTTCAAAACTCCGGCGCGTTTCGGCAGCACGGCCTTCGTCATAGGCCTACAAAGATACAATGATGTCTTGTTTTTGAACAAACCATGTTCCGACCGTTTGTAGCTCCAGTAAAATGTCACACACACGCTTAGCGAACAGATGAAACTGGGGGAAAATAGGGGTGTATTGGGAGGGACCTAGATGAAAATGGGAGGGACCTAGATGCATTTAAATAGGAACTTGTTTCCGTTGCAAAACGCAAATGTTTGGACAAATGATTGCACCCCTGTTTTTGTTGGTACCAACGGCAACAATAATTTGAACTGCGCAAAATTATCTAAACGTTTTCACTTCATAGGCTGTGGTCAGTGCGGTAGTGAAATGGAAGAAATTACAACATGTATCCCAGTGGACCCTGCCTCGAACGGTAATCCACTCATTTATGGCTCCATATCTAAAGTGCCTGCAGAAGGCGGCTCTTTCAGTCGAGCAAGGAGATGCATGTCAATCGAAATAGA
Organism: Oncorhynchus nerka; assembly: GCF_034236695.1. Classification (NCBI taxonomy): domain Eukaryota; kingdom Metazoa; phylum Chordata; class Actinopteri; order Salmoniformes; family Salmonidae; genus Oncorhynchus; species Oncorhynchus nerka. The sequence goes on along the minus strand of NC_088420.1, from coordinate 18,012,274 downwards.
AGAGATGGTTGAAATTCTAAAACTGGCTTTACCAATGGTAAGCTTGATACTTCTAGAAAAACGTGTTAAAATGCACTTCGTATACTTTTTCTAGGCTACAGTTTTTTAATTGGTATTATTTGATATTGAGTACCATAGTACTTTTACAACGTTTCCTTTTGATAATGACAACACGGATTATGTATCTGTTGTTGAACGTGATTGGGACTTGATTTAAAAACCAGGGAGCGTATAAATAAATTGATTACAACTCTTTTTCCTCAGTTCATCTCCATGCTGATGCTCATGCTAATCAGTTTTGTTAGCACGGTGTTCTGTGGACACTTAGGCAAAACGGAGCTGGCAGCTGTGACTCTGGCCACTTCGGTAAGCGCAGCTCTGACTACTTTGAACTGAACGGTGTGTAGCCAATAGCCATGGCTTGCTAAGTCACAAGAAACATCACCATTTACCTGCAATCACTCAAAGTCCCTTGTGTGGTGAACAGCTAGGAGCTCACGAATAAAACAATTCTGTGCCTTCTGACCAGCGTGCATGTAATCTTAACTCATGACAGAGTCTCGCCCCTATGTCAACAGGTGGTCAATATTACAGGCATATCCATCGGCACCGGGCTGGCATCAGCCTTCGACACACTGATTTCTCAGGTAAGGTGACTGATGAATTTGGGGGGGGTTAAGAATATTGGAATTTCAAAGGAGCTTCCTGAATTGACTGTAATTCAAATGGAATTAACCCCAAATATGTTAACTTTGTACCTAAAATGATAACATATCATTAGGGATGATCCTTGAGATCAGCAGCACCTTCATCCTGTCAATCCATCTCTGCCGTGTGACTGTAGATTTTCGGAAGCAACAATCTGAAGTATGTGGGTGTGATCGTGCAGAGAGGGATTCTGATCCTGCTCCTGTCCTGCTTCCCCTGCTGGGCTCTCCTCATCAACACAGAGCCCATCCTACTGGCCTTCCATCAGAACCCGGAGGTCTCCAGGTCAGCCCCACTATCACATACTACTACTACAAACATTTCTGAAACTGGAAACACTTATCTCCCTCACTAGCTTTAAGCATCAACTGTCAGAGCAGCTCACAGATGACTGCACCTGTACATAGCCCACCTATAATTTAGCCCAAACAACTACCTCTTTCCCAACTGTATTTAATTAATTTATTTATTTTGCTCCTTTGCACCCCATTATTTTTATTTCTACTTTACACATTCTTCCATTGCAAAACTACCATTCCAGTGTTTTATTTGCTATATTGTATTTACTTTGCCACCATGGCCTTCTTTTTACCTTTACCTCCCTTCTCACCTCATTTGCTCACATCGTATATAGACTTGTTTATACTGTATTATTGACTGTATGTTTGTTTTACTCCATGTGTAACTCTGTGTCGTTGTATCTGTCGAACTGCTTTGCTTTATCTTGGCCAGGTCGCAATTGTAAATGAGAACTTGTTCTCAACTTGCCTACCTGGTTAAATAAAGGTGAAATAAAAAAATTAAACAAATACTATGTCACATCCCATACCTGGGTTATGTTCCAAGTAGGTGTGAAATGGGAGAAACAGTTTTAATTAGAAGAATTTGGTACTGGCTGAGCCCAGAGGTCTCCAGGTCATGCTCACTGTCACTGTCACAGTCACATCTCATATCTTGGTCAAGTTTCTAGTAGGAACGAAACTGGATATTATAATTAAAACATTTAGTATAAGGACGAGGTTCTGGCTGAATTTAGAATGCTCATTAAAAAAAAAAAAATTGATTAGGAGAACCTGAGATCACATTTTAATATAGGGCATTCTGAAGCTGTCAGACCTGACCTCCATTAATGCCTTGTTCTTTATAATTGAGTGATTGATGACAGGTCTAGACAACACGTACCAACTCCACGAGAGGGCTAAAGAGGGCTCAGTCCCCTAAGCTCAAACTTGTTACATGTACCGAAGACAACGTGAAATGCTTACTTACGAGCTCCTAACCATCAATGTAATTTAAAAAAAAAAATACGGATAAGAATAAGTGATAAAAATAACAAGTAATTAAAGAGCACCAGTAAAATAACAATAGTGAGACTATACAGGGGGGTACTGGTACAGAGTCAATGTGCGGTGGCACCGGTTAGTTGAGGTAATATGTACATGTAGGTAGAGGTATTAAAGTCACTATGTATAGATGACAACAGAGTAGCAGCGGTAGTCTGGGTAGTCATTTTGATTAGGTGTTAAGGAGTCTTATGGCTTGGGGGTAGAAGCTGTTTTGAAGCCTCTTGGACCTAGACTTGGCGCTCCACTACTGCTTGTCGTGCGGTAGCATAGAGAAGTCTGACTAGGGTGGCTGGAGTCTTTGACAATTTTTAGGGCCTTCTTCTGACACCGTCTGGTATGGGTCCTGGGTGGCAGGAAGCTTGGCCCCAGTGATTTACTGGGCCGTACGCACTACCCTCTGTTGTGCGTTGTTGTCGGAGGCCGAGCAGTTGCCATACCAGGCAGTGGTGCAACTAGTCCGGATGCTCTCGATGGTGCAGCTGTAGAACCTTTTGAGGATCTGAGGACCCATGCCAAATCTTTTCAGTCTCCTGGGGGGGAATAGGTTTTGTCATTCTCTTCACGACTGTCTTGGTGTGTTTGGACCATGATAGTTTGTTGGTGATGTGGACACCAAGGAACTTGAAGCTCTCAACCTGCTCCACTGTAGCCTCGTCGATGAGAATGGGGGCGTGCTCAATCCTCTTTTTTTCCTTTAGTCCACAATCCTCTCCTTTTTTCTTGATCACGTTGAGGGAGAGGTTATTGTCCTGGCACCACACGGCCAGGTCTCTGACCTCCTCCCTATAGGCTGGCTCGTCGTTGTCAGTGATCAGGCCTACCGCTGTTGTCATCGGCAAACTTAATGATGGTGTTGGAGGCCTGTCTGGCCGTGCAGTCATGAGTGAACGGAGAGTACAGGAGGGGACTGAGCACGCACCCCTGAGGGGCCCCTTTGTTGAGGATCAGCGTAGCGGATGTGTTGTTACCTACCCTTAATACCTGGGGGCGGCTCATCAGGAAGTCCAGGATCCAGTTGCAGAGGGAGGTGTTTAGTCCCAGGGTCCTTAGCTTATTGATGAGCTTTGAGACACTATGGCATTGAATGCTGAGCTGGAGTCAATTAATAGCATTCTCACATAGGTGTTCCTTTTGTCCAGGTGGGAAAGGGCAGTGTGGAGTACAATAGAGATTGCATTATCTGTGGATCTGTTGGGGCGGTATGCAAATTGGAGTGGGTCTAGGGTTCCGGAACAGCTGGTGCTCTCATGCATGTTTCAGTGTTATTTGCTTCGAAGCGAGCATAGAAATAGTTTAGCTCGCCTGGTAGGCTCGTGTCACTGGGCAGCTCTCGGCTGTGCTTCCCTTTGTAGTCTGTAATGGTTTGCAAGCCCTGCCACATCCGACGAGCGTCAAAGCTGGTGTAGTACAATTCAAGCTTAGTCCTGTATTGATGCTTTGCCTTTTTGATGGTTCATCAGAGGGCATAGTAGGATTTCTTATAAGCTTCCAGGTTAGTCCCCCTCCTTGGAAGTGGCAGCTCTAGCCTTTAGCTCAGTGCGAATGTTGCCTGTCATCCATGGCTTCTGGTTGGGGTATGTGTTACGCCCCTGAAAACAGGGGAGAAATAATCACGAGAGTGATACGGTGTTGTATTCTCAAGTCAACATTTAGTTCAATCATTTCACAAAAGTAACACATTACATAACAGAAAACCCATTATACAAATAACACAGCAACATATCTTATTAACAACACGCACGTTCATTCACAATCGACATAAAATGGCAGCTACTCTCAGTACGATGCTATCCTTCACTTCAACCGAGCAGGGCTAATATTACTCTCTTCAACCTTAACTCGAACTTCCTCAAGACGTTACTAAAACACACCTTAAACACTCTTGACATGTTCGCTAGTTATAACATTTAAATTACTATTTTTATCATCAATAAAGTACCTGAAAACAGGGGAGAAATAATCACGAGAGTGATACGGTGTTGTATTCTCAAGTCAACATTTAGTTCAATGAGAAAAAGACCGCGAATTTCCCCAGGAATATGGGTGGAGACCAGAGCAATCGATCTCCGGCTCATAGATTAAAAGCATTTCGTAGATCACAGATTAACACTTTTAGGCACCACAAAATAAAGTAATCAATATAACGTTTACACATTACTCTCACAATTCGTACCCTTTGACAGATTTGAACTTTAACACAATTATATGAATGTTATCAATCTCTATCAACTAATACTGAATGCATATTTTAACCTTAGATGTTTTAAGATCCTCACATACTATGAACTTACTCATACTTTTCAATGTATAACAGGCTATGAATATGTCCTTTAACCTGTCACATATGTACGTACGGTCACTGTGGGGACAACGTTATTGATGAAGCCAATGACTGATGTGGTGTACTCCTCAATGCCATTGGAGGAATCCCAGAACATATTCCAGTCTGTGCTAGCAAAACAGTCCTGTTGCTTAGCATCTGCTTCATCTGACCACTTCTTTATTTATCTGGAATATAGAGGTCACTGGTGCTTCCTGCTTTAATTTTTGTTTGTAAGCAGGAATCCGGTGGATAGAATTATGGTCAGATTTGCCAAATGGAGGGCAATGGAGAGCTTTGTATGTGTCTCTGTGTGTGGAGTAAAGGTGGTCCAGAGTTTTCCCTCTGGTTGCACATTTGACATGCTGATAGAAATTTGGCAAAACAGATTTAAGTTTCCCTGCATTAAAGTGCTTCTACACCTGCATTGCTTGCTGTTTGGGGTTTTAGGCTGGGTTTCTGTACAGCACTTTGAGATATCAGCTGATGTACGAAGGGCTATATAAATAAATTTGATTTGATTTAAAGTCCCCGGCTACTGGGTGAGTGTTTTCTTGTTTGCTTATGGTGGAATACAGCTCATTCAATGCTGTCTTGGTGCCAGCCTCTGACTGTGGTGGTATGTATACAGCTATGAAAAATACACATGAACACTCTCTAGGTAGATTGTGTGGTCTACAGCTTATCATGAGATACTCTACCTCAGGCGAGCAATAGCTCGATACTTCCTTAGATATCGTGCACCAGCTATTATTTACAAAAATACATCTTCTTACCAGACGCCGCTGTTCTATCCTGCCGGTCAGGGTATAACCAGCCAGCTGTATGTTGATGGTGTCTCCGTGAAGCACAAGATATGCTGTGTCAGCACAGTTGGTATGACTCCTTTGGGTTCCCATAAAAAGCAGGGGGTAAAACGCTTCTAATCTTTGTGATAGGGTAAGTTAATAATGTGATACTACTCCACCTGTAACTTTATTTATTAGGGTGGGTTAAGTTTACTAGTTGGGCCCTGGTGAGGACACCATATTGGATGAAATCTTTCCTGCTGTTCCTACAGGGGCCTGCCCGATCATGGGGTGTGTGAGGTTTTCATTCTGACATTGACTGACATTGAATTGATAATGCCCGAGCAGTGGTGTATATTCATGGAAGTCAAGGGACCCGCGCCACAAAAAAAAGTTGCCAATGTATTTTGTTCAATTCGCAGAAGATGCTCAATGTATATAATATACATTCATACCATTCTCCAAGTGGAAAGTTTGTTTGGAGAGCTCACAAACGGCATAACACTCATGATAAAGAACTTTTGGTTAACTTAATTGCATTTACTAGTTTACTGTCAAGTTCTTTGGCGAGCATGTGTCCGGTTTCTCCATGTTTAATGTTGTGGTTGCAGAGACAAAGACCGTGTTTGAGAGGGTTTTAACTAGAGGTCGACCGATTAATCGGAATGGCCGATTTTAATTAGGGCCAATTTCAAGTTTTCATAACAATTGGAAATCTGTATTTTTGGTTGCCGATTTTTAATTTTTTAATACCTTTTTTATTTAACTAGGCAAGTCAGTTAAGAACACATTCTTATTTTCAATGACTGCCTAGGAACGGTGGGTTAACTGCCTTGTTCAGGGGCAGAACGACAGATTTTCACCTTATCAGCTCGGGGGATCCAACGCTCTAACCCCCTGCCTCTCATTGCACTCCACGAGGAGCCTGCTTGTTACGCGAATGCGGTAGAAGGTAAGTTGCTAGCTAGCATTAAACTTATCTTATAAAAAACAATCAATCAATCATAATCACTAGTTCTAACTACACATGGTTGATGATATTACTAGTTTATCTAGCGTGTCCTGTGTTGCATATAATCGATGCAACGCTGGGGAATGATTTAACAAAAGCGCATCGTTGGACGACTGTACCTAACCATTAACACCAATGCCTTTATTAAAATCAATACACAGAAGTATATATTTTTAAACCTGCATATTTAGCTAAAATAAATCCAGGTTAGCAGGCAATATTAACCAGGTGAAATTGTGTCATTTCTCTTGCGTTCATTGCAAGCAGAGTCAGGGAATATGCAACAGTTTGGGCCGCCTGGCTCATTGCGAACTAATTTGCCAGAATTGTACGTAATTATGACATAGCATTGAAGGTTGTACAATGTAACAAGAATATTTAGACTTAGGGATGCCACCCGTTAGATAAAATACAGAACGGTTCCGTATTTCACTGAAATAATAAATGTTCTGTTTTCTAAATGTTTCCGGATTCGACCATATTAATGACCAAAGGCTCGTATTTCTGTGTGTTATAATTAAGTCTGATTTGATAGAGCAGTCTGACTGAGCGATGGCAGGCAGCAGCAGGCTCATAAGCATTCATTCAAACAGCACTTTCGTGCCTTTTGCCAGCAGCTCTTCGCAAGCACAGTGCTGTTTATGACTTCAAGCCTATCAGCCTAATGGCTGGTGTAACCGATGTGAAATGGCTAGCTAGTTAGCTCGGTGTGCGCTAATAGTGTTTCAAACGTCACTCGCTCTGAGACTTGGAGTAGTTATTCCCCTTGCTCTGCAAGGACTGCGGCTTTTGTGGAGCGATGGGTAACGCTGCTTCGAGTGTGGCTGTCGATGTGTTCCTGGTTCGAGCCCAGGTAGGGGCGAGGAGAGGGATGGAAGCTATACCGTTACACTGGCAATACTATAGTGCCTATAAGAACATCCAATAGTCAAAGGTTAATGAAATACAAATGGTATAGAGATAAATAGTCCTATAATTCCTATAATAACTAAAACCTCTTACCTTGGCATATTGAAATCTCATGTTAAAAGGAACCACTAACTTTCATATGTTCTCATGTTCTGAGCAAGGAACTACAACGTTAGCTTTTTTACATGGCACATATTGCACTTTTACTTCTCCAACACTTTGTTATTGCATTATTTAAACCAAGTTGAACATGTTTCATTATTTATTTGAGGCTAAATGGATTTTTATTTCTGTATTAAAATAAGTGTTCATTCAGTATTGTTGTAATTGTCATTATTACAAATCAATAAATAAAAATCGGCCGATTTTAATCGGTATCACCTTTTTTTGGTCCTCCAATAATCGGTATCGGCTTTTTTTGGGCCTTCAATAATCGGTATCGGCGTTGAAAAATCATAATCAGTCGACCTCTAGTTTTAACAGCAATGTATCATAGGTGAATTGTGACTGACTGATCTACCAGTAATGAGTCGTTATTTAGGATGCAAGGTGATTTTGTAGCTCAGTCGGTCGGAAGTCGACCTGCTGTCATTTTGATCCTCTCACGCCAATATTTTCCTGATTTCCTGCAACCCTACACATTTTGTCAAGGGGCTGAGATAAAACAATTTCAGTTTTAAAGCTAATTTCTTACACTTCTACACATTTTGCCATGGCTTATGCCATATTTTTATGCTCTGAGTGACTAAAATGTTATTACAAAATCAGTGGGGGTCCCATGCCATTTATGGAATTTTTTATTCTGTCTAGTTTTCATTTTGGTTGTTATTTGTCAAATATGATCTTATACAGTTGAAGTGGAAAGTTTACATACACCTTATCCAAAAACATTTAAACTCCGTTTTTCACAATTCCTAACATTTAATCCTAGTAAAAAAATTAAAAATCCCAGTCTTAGGTCAGTTAGGATCACCACTTTATTTTAAGAATGTGAAATGTCAGAATAATAGCAGAGAAAATGATTTCAGCTTTTATTTCTTTCATCACATTCCCAGTGGGTCAGAAGTTTACATGCACTCAATTAGTATATGGTGGCATTGCCTTTAAATTGTTTAACTTGGGTCAAATGTTATGGGTAGCCTTTCACAAGCTTCCCACAATAAGTTGGGTGAATGTTGGCCAATTCCTCCTGACAGAGCTGGTGTAACTGAGTCAGGTTTGTAGGCCTCTTTGCTCGCACACGCTTTTTCAGTTCTGCCCACAAATTTTTCATTTTCATCAACATTACTATGGCCAAACAATTCTATTTCTGTTTCATCAGACCAGTGGACAAACCTTAGTCTGTTTTTTTTATGGTGGTTTTGGAGCAGTGGCTTCTTCCTTGCTGAGTGGCCTTTCAGGTTATGTCGATATAGGACTCGCTTTACTATGGATATAGATACTTTTGTACCCATTTCCTCCAGCATCTTCACAAGGTCCTTTGCTGTTCTGGGATTGATTTGCACTTTTCACACCACAGTACGTTCATCTCTAGGAGACAGAATGCGTCTCCTTCCTCAGTGGTATGACTGCTGCGTGGTCCCATGGTGTTTATACTTGCGTACTATTGTTTGTACAGATGAACATGGTACCTTCAGGTGTTTGGAAATTGCTCCCAAGGATAAACCAGACTTGTGGAGGTCTACAATTTTTTTTTTTTTTTTTAGGTCTTGGGGACGATTTTCTTTTGATTTTCCCATGATGTCAAGCAAAGAGGCACTGCGTTTGAAGGTAGGCCTTGAAATACATCCACAGGTACACATCCAATAGGCTAATTGACATCATGAGTCAATCAGAAGCTTCAAAAGCCATGACATCATTTTGTGGAATTTTCCAAGCTTAAACAGCTTAGTCAACTTAGTGCATGTAAACTTCTGACCCACTGGAATTGTGATTAAGTGAAATAATCTGTCTGTAAACAATTGTTGGAAAAATTTCATGTGTCATGCACAAAGTACTTGCACAAACAAACTATAGTTTGTTGACAAGAAATTTGTGGAGTGGTTGAAAAAAGTTAATGACTCCAATCTAAGTGGAAGTAAACTTCCACTTCAACTGTAAATACTGTATGTAGCGCCATTTTATGTTATCAACATACAGTATTTTATCTGGTTTAAGTTTACACTGAACATGTTTTGCAATCCCAAACATTCTATTCATATGTGTATATATTATTTTTCTTAAATATTTTTTGGCGACACCGCTGCTAAATGAATATAGGGGAAACACTGAGATGACGGTTTGCTCCTGCATGTTCATTAGATGGTATTTATTTTGTGTGTGTCCCTCAGGCTTACTCAACTCTATGTGAGGATCTTCATGCCTGCTCTGCCAGTGAGTTAACAAAGCCCGTAGTTCTGACAGAATTCTACAAAGTGTCGGCTCATCCTACTGATTTAAGACCTGCATCTCATGGCTGCAGTGTCTCCACAGGCATGTTTCATGTATCAGCTGCAAGGAAGATACCTTCAAAACCAGGTGCTGTATGCATTTCAATAGAACTTGTTTGTCATTGTGGTTGCGACTGGGACCCAACAGGCCAATCAGTGGGCGAGGTTAGGCCACCGTTTTCCCATTCCATCCTCATTGTCTAGTATATATGCTTGTGTGTATTACTCACAACAATTGACAGCGATTTTATATTAAGTTAAAATGAATGGCACCAAAATGCGTTGTACTTGATGCACTCGCGAGCGGAAGTATTCCTTACTTGTTTTGGATTACATGACGTCTATTTGAAATGTTCCGGTTATTTGACATCCTTTTGAGGGGGAAATGAAATGGGAACACCGTGTGCCCACCCTCTGAGCTTATGAGATCTGATGGGTATACTACAAAGCAGAACCAAATCAAATTTGATTGGTCACATACATGGTTAGCAGATGTTAATGCGAGTGTAGAGAATAACAATTCCCAACAACTATCTAATACACACATCTAAAGGGGTGAATGAGAATATGTACATCTAAGTATATGGATGAGCGATGGCAGAGCGGCATAGGCAAGGTGCAGTAGATGGTATGAAATACATGTGATATGAGTAATGTAAGATATGTAAGCATTATTTAGGGTGGCATTGTTTAAAGTGACTAGTGATCCATTTGTTAAGGAGTTGGCCAGTTAACTTATATTATTCTGAAATAACTTTTTTGTTTTTAGTAAGATAAGCTTGAAATGGGCATGGTCTCTATCTGTTAACATTGTCCAGTGCTTATTTAATTTATTTTGTCGACATTTAGAAAGTTTGCATAGAAAATAGATTGCCTGCTAGGTTTTGTTTGTTTTGCACTAGCTTGTGTTGATTTAAAAACAGCTGGACGTAATGTCGCACACACGCACACAAAAAAATTAAAAATCTTGTAGTAGTTAGTGTTTCCATTATCCATTTGGGCAAATTGCGCGTTCCAACCTATCTGTTTCATGTCTCGGGTATCCTGCGAAAGCCAGCATGGATAGAATGCAATAATTAACAAAAATGTGCCATATTCTTATGTGCCGACGTATCGCCACAGTCTGTGCTATTGCGAAATTCCCGTAGATCTGAAATAATTGTATGGTGAAACTTGCCAGCAAGGCAAAGCAATTCAGGCATTCTTGAAAGTCAGGACAATCTTTATGGAAAAAAAATGTATTTAGCAAGCGGTAGGCATTTAGAATTAAATGTGGTGACCTCATGTTCCCCCACATTCCTTCAGAACTATTCAGCAATCATTAATTCAAATAACACTGTTTCCAGTTGTTGCAAAAAAGAAAGTTTATTCTATATCTGACATTCCATTACACATGTCGCAAATCTTTTTTTGTTCCATTTCTTTTGTGGAATAAACCTGGGTCAATGGAAACGTGCCTACTGACTCAACAACCAAAACCAAGTATCTGTTTGGCTTTCTTAATGATCCAGAAAATGAACTGTTTTATAAGTTATCTGGCTAACTGATTGATTATACTTTGTAGAATACCCCTCTGTTCCAACGCCCACTGTGACATTGTAAGAACAATGTTGTCCTGCCGTTGAGACTGTATTTTTCCGACAGGGTATCATATGGCCCCAGGTGATAACTGGAGTGGTGGGGAACCTTCTAAATGTGATCACTAACTACACCTTCCTCTATCAACTCAACATGGGTGTGGCGTGAGTTACATTTAGAAACAACAACGTTGTCATACAGCCATATCAACAAAACCATGAGAGATGGCGGTCACCCCTCAACTTTCATCCTCTCCATCACAGGGGCTCTGCAGCTGCTAACACCATCTCCCAGTACACCTTGGCTATAGTCATCTATGTGTACATCCTATGGAGAGGGCTGCACAAAGCCACCTGGGACGGTGAGTCCCTGACCTCTGTATTCAGTTTGTATTGATGTGATGAAAGTCAATATATTGCTTTGCACAATAGCCAGGGGACAAGGTTGATATTGATGTGGTTAGTTTTAGATCATGTCATATAGATGGGGAACCATCTAACCAACTGTAGTCAGACATTGCTGATTGCTGAAGCGAGTGATATATACAGTGGGGCAAAAAAGTATTTAGTCAGCCACCAATTGTGCAAGTTCTCACACTTAAAAAGATGAGGCCTGTAATTTTCATCATAGGTACACTTCAACTATGACAGACAAAATGAGAAAAAAAACTCCAGAAAATCACATTGTAGGATTTTTAATGAATTTATTTGCAAATTATGGTGGAAAACTTTTGTTATTGACCAAATACTTATTTATCTCAATACTTTGTTATATACCCTTTGTTGGCAATGACAGAGGTCAAACGTCTTCACAAGGTTTTCAAACTGTTGCTGGTATTTTGGCCCATTCCTCCATGCATATCTCCTCTAGAGCAGTGATGTTTTGGGGCTGTTGCTGGGCAACAGACTTTCAACTCCCTCCAAAGATTTTATATGGGGTTGAGATCTGGAGACTGGCTAGGCCACTCCAGGACCTTAAAATGCTTCTTACGAAGCCACTCCTTCCTTGCCTGGGCGGTGTGTTTGGGATCATTGTCATGCTGAAAGACCCAGCTACGTTTCATCTTCAATGCTCTTGCTGAGACAAGGCCTGTAATTTTCGGCTTTGTTACTTTGGTCCCAGCTCTCTGCAGGTCATTCACTAGGTCCCCCTGTGTGGTTCTGGGATTTTTGCTCACCGTTCTTGTTATCATTTTGACCCCACGGGGTGAGAACTTGCGTGGAGCCCCAGACCGAGGGAGATTATCCGTGGTCTTATATGTCTTCCATTTCCTAATAATTGCTCCCACAGTTGATTTCTTCAAACCAAGCTGCTTACCTATTGCAGATTCAGTCTTCCCAGCCTGGTGCAGGTCTAAAATTTTGTTTCTGGTGTCCTTTGACAGCTCTTTGGTCTTGGCCATAGTGGAGTTTGGAGTGTGACAGGTGTCTTTTATACTGATAACAAGTTCAAACAGATGCCATTAATTTTATTTTATCTTTATTTAACTAGGCAAGTCAGTTAAGAACAAATTCTTATTTTCAATGACTGCCTAGGAACAGTGGGTTAACTGCCTGTTCAGGGGCAGAACGACAGATTTGTACCTTGTCAGCTCGGGGGTTTGAACATGCAACCTTCCGGTTACTAGTCCAACACTCTAACCACTAGGCTACGCTGCCGCCCCTAATACAGGTAACGAGTGGAGGACAGAGTAGCCTCTTAAAGAAGAAGTTACAGGTTTGTGAGAGCCAGAAATCTTGCTTGTTTGTAGGTGACCAAATACATATTTTCCACCATAATTTGCAAATAAATTAATTAAAAATCCTACAATGTGATTTTCTGGAATTTCTTTTTCTTATTTTGTCTGTCATAGTTGAAGTGTACCTATGACGAAAATTACAGGCCTTGTCTTTTTAACTTAAGTGGGAGAACTTGCACAATTGGTGGCTGACTAAACACTTTTTTGCCCCACTAAGTGTACTTGTGAATAGAAATGATTAAAATGTATTTTCTCTTGGTCACTTGGAATTTTCATGATTACAAGAACTGTTTAACACCCCCCAAACCATGTGTGTACAATTACGATACTTAATTGACAGTGGCTGATATTTTAATATTGATGTGCCAATCTGATGACAGGCAGTCCAAATCGTAATGTGTAAACCAGTGTTTGTTTACCCTGCTGTCAACTAAATGTCACCGTACCCTGTCCCTTTGACCCCCAGGCTGGTCACGTGACTGCCTGCAAGAGTGGGGGCCTTTCCTCTACCTGGCTGTTCCCAGCATGCTCATGATGTGTCTGGAGTGGTGGACCTATGAGATTGGAGTATTCATGGCAGGTCAGGGGTCACATTAGGGCATTTACCTTCAGAACTACCATGTTTTGTTAAAAAAATATATGCATACACAGCACACCTATTCATTCCAGGTTGGGTTTTTTGTACTATTTTCTACATTGTAGAATAGTAGTGAAGACATCAAAACAATTAAATAAAACATGGAATCATGTAGTAACCAAAAAAGTGTTAAACAAATAAATGATATTCAAGGTTCTTCAAAGTAGCTACTCTTAACTGTCTGTGACTTTATTTAGATTTCAAGGCACACTTAACCAGCATGGCTACCATAGCATTCTGCAGCAATACACCATCCCATCTGGTTTGCGCTTAGTGGGACTAGCATTTGATTTTCAACAGGACAATGACCCAACACACCTCCAGGCTGTGTAAGGGCTATTTGACCAAGAAGGAGAGTGATGGAGTGCTGCATCAAATGATCTGGTCTCCACAATCCCCTGACCTCAACCCAATTGACATGGTTTGGGATGAGTCTGACCGGAGAGTGAAGGAAAAGCAGCCAACGAGTGCGCAGCATATGTAGGAACTCCTTCAAGACAGTTGGAACAGCATTCCAGGTGAAGCTGGTTGAGAGAATGCCAAGAGTGTGCAAAGCTGTCAAGGGAAAGGGTGGCTATTTGGAGAATCTCAAATATAAAATATATTTTGATTTATTTAACACTTTAATGTGTGTGTGTATATACACACACAGTGCCTTTGGAAAGTATTCAGACCACTTGACTTTTTCCTCATTTGGTTATGTTACAGCCTTAGTCTAAAATCGATTTAAATGGGTTTTTTCCCCTCATCAATTTACACACAATCCCCCATAATGACAAAAGAAAACAGGTTTTTAGAAATGTTTGTTCATTTATAAAATGAACTTGAATATTATATTTAAGTATTCAGACCCTTTAATCAGTACTTTGTTGAAGCACCTTTGACAGCGATTACAGCCTCGTCTTCTTGGGTATGACGCTACAAGCTTGGCACACCTGTTTCTCACATTCTTCTCTGCAGATCCTCTCAAGCTCTGTCTGGTTGGATGGGGAGCGTTGCTGCACAGCTATTGTCAGGTCTCTCCACAGATGTTTGATCGGATTCAAGTCCGGGCTCTGTGCTGGGCCACTTAAGGACATTCAGAGACTTGTTCCGAAGCCACTCCTGCGTTGTCTTGACTGTGCTTAGCATCATTGTCCTGTTGGAAGTTGAACGTTTGCCCCAAGTCTGCGGACCTGAGTGCTCTAGAGCAGGTTTTCATCAAGGATCTCTCTGTACTTTGCTCTGTTCATCTTTGCCTTGATCCTGACTAGTCTCTCAGTCCCTGCCGCTGAAAAACATCCCCAAAACATGATGCTGCCACCACCATATTTCACCGTAGGGATGGTGCCAAGTTTCCTCCAGACAGGACGCTTGACATTCAGGCCAAAGAGTTTCATCAGAGCAGAGAATCTTGTTTCTCATGGTCTGAGAGTCCCTTAGGTGCCTTTTGACAAACTCATAGCGGGCTGTCATGTCTCTTACTAAGGGGCTTCTGTCTGGCCACTCACCATAAAGACCTAATTGGTGGAGGGCTGCAGAGATGGCTGTCCTTCTGGAAGGTTCACCCATCTCCACAGAGGAACTCTGGAGCTCTGTCAGATTGCCATCGGGTTCTTGGTCACCTGCCTGACCAAGGCCTTTCTCCCCTGATTGCTCAGCTCTAGGAAGAGTGTTGGTGGTTCCAAACTTCTTCCATTGAAGAATGATGGATGCCACTGTGTTCTTTGGATCTTCAATGCTGCAGAATGTTTTTTGGTACCCTTCCCAAGATCTTTGCCTCGACACAATCCTGTCTAGGAGTTCTACGGACATTCCTTCGACCTCGTGGCTTGGTTTTTGCTCTGACATACACTGTCAATTGTGGGACCTTTTTATATAGACAGCTGTGTGTGTGTGTGCCTTTCCAAATCATGTCCAATCAATTCAATGTACCACAGGACTCCTACCAAATTGTAGAAACATCTCACGGATGATCAACGGAAACAGGAGCTCAATTGAGTCTCGTAGCAAAGGGTCTGAATACTTGTAAATAATGTATTTTTGTTTTATTTTTAATACATTTGCAAAATGTTCTAAACTTGTTTTCACCTTGTCATTATGCGGTATTATGTGTAGATTGCTGAGAATTGTTTTATTTAATCAATTTTATAATAAGGCTGTAATGTACAAAATATGGAAAACGTCAAGGGGTCTGAATACTTTCCGAAGGGAACTATGTGTGTATGTTTTTATATGCACGCACCTAAAAGGGAGGGAGAGAAACAAACAGGAATTTTCACAGAACTAGTCACAGCAACATTTAGTTATGCTCAAAGTATTCAATTAACTGTCCAGTGAATCATACTTTTAAAGTTAATTTTCTGTTAACCCAAATAATGTTGTTGACTTGTCCTATAATCGTATTTGTGGACAAAGCATGAAGAGGGAACACTTCAAAAACTTGTCTCAAACAGATTGAGGAAATAGAAAGCATTTTTGAAACCTAAAATGTCAAACTGCTGAGGAGAATGAGCTTGCAAATCAGGGTCTACTCTCATTTAATATTTCGATTGACTGGTATACGCCCACACCATACTTAGTTTTCCTTCCATTTTTTTTATTTATTTCACGCACATTGTAATTATTGGTCATATTTCATAGTCTGGAAACACTGGACAGTTACTTTTTAAGATGACTGTTTATTTAAAGATTAAAGTGGTCAACCCTTGTCGGCATAAACCGGTAAAGTATATTAGTGCTTCAAATGCATTTAAGTTTTTTGTGAGTGTTTCCTGTATTTCACTTTCAACTTTTAGCATATTGAAAATATACTAGTTATGTTGACAATTCCTCACATTCAGATTTCTCCAGGTTTTATCGGTGAAGCTGAGCTGGGAGCTATGTCAGCCCTCTACCAGGTGTCCAGCATCACATTTATGGTAAACTTAAAGGGATGCTCCGTAATTTCAGCCAGTAGTTTTGAAAGTAGTGCTCATTAACCAAAACGGGTCCCTGAAGAATGGTGTTCGACATCATCCATTTCGTATGATATGTTACGAATTCGTAAGTGCTTAAGATCTCGGACTGCACCTTTTTTAAACGGATACTTCGGGATTCTGGCAATGAGGCCCTTTCTCTACTCACCAGAGTTGGATGAACTAGTGGATACCATTTTTATATCTGTGTATGATGTGAGTTCGAGGTAGTTTTGCGAGCCAATACATGGAAGTCTGTGTATATGCTAGCGGATACCCATACATTTCCAGTCATTGCGCTAGCTCTAGTTGGCAACTTCTTTCAAATAGCAAGCAGAGACATTAAAAATGCTATCCACAATTTTAATCTGACTGGGGAAGTAGAAAAAAGGCCTCATTTATTGCCACTTTCTTGCTATCATGTCAACTTATTTACATTTACAACTGGTTGAGAGTTGTATGAATTAAATCATTTTAAAAAATCTCTCTTTCTCACAAGTTTCCTCTAGGGTTTGCTGTTGCTGCCAATGTGCGGATGGGGAATGCTCTGGGTGCTGGGAACACAGAGCAGGCCAAACTGTCTGGCAAGGTCTCTTTCGTCTGTGCATGTAAGAGCCCACCCCTGCTCCCTGGCTACACACAAACTTCTACTAACTAACGATAACTAAGGCCAACGGCAATTAGCCACCTCACACATTTTCAGTTAAACAAGGATAGTTTGATAATCTTTTGCCTGATTAGTAACTTCTTTAACTCGGACACCCTCTTCTTGTTGTAACTTCATTGTCAGCTGAATCGCAATTGTTAGGTAGTTTGTCAGATTTGGTGTTCGTCTTGCCCTTGATGCTATATTCTAACCAGCTGGTGTAAAAGTTCAACTAAACATCCCAGCCATAAACTTTTTATTTTCTAAATGAGCCTGTTTGCTACTTGTGCTCTGTCCCAGTCACAGTTTCCCTCGTCATTGCCATTATCCTTGGGTTGACTAAAGACGTGCTAGGATACATCTTCACCCAGGACCAGTGAGTAGAGCTGGGGGCTGCCGCTGGGCCAATGACGGATGACTTAGTCCTGCAAGGTCTTCAGCTGTGGCTATGTTACTGTGCATTGATAAATGTGTGTAATGGGATCTGGGTATTCTTATTCACTAACCGTCCCCCTCTCTCTCTCTCTCTCTCTCTCTCTCTCTCTCTCTCAGGGATGTTATTAAAAAGGCAGCTCCGCTTTTACTGTTGTATGCCTTCCATGTATTCGATGCCATAGCGGTGAGGGCAGCACTGCTTCAGCTATAAGCCAATTGTACATCTTTACACTCATTGACTTGCTTGGTTGGTGACTGAATCATTATTCCAATTAGGATGTAAATCCACAATTATCACCTCCCATTGCATGTCGTGGTGGATAGGCTTGAGGTGTACAGTATATTGATGCAATCAACTACAGCCTAGAAAATAACTGGTCTAATAACCTCAGTGATTCAGAGGACTCATCATGTTGTGCACATGATCATTGAGCTTTGAAACCCCTTCATCTCTCGTCATGTGTTACCCCACAACCCCCCTATTTTTTTTTTTTAATGGTTAGACAAATCTAAAGGTAATTGCCAAAATAAAGGAAACCCTTGAGTAGGTCCACTCAACCCCTCAAGGTGAATGCCAATAATTACACAGCCATTCTGAGTGATCACCTTCGACCTATGGTGAATAATTTCTATCCTGATGGGAGTGGACAAAATGTCAATTCCCCCTATCCACAGGGCACAAGTGATCACTGAATGGTTTGATGAGCATGAAAATGATGTAATCCATATGCCATGGCTGTCTCAATCACCAGATCTCAACCCAATTGAACACTTATGGAAGATTCTGGAGCGGCGCCTGTGACAGCATTTTACACCATCAACAAAACTTAAAATGATGGAATTTCTCCTGGAATAATGGTGTCGTATCCCTCCAATGGCGTTCCAGACCCTTGTAGAAGCTATGCTAAGGCGCGAAGCTCTTTTGGCAGCTCGTGGTGGCCCAATGTTTTTATTATTTTGGCAGTTACCTGTGTATGCACATATAACAGGGCCTTTTCCTCCTTGGGAAGCGAAGTAAAGCCTTCTGGGTGTTTCTACAGGTGTTGATGGGTGGCGTTGTAAGGGTAGCAGGAAAACAGATGGTTGGTGCTGTGTCCTACCTGGTTGGTTACTACATTATAGGCCTGCCCATTGCAGTGTCTCTCATGTTTCCCTTCAAAATGTGCATATTAGGTAAGGCATTAGACATTTGGAGACTGCAGTAACCCATCATTGTGATGTACAGTGTAACCTTTTCTCACATGGTCATATTGCCCATTTCTCTCAGGATTTAGGATCGGGTTCTTCCTATGTAGCATCCTGCACTCTATTTTCCTTATTGTCTACATATGTAAACTCAACTGGAAACAAACCACCTACGAAGTAAGCAGACCCTCTTCTAACCTTTGTTCTTTTCATCCTGTTTTGAAATTGTTTTACCGTCTTTACTGAACTAATGTTATACTTCTGACAATAATACATGTGGATTGTTTGTCAGTGATGCATACTGAATATATTTTTTTTGTCAGGCACTGGTGAGGGCAGGAGTGCAGAGCCTTAAAGAGAACGCTCCCTGTCTGGATAAGACTCGGGGTATTTACAGGAACACTTTAACTTGTGCAAAGTCAACCATGGACACCAGCCCTTAAAGAAACAATGAAGCTGCATTTCCTTGTCTTCTAACCCAATCTTTCCATTCCCCTCTGTCTCCTCATAGGCTCGTACCAGACCCTTTTGACCAATGAGCTGAGTACGGTGGGTGTAGTTCTGTCTGTCAGGCATCTGGTTCTTCGGCGTGGCTTGGCTGTGGTCATCATGCTGCTCATCCTCGCCATTGGAATCGTCACCAACCAGCTGCTGACTGTTACGCTGCCCCCCAAGCCCACATTACCCCTTCTATTCCCTAATACAACAAACACACAACTTGCATAGACATACTCACACAAGTTTTAAACCTAGTTGGCCTTTATTATTTCAACCACATTTCTTGTGTGCTATCAGTAACCTGGCAGTAATAATGAGCCAGAAATGTGCCTTTTAATATAAAACCTGGAACTAATCCAACATTATTGCATGTTTCAGGGAGATTTCCACACACGGAATGTTTATAAAGGTTATTGATATCGTTCATCTTAATAATGGTCTGCTACGACAGCTTGGTTAGTCGGCTATGTTATGCATTGTGTCCACAGACAAGCGGTGGGGTCTGTCTCCACTCTTATTTCTCTCACCAGATTGTGGCCCTGCTGTGAAGTTGATTCATGAAAATAAAATAAAAACCTAAAATGCAATGTTTGTCCCTGGCAAAAGACCAAACATCAGCGCTGGTCACTATGGTCAGTCACCGTTGTCATGTGATTGTCTTGAAGAAATGGACCCGGACCATACAGTTTGTCCACTTAGTTGTGGGCTGTAGTACATATTTGCATATTGAGCGATGTACATTTGCAACAAAAAAAAAATATATATATATAAGCGCCTCATCAAAAACATAAAATTGTTGAGTGTACTGACTGTAAACTGATTGATTACATCAGAAAATGTCATTTTGATGAACTTGTTTGCATTCTTTAACAGATCTAAATACACATGTATTACTATCAATTGTTTCAAATATTAAAGTGATTCTTACAAAATATTGTTTGCAAGCTATGCTGCATGTTACACGACTTCGTTATAATTGACACATTCTATAACATTGACGACGCATAGCATACGAATGTGTACTATGTATTTACAGTTGAAGTTGGAAGGTTACGTACACTTGTTTTTTTTCAACCACTCCACAAATGTCTTGTTAACAAACCGTTTTGGCAAATCAGTTAGGATATCTACTTTGGGCATAACACAAGTAATTTTTCCAACAATTGTTTACAGATTATTTCACTGTATCACAATTCTAGTGGGTCAGAAATGTACATGCACTAAGTTGACTGCCTTTAAACAGCCTGGGAATTTATGTCACGGCTTTAGAAGCTTCTGATTTTAACCTTTAACTAGGCAAGTCAGTTACCAAATTCTTATTTTCATGACAGCCTAGGAACAGTGGGTTAACTGCCTGTTCAGGGGTAGAACGACAGATTTGTACCTTGTCAGCTCGGGGATTTGAACTTGCAACCTTCCGGTTACTAGTCCAACGCTAGTCCAACGCTCTAACCACTAGGCTACCCTGCCGTGTACCTGTGGATGTATTTAAAGGCCTACTTTCAAACTCTGCATCTTTGCTTGATATCATGGGAAAATCAAAAGAAATCAGCCAGGACCTCAGAAAAGAAATTGTAAACCACAAGTCTGGTTCATCATTGGAAGCAACTTCCAAAAACCTGAAGGTACCATGTTCATCTGTACAAACAATAGTATGCAAGTGTAAACACCATGGGACCACGTAGCCGTCATACCTCTCAGGAAGGAGAAGCGTTCTGTCTCCTAGAGATTGAACGTACTTTGGTGCGAAAAGTGCAAATCAATCCCAGAACAACAGCAAAGGTGAAGATGCTGGAGGAAACGGGTACAAAAGTATCTATATCCACAGTAAAACGAGTCCTACATCGACATATCTTGAAGGCCGCTCAGCCAGGAAGAAGCCACTGCTCCAAAACCACCATAAAAAAGCCAGACTTACAGTTTGCAACTGCACATGGGGACAAAGATCGTACTTTTTGGAGAAATGTCCTCTGGTCTGATGAAATCTAAAATAGAACTGTTTGGCCATAATGACCATCGTTATGTTTGGAGCAAACGGGGATGCTTGCAAGCTGAAGAACACCATCCCAACCGTGAAGCACGGGGGTGGCAGCATCATGTTGTGGGGGTGCTTTGCTGCAGGAGGGACTGGTGCACTTCACAAAATAGATGGCATCATGAGGACTGAAAATTATGTGGATATATTGAAGCAACATCTCAAGACATCCGTCAGGAAGTTAAATCTTTGTCGCAAATGGGTCTTCCAAATGGACAATGACCCCAAGCATACTTCCAAAGTTGTGGCAAAATGGCTTAAGGACAACAAAGTCAAGGTATTGGAGTGGCCATTGTAACAGTATAACTTTAGCCCATCCCCTCGCCCATACCCGGGTGCGAACCAGAGACCCTCTGCACACATCAACAACAGTCACCCACGAAGCATCGTTACCCATCACTCCACAAAAGCCGCGGCCCTTGCAGAGCAAGGGGAACCACTACTTCAAGGTCTCAGAGCAAGTAACGTCACCAATTGAAACGCTATTTAGCGCGCACCACCGCTAACTAGCTAGCCATTTCACATCCGTTACACCATCACAAAGCCCTGAACTCAATCCTAACGAGCATTCGTGGGCAGAATTGAACAAACGTGTGCAAGCAAGGAGGCCTACAAACCTGACTCGGTTACACCAGCTCTGTCAAGAGGAATGGGCCAACATTCACCCAACTTATTGTGGGAAACTTTTGACCAAAGTTAAACAATTTAAAGGCAATTCTATCAAATATGAATTGAGTGTATGTAAACTTCTGACTCACTGGGAATGTGATGAAAGAAATAAAAGCTGAAATAAATCATTTTTGCTACTATAATTCTGACATTTCACATTCTTAAAATAAAGTGGTGATCCGAACTGACCTAAAACAGGGACTATTTACTTGGATTAAATATCAGGAATTGTGAAAAACTGAGTTTAATTGTATTTGGCTAAGGTGTGTGTAAACTTCTGACTTCAACTGTACATTTTAATATTGATCTCTGTTGGTCTCTTGATCTCTTTTATTAGACACCAGTGCCTTACTCAAGGGCATATCAACATGTTTTTAATCTAGACTAAAGCAGCATTCACCTAAAACTGTCATTTGAAGACATTGAATTGATGATAATCCGTGTGACAGCCCATCTAGGTCTTTTTTTAATGTTTCTGTGACATACAGTAGAATTTACCCATACTCAAGTTCATTTTTTCTAAATGAAACAGAAAATCAAGGAAAATACATGAAAGGTTAGCTGGGTAATTTAATGATCCTGCTTTATGGCACAGCCAACAGGTTGGTAACTGATTTCCTGCACAGTAGACATAAAAACAACTCCACTCCATGGTTCTGAATGCTAGGCTGTAGTAAAAAGCAAGAAGCAAATAAAGATTGTGTGTTGTATGGGAGGGCAGTTAACCTGCATCTCGTTCCTTTTGGCTTTACTGTACAAAGACAGACAAAAAGGTAAAATGACCCAAAAAAAGCTTTATTCAACTTTGATTAGAAACATTCAAAGCTCTCCACAAGCATGCAAATTATGTTCTCCATGGTAATAAAAAAAAACAAGCAACCTTCACAATGGTAAAATATAGCAACAGTGCATTATGAAATGTATTCAACCTCACGTTTGCCTTGAATTGTAAAAATGCATTTTCATTGATGTACACAACTAGCAAAAATACATTTTTGGGGCTGCCTCTCGTCCCTGTTGCGCTGCCGTGCCAACTCCTCAAAATGCTACTGCTCTGCTTTGGCTGCCTCCAACTCTTCCCTGGGGCGGCGATATTCCCCAGCCTGTGCCCAGGGTCCCTCTCTGTCCAAAATCTCCTCCCATGTCCAGGAGTCCAGAACTCGCTGCTGCCAGATACCACGCTGCTTCGTCCTTGGTTGGTGGGTGATTCTGTAACGATCGTCTGTGGTGGAAGAAGGTGAGGACCAATGCGCAGCGTCGTAAGTGTTCATATTTTTTATAAAATAACTGAACACTGAACAAAACAATAAACAAAAAGTCCCGTAAGGTGAATGGAAAAAAAAAACACAAACAGGAAATAATCACCCACAAAACACAGGTGGGAAAAGGCTACCTAGGTATGATTCTCAATCAGAGACAACAAACGACACCTGCCTCTGACATAGAAACATAGAAAAAAGAACATAGACTACCCACCCCAACTCACGCCCTGACCAAACTAAAACAAAGACATAACAAAGGAACTAAGGTCAGAACGTGACAGTAAGTAAACATTTCACTGTAAGGTTTACACCTGTTGTATTTGGCGCACGTAAAAAATAAACTTTGATTTGATTTGATTTGGAAATCACCCTCTAGTGGCCTCATGGGTGGAATGTAAATATTTTTAATTATTTTCTCATTAATAAACTTAAGTGCAGAGAATCCGATGTTTCTGTGTCAAACGGTTTTGTTATATTTCAGTCTTCTGTGATATATAAAGTGTAATATTGGGATGCAAACTCAAAATGGAATACATTTCAACTCTATATATCTGACACAATACAGGTCCCTTCTTTTTTAAAGCCCATAACCATGTGTGTGAGGTGTATACTTTTGTTACAAAATATATTTGTTTAAGACGATCAAGAACACTATGTGACTCTGATTTAGCCCACTGTAGTAAAATGTTAGCATGAACAATATATACACCGAAAATATTGAGTAACGCTAACAAATGGCTAATCACTAACAGGCATGCTAAATATGAATTAATTCTGAATGGAAATGCTAATGTTAGCAATAACATTAGCGGGGGCACGAGTTAGCTAACACGCTCAACATAAATGGCGATTACAACAATAGGCAATTTTGAGCCCCGTAAACCACAAGACAAACATCTTAAGGCACTTACTTTTAGATGCACATACAATAAAATATCAGACAACGCAGGTATTGTGACCACATCGGACCTGACAGAGCTAGTGACATGGAGCCTGATTGAGCTAGGGGATGTTAGGGTTATCAGGATGGAAAGCTCTGGGCCTACTGGGATAGACAACTGGAGACCTAGCATAGCAGGTGACTGAAGACACTAGGTGATCAGGGAACTGAGGGCTAAGATGCTCTGGACCTACTGGGAATATAGAGACTTTAGACTGAGGACCTAATAGGAGAGAGGGTGAGGTGTCACCTACGACAGGATAGTGAACACCTCGGTGAGGTTGGTCCTCAAAGGGGACGTCAGGTGAGTCTTCCACTGCGACGTCAGGAGGGTATCCCAAAGCTGGAACTAGCACAACATAGTTCAGAGGGGCTAGCATAAACCCCAAGACTTGGACAGGCAGGTCCCACCAGGCCGGGGCTGACAGGGCCTGGAGAGCAGACATGGACCGCAGAGACTGGAGGGGGCTCCCAGGTCTTCTTTGGACAACAGCAGGCTGGATGTCAAAGGATGGAGGAGGGAAACATCTTAGGACAGCAGAAGGCTGGATGTCAAAAGATGGACTAGGCGGTTCCCTAGTCCAAAACAGACTATAGCACTGATACTATATGCATGACATGACTAACAAGCTAGCACAGGCTTGTATATACACAGGCAGTTAGAAAAGCCAAGGCTAGCTTTTTCAAGCAGAAATTTGCTTCCTGCATCACAAACTCAAAAAAGTTCTGGGACACTAAAGTCCATGGTGAATAAGAACACCTCCTAGCTGCCCACTGCACTGAGGATAGGAAACTGTCACCACCGATAAATCTACTATATTTGAGAATTTCAATAAGCATTTTTCAACGGCTGACCATGCTTTCCACCTGGCTACCCCTACCCCGGTCAACAGCACTGCACCCCCCACAGCAACTCGCCCAAGCCTTCCCAATTTCCCCTTCTCCCAAATCCAGTCAGCTGATGTTCTGAAAGAGCTGCAAAACCTGGACCCCTACAAATCAGCCGGGCTAGACAATCTGGACCCTTTCTTTCTAAAATTATCTGCCGAAATTGTTGCAACCCTTATTACTAGCATGTTCAACCTTTCTTTCGTGCAGTCTGAGATTCCCAAAGATTGGAAAGCAGCTTCGGTCATCCCCTTCTTCAAAGGGGGGGACACTCTTGACCCAAACTGCTACAGACCTATATCTATCCTACCTTGCCTTTCTAATGTCTTCGAAAGCCAAGTCAACAAACAGATTACCGACCATTTCCAATCCCACCCCACCTTCTCTGCTATGCAATCTGGTTTCAGAGCTGGTCATGGGTGCAACTCAGCCACGCTCAAGGACCTAAACTATATCTTAACCGCCATCGATAAGAAACAATACTGTGCAGCCGTATTAATCGACCTGCCCAAGGCTTTGACTCTGTCAATCACCACATTCTTATCGGCAGACTCGATAGCCCTGGTCTCTCAAATGATTGCCTCGCCTGGTTCACCAACTACTTCTCTGATAGTTCAGTGTGTCAAATCGGAGGGCCTGTTGTCCAGGCCTCTGGCAGTCTATGGGGTGCCACATGGTTCAATTCTTGGGCAGACTCTCTTCTCTGTATACACCAATGATGTCACTGTCAAGACCCGGTTACGAACTCAGGTCTCCGGTGTGAGAAAGTCACTTAGCAAACTGAGCCACTAATAGTCAGCAGAGCCCAGAAGATGAGGCAGACACAGCATTACTTGAGACAGTGTTTTAATAAAGTAAAGGAAGGTTCTTCAGGCAAAAATATAAATCCACAACGTCAAAAGTCATTCCAAGAGAAAAAGGTCATCCTCCAAGTCAAAAGGTAAATCCACAAGGTGGTAGGTACAGCAGGAAAAAGCCTCAAAAGATAATCAAAAATAAATAAACGAGAACAAAAACAGCGTACCACAAGAGAGTCCAACTGGAGCAACAACTGTTCACAGCATCGCTGGGTGCTAACATTCAAATAAAGAGCAAAGAACTGAGGAAAACTAAGGGTTTAAATACAATCAAGGGAAACGAGGCACAGGTGCAAATAATAACTGGAAACAAGGGAAAACAAAAGGGTCAAAAAAGCACCATGGGGACATCTAGTGGCCAAAACCAGAACAATCCTGGCCAAATCCTGACAGTTGCTCTTGCTGCTGGTGAATCTCTGATCCACCTCTACGCAGACGACACAATTCTGTATACTTCTGGCCCTTCTTTGGACACTGTGTTAACAACCCGAGCTTCAATGCCATACAACTCTCCTTCCGTGGGCTCCAACTGCTCTTAAATACAAGTAAAACTAAATGCATGCTCTTCAACCGATCGCTGCTTGCACCTACCCGCCCGTCCAGCATCACGACTCTAGACGGTTCTGACTTAGAATATGTGGACAAGTACAAATACCTAGGTGTCTGGTTAGACTGTAAACTCTCCTTCCAGACTCACATCAAACATCTCCAATCCAAAGTTAAATCTAGAATTGGCTTCCTATTTCGCAACAAAGCATCCTTCACATACCCTCTTAAAACTGACCATCCTACCGATCCTCGATTTCGGCGATGTCATGTACAAAATAGCCTCCAATACCATACTCAATAAATTGGATGCAATCTATCACAGTGCCATCCGTTCTGTCACCAAAGCCCCATATTCTACCCACCACTGCTACCTGTATGCTCTCGTTGGCTGGCCCTCGCTTCATACTCGTCGCCAAACTCACTGGCTCCAGGTCATCTTCAAGACCCTGCTAGGTAAAGTCCCCCCTTATCTCAGCTCACTGGTCACCATAGCAGCACCCACCTGTTGCACGCGCTCCAGCAGGTATATCTCTCTGGTCACCTCCAAAACCAATTCTTCCTTTGGCCGCCTCTCCTTCCAGTTCTCTGCTGCCAATGTCTGGAACAGACTACAAAAATCTCTGAAACTGGAAACACTTATCTCCCTCACTAGCTGTAAGCACCAGCTGTCAGAGCTGCTCACAGATTACTGCACCTGTACATAATAGCCCATCTATAATTTAGCCCAAACAACTACCTCTTCCCCTACTGTATTTATTTATTTTGCTCCTTTGTACCCCATTATTTCTCTCTACTTTGCACATTCTTCCATTGCAAATCTACCATTCCAGTGTTTTATTTGCTATATTGTATTTACTTCGCCACATGGCCTTTTTTGCCTGCACCTCCCTTATCTCACCTCATTTGCTCACATTGTATATAGACTTATTTTTCTACTGTATTATTGACTGTATGTTTGTTCTACTTCATGTGTAACTCTGTATTGAACTGCTTTGCTTTATCTTGGCCAGGTCGCAGTTGTAAATGAGAACTTGTTCTCAACTTGCCTACCTGGTTAAATAAAGGTGAAATAATAAATAAAATAAAAAATATAACAGCATGGGCTGTACCACTGTAGCAGGAAATGTGTGTTCACATGACAAGCTACACAGGCTATGGAACTTGTAGAAATTGGTAAATATACTAATGTAAACAATGCAGTATTGTAAGTACGTCTTCACAACATGAACACATTTACCATGAGCGGTGTACACAGAAAATAGCCTAGCAGCACTCGTGAGAACTGTGGTTTACCGCTAACAGGAATGCTAAATAATAACGCATTCTGAATGGATATTCTAACACTAGCGAGCTAGCTAACAATCCCCACATAAATGTTGATTACAACAATAGGCAATCTTAAACTCCGAAATCAACAAGACATCAACATATTAAGGCACTTATTTTTAGATGTACGCACAGTAAAATATCAGACAGCTAAAGGTGTGTGACCACAGGAGGAAGAGTAGTAGGAGTGCTCGTCATGGTAGGGAAAGCACGTTTCTGACATCTTGCCTGCCCGTGCTGGGGTCCTACACTGAATGTCCCGGGAATTCTATTGTTGATAGGCTGATATAAACTGATTGGTGTGACCTTGACCAATAGGAACTAAAAGAATGGCGAATAATGTTTTGTGCCATTTTGGAGTCAATTTTATTCTAAGTAAGAATAGAAAATGTTTATGAACACGTGTACTTTTATGTGGATGCTACCATGATTATATATAATTATGTTTGAACTGTGAATTAAAAGGTTACAGAGGCACAAGGATCATACCCCCTAAAAAACTGTTGAACTGACAGTAACTGGAGGCCATCGGGGTGTGTGTACATGTGAAAAACTTGATTTAGAGAAGCATGGGGACACGCTCTTGAAGGAAGGGGGTAGTTCAGCACATTAATCAGCTTTATAACCAGTGTTGAGCCTAACCGGCATACATAGGCTGCGTGTGAGTTTTAAATTTGGGGTAAGCATTTTCACCATTAAAATGCTAACCTCCCCTGTTATTGGTAATGATAAGATGTTAGAATGTTTGTTGTAGCCTCTGAAAGGTATCTTACTCATCATTATTCATGATTTATTCATGATTTTTCTTAATCATGGCATTATCAGGATTTATTTTGAAATGTTCAGAAACATCTTAGAAGGAAATTATTCAAGTCACCATTCACCGTTTAGTTCCTATTGTGCAAAACATAACATGAAAACACCAAAAACAAACTGCAAATGCATCCAAGATTAGAGTCTCAAACTTGATGTAGTCATTGCGTGCAAGGAATATGGGACCAAATACTAAACCTTTGACTGCTTTTATAGACTATAAGAGAATTTGTCCAAATATGTATGACTTACTAACATGGGGGGGACTAGATAAATAAAGTGCTTTCATTTCTAAACTGTAAAACAGATATGTATAAAAGAAAAACTCAAATAATAGGTGACATTCTGTACTGTCGCCTCATCTGACACATTTGATCTCAAGTCCAAAATGCTGTAGAATAGAGCCAAATTTAAATTTTAGCTTCAATGTCCAAAAACAAATTGAGATTGTACTTCACCTGTCATGTCAAAGCGGTACAGAAAATGATATCATATGCATCTTTATATTTATAAATGTTGTAGAGTATATAAGCACTTGTGTCCCCACATTCAGAAAATATTTAATTTCTTGATTTTACTTTGTAGTAAACATTAAAATATAGACCTATTCATTAGTCAAATTTAGCCAGAGCTCACCCAGATCAGGAAGATGGTGATGTCATATGACATCGTTCGGGAATACTAGTAATTTCAACAACTGATTAATATTAAAAAAGTGACAAAATAACTCAATTCGGCTAAAGCGACACTTATCATCAACCAATTTTGCATTCAATGTCAGTTTGTCAAGCCACAACTTCCTGACGGAAACGAGAAGTGACACTTCAAAAGACCACATGGTTATGAATAGTTGCATGGACTGAAAGATATTGCAAAACTATCACTACTACAGTATTGAAAACTACTTAGGTTTTACAAACAAGGCCTCAGATCTATAAACTAATGACTGGACAAGTAATCAGATGAAGGGCCACGATCAGTAGGGCACAACAATGTTTTGAAACGAAAAGCAGAAATGACACTGTCTTGCAGTCTTGGTAAAAAAAACAAATGACCAAGAGAGTGTGTTGTGCATGTTTGCAGATTCAAGGGTTGTGTGGTAGCCACAGGCCACTGGGTACAACACATAAATAAGAATTTGTTCTTAACTGACTTGGTCACATAAATAAAATAAAATATAATTACAACAGGGATAATTGGGAAATATTTGGTTGAGAAGATCAATGTGATTACAACCTATATTCACCCACTCAAAAAGACAGTTGAATTTCCAATGTTACGCTTTTAACCATTTTAAAAGTACAGAAAAATTCAAATGGGAATACAATGTCAGATATTTTGTATATTTATACAACAGATTCATGTGTTGTCACTATGCTTCATCTAATAGTAGAACCAAATGACCTGGATTGCAGATGAGATTACATTAAAAGTACATGGTGCAAGTGATCAGTGCCATTCAAGATTCTGCACAGATTATTATAGCAATTGTGAAGACCTCCACAGACCTGCAACCATGGCATGCTATCTTGAACATGTTTAATCCCATTTTTTAACTTAGATTTTTGGTTGAGTTGGAGTCGGAGAGGTGAATCCAACATATGTTAACTTGTCCACGAGTAGTTAATAGGCTATTTATTGTATTTCAAAAGTGATATTCACATCTCCATCTCATCCTAATTCACTACATTGGTGTCAAAAAGAGAGATGGCGTCCGTGAGGCCATCGGAGTGGCATGTACAAGTGAGGGATTTGGCAAAGAGAAATTACTGAACACTGTAGCGACATTAATCCAACACCTAACCACCTTGTCAAGAGTTTCGGGCCTCCTTTCATGGTGATTCCAGGCAGCCGCTCAAGAGTAAAATATGTACAATGTTTGAAATAATTGTGTTTTTTGTTGATGTGTCGCACTGCTCCCTGCTTTTAAACGGATTAAGCATTGCTTTGACAACGATGGATTGATTGTACAAACGTTGTGGAAAACTCATCAAATTTTCTACAGATTTACAAAAAACATGCACCTCCACTGGCACTGCATATCCGAGACAAACTTCAGTGCTTCGGGATAATGCGGCAAGAAGCTGGGTGAGAGGGAATACAGCTAGTAAGGGCACACAGGAAAATACTGACAATAGAAGGTAACAGACCTAAAATGCATCAAAAACACAATCGCTCACATCAATGCAGAGCTCTAACTGAATTATGTGATGTCGCAAATACGTCCCTGAATGCACCAGAGACTCCAAATGTGCTTGTTTGTTATTCAAGATCATTGATAAACAAAGTGGATGCATTTGAACTGCTTCTTCAATTAGTAAATGCAGACATTGGATGTGTCACTGAAACTTGGGCCCACGAAAATATCCCAGATTAATCTCTTTTCATATATAACTATCAGATGTTCAGAAATGACAGGTCCCGAGAGGGGATGAGAGGAGGGTGTCTGGCTAAGTATGTGAACCAC
Source organism: Oncorhynchus nerka (assembly GCF_034236695.1). NCBI lineage: Eukaryota > Metazoa > Chordata > Actinopteri > Salmoniformes > Salmonidae > Oncorhynchus > Oncorhynchus nerka. Next base: position 17,981,303 of record NC_088420.1, on the reverse strand, counting down.
AGTATGCAGTCAAAGAGAAGAACTGACCTAGAGAAAGAGGAATGTGAGTGTATGTGGCTTCAGTTCCGTCCTAAACGACTCCCCAGCTCAGTTTCAACTCTGTTCGTGGGAGTACTCTACCATCCACCATGGGCAAATGAGAAAACACTGTTGATGTGATCAGGATGTCCTATCTCCAAATGGGTCTGTATGGAGACTTTAATCACCTGCCTATCAAGATGCTGACAAACTCCCATCCAGACATGAAACAAGTGGACAAAGACAAGACCAGAGGGGACGCCATCCTAGATCTGATCATTACATATATGAAGAATCACTACAACACCCCCATCGTACTTGCTCCTCTCAGATCCAGTGATCACAAATGTCTGCTGTTCTCCCCAAACACAACATCAGGAGGGAGAAGCCAGGTGCAGCAGAAAAAGGACGTCTGGTAACCCAGAACAGAAAGGAGGTCTCGGCACATTGTATGGCCTGTACTAACTGGTCTGCCGTATATGAGGTGGAGAGCATTGATGCAAAGGTGGAGATGTTCAACTCCTGCATTCAAACTGCACTTGATGTATGCATGCTAATAAGAAATAAGAAAACAACAGCACTGGACAAGCGCTGGATGACTGAGAGAATAAAGGCCACAATCAGGAAAAGACAGATGATTTTCAACAGATGAGGTAAAACATTGAAATGGAGAAAATACAGAAACACAGCGCAAACACTTATCAAAGAAGCAAAGACAAACTACTACAAAACTGAAATCCAGGACCTAAAGAAGAAAAGCACTAAGGAATGGTGGGACTACATTAACAAAGGACTGGTGACGAAAGAAAACATCAGGAGGGAGATTACAGGTCGAGGGTGTAATATTTGTGTTGTGGAGAAATGACCAGGCAGGAGACGGCAGTACAGTTTGTTTTCGTTTAGTCAAAAGCTCTCGTGCTCTACAGCCCCACACAATAGTGCGCATGTGCATTTTCTATTAGGTGTAGTAACGTAACACTGCCGTAATACATTACTGCTTAGTAAAAGCATAGTAACTAATATAAACAGATGTAGATCACAGATACTACAAAGGGTTCTGAAGACAAAGATGCGGCTGATGTTTTTAATGTCTTTTTTGCTGAAGAATGGACAAGCACCACACCTCTTGCCACCTTCCCCCTGCCCATGCCTACAAGGCAGGTTGAGCTGTGCAGCATTGGCCAGATAAAGCAAGCTCTGGCCAGACTGAGCCCATGTAAAGCGTGTGGGCATTCCAGCCTGGCTACTAAAAGAGCATGCAGAAGATCTAGCCCCTGTCATCACACACATTGTTACACCTCCTACTGGCAGGGGACTGTTCCTGCTGCCTGGAAGATTGCCAATGTGTGTCCCATACCTAAAGTGACAAACCCATGTACAACGAGTGACTGGAGGCACATCTCTCTAACATCATGCCTTCGAAAAATCCAGGAGAGGTTCATAAGTTTTATCTGAGGGCACTAATCAGTATGCCTACCTCCCAAAGTCCAGCACTACTACCGCCCTTGTGAAAGCCACACACTCCTGGCTGACAGCTACAGACTACAAAAAATGTTTTCAGTGACAATGGACACTGGGTATGCAGACGATGTAGGGCTGTGCTGAGCCTTAACATTAACCAGCATCAAAGAGGACATTTCCACTGGCTTGGAGGCAAAGCAGCTGGAAGACTGTGCCACATCCAACAACATGCTGCTGTACGGGAAAAGGTCTGGAAATTCGGATATGTTTTTCTAGAGACCACCCACAACCTGCACCACTAATCCTAGGAGGACAGGAAGTACCAGTGGTAACAGCAACTAAGTATTTTGGTTTTCATCTAGACTTTTAACTCAGTGGTGACACACATGTGGAGCAGTCAGTGAGGAAGGCCTCAAAACACCTGCACTTTGAATGTTATTGACAGAAGCCCACCCACTGAAGATCTGGTCACAGTCTATACTACACTGGTCAGGCCTTGTCTGGAATACGGTGGAGTGCTGTTAGTTGGATGCAGTAAAAAGCAGCAGGCCCAACTAGACAGGGTGCAGAAGAGGGCCTTGAGGATCATCTCCAGAGGTGGAGCAGTCCAACCACAGCTCCCCTCACTGCAGAGCAGGCGAGAGCAGGCTGCAGTGCATCTGGTGAAGGACATGCACACTCTTGACAATCCACTGAATGAACTGCTCCCTCCAAAAAGAGGTAAATGCACCACCAGGCTCCTGAGAAACAGCCACCAACTGTCCTGTATAACTGCCTGTATGAACCGCCTGCGAAATGCCACTCTACCCACTGCTATCAGATTGTATAATAACTCTAGCTCTTAAATGGTTCTCCCAAAAATTATATTTTTTAATATCACATTTTAATATTTAAATTTCCATCACGAAGAATGTCATGTTATGTTTACAATTGTTCAATATTCTATTTATGTTATGTATTACGTGTATTTTAAATGAGTGTTTTGCAATTAATTTGTCATGTAAATTCTGCATTTCTTCAGTTTCATCTGTGAGCAAGGCTACCCCCTGAATTAGCTTAATTGGTGTCAGAAGTGAAATGGTGCCCATGAGGCCATTGGAGGGGTCTGTACAGTGGTTCCTCCTTTAAAAGTTGCAGCATACTGTGGCACACCTTGCGTGCTGCCGCAGCATTCTGTGGCACGTCATTTAATTGTCAGCCATTTTTTCTGTTACTGCAAGTTATTGCTAGTTTGACCACCGAAGGGCATCTTTGAGAAGCATTTGATAGTATTCCGTATTGGCATTACCAGAGAATTTAAAACCTTTTTTGTAATCACATAGTATATGGCGTAATTAATTGAATTAATATGATGTTTTTTCTATTCAGAGAAAAACGAAACCCTCAGTTTCCATTAGGATGGAATGGAAAATATGGTGCTGTACAATGTGATGGTCGGGAGTAGGCAACAGGATTGGAGGATTCTAAATAGTTTGCCTTCATTAGACAACTTTGTCCCAATATTTCTGTAAATGAGTGATATTATTCCCATAGTAATTCGTTATGGATCCACAACTAAATCAACATCTGCATTTTGAAACAGTATTTTTTTGTCATTATTTTTTTAATGAAATGTGTTTCTTTGTTTATTAGGCTACTGTGCAGTCTACAGTACATACTGTAGTAAACATGGGAAAGTAGCTAAGTCCTTACATAAGGAAGAGCAGGCCATGTCTGTACTACAGAATGCAGGTCGCGCGGGAGACCGGTGTTACTTCATAGTTGTAATGTCTTCACTACTATTCTACAATGTAGAAAATAGTCAAAATAAAGAAAAATCCTGGAATGAGTAGGTGTGTCAAAACTGTTGACTGGTACTTGCTTAATTAATTTGATTAATATTATGTTTTTTCTATTCCAAGAAAAACCATCAGGATGGAATGAAAAATATGGCGCTGTACAACGTGACGGTTGGCAGTACAGTACTGGGCTATTTAGCTAAAGAATCCCCGCAGGACACGAGGAAGGAGTAGGCTGTCCATGTAAATAAGAATTTATTCTTAACTGACTTGCCTAGTTAAATAAAGGTTACACTAAGAGCATAACATACATTATCTAATTATTGTCTAACCAATACCCAAATGGAGATTAAGTGAAAGTAAAAATCTCATTGATTTATCAAGACCAGTCCCCATGCTTGCCTCAGAGCAGCGCGAAACAGTGCTAAAATAGTTGTAGGCTTTTGCTACACCTGCAGGCACTACACAAAACACTGAAATAAAATATAAAACATGCATTACCTTTGACGAGCTTCTTTTGTTGGCACTCCAATATGTCCCATAAACATCATAATTGGTCATTTTTTCCAATTCATTCCGTACATATATACCCAAAATGTCAATTTATAAAGCGCGTTTGATCCAGAAAAAACAGCTTACAAAAACACAACATCACTACAAAACATTTCAAAAGTTGCCTATAAACTTTGCCAAAATATTTCAAAATACTTTTGTAATACAACTTTAGGTATTTTTAAACATTAATAATCAATCAAATTGTATACGGGGCAATCTGTATTCAATACAGCAAGAAAAACATGTTCCTTTTTACGTCTTGCGCAACTCTCAATAGTGTAACGTTGTTCCAGGATGTGCTTCTTCTTCGTTTCACAAATTAATAACCTCAACCAAATTCCAAAGACTGGTGACATCCAGTGGAAGTGGTAGGAACTGAAAAATGGTTCCTATCAGATATCCCTTGGCAAAGACACCTGAGGGAGCAATCAGAGGCAAAAAGTAACAGTAACAGTTAGTCCTCGGGGTTTTGCCTGCTACGTAAGTTCTGTTATACTCACAGACATGATTCAAACAGTTTTAGAAACTCACATTCAGAGTATTTTCTATCCACATCTACTAATAATATGCATATCTTATATTCCTGGCATGAGTAGCAGGAAGTTGAAATTGGGCACGCTATTTATCCAAAAGTGAAAATGCTGCCCCCTATACCTTAAAAGGTTAACTGACTTGCCTAGTTAAATAAAGGTTACACTAAGAGCATAACATACATTTTCTAATTATTGTCTAAACAATACCCAAATGGAGATTAAGTGAAAGTAAAAATCTCATTGATTTCTCAAGATCAGTCCCCATGCTTGTCTCAGAGCAGCGCGAAACGGTGCTAAAATAGTTGTAGGCGTTTGCTTCTAACTTTTATATGCTCTTTAAGTAAATAAGACCTACACCATTTTTAACAGCACATTACTCAACACCATTGAGACTCATTTCGCCTACGGTAGTCCCACAGTATATTGAAAAAAAAACATTTCAATGACGTGACTCTCCGCCAATAACTACATTTAGAGGATTGGAGGACTCTAAATTCATATCTAAGGGACATTTTCCGTTAGATATTCTCACAGATCCTAAGGGGCTTTTATATCATTCCAAATTAATTAATAATAATAATAATAATCTCTTTGTTTCAAAGTAACAATATTTTGGAGATTTCGTTTGCATTTAACCTAGAGTGAGTGAGAAAAAGGCCATTCTTGGACACAGGGTGAGACATTCTCACTCATTTGTAAATAAAGCCAGTTTGCTATTTAGAATGATTTATTTCTGGAGAAACCTAACTTGATTATTCAGCAGACATCACTTGCTTATATTCAGTCAACACATATCTAAAGAATATCATGGAATATTTGAACAAGTAATTGATTATGGATCCATAACTAAGTAACCATCAGCATTTTGAAAGAGTATTTTTTCATTATTTTATTAACAAAAGCATAAAGATGCTGATGAAGAAATACAGTACTGTACAGTATATGCTTTTACATTTGGATAAAGAACATTTAAATTACTTTGAAGATAAAAGACACCTGCATTTGTTTTTTAGGCTACTGTGCAGTCTGACAAGTAAAACATAGCATACAATACATACTGTAGTAAACATGGGAAAGTGTACATGTGAGGGACTTGATTTAGAGAAGCGTGGGGACATGCTCTCCTGAAGGAAGGGGGTAATATAGCAACCATAACCCAACACCTATCGACCTCGTCAAGAGGTTCAGAACTCTTGGTGTTAATGTGTTGGCTTGACAGTTGATGAAACAGGGTTTGAGTCTCGGTTCGGACTACCCCCGGAATTTGCTACAATATTGTCACATTTGAAATGAACCCGAGCTTGAAACCCTAGGCCTATTGTATTTTCTAGTTTGAGTTGAATTCTGGGTTGAATTGAAACAATAGCTGATGGTGACTAAATAGCATCATTGATGATACAGTATATGATTAATAAAGTATGGTTACATTTCATTTGCTCTGTTAAACCTACCCTTTGGAATGACTTTGATAGTAACAGTGAATCTATTTAATTTTTAAGTGGAGATCTCTCAGCAATCATTCTCACAGTGACAAATGTCATAGCTAAACAGGGCTTGTTTAAAACCCTGGATGGGACACCAAAGGGTAGCTATAGACAATATGAAGATAGGCAGAAACTGCTTCTCCAATAGAAATTCCCAATCATACTTGTGGGTTATGTCATGGCGTCGTTGGCTGGATAACCTCAGATGCAGAAATAATTCATTGGGGATAACGCTCGTCTCGCTCCAAACTGCATGTGCAGGCAATCAAATCAAAGGCAGTCATTTGAAAACCTGTCAGTTTGTCACATTCACGAGGTTGGAGTAATAAACATTGTCTTAAAGAAACAAAGTCAACATATTTTATTTATGGTTTGTCTATGTTGAAATTTGGCTATCATGGACACATGATCCTTTAGATGCAATTTCACCCTGATAACTTTAACTTTTGAAAATCCATTCAACCAGTGTGTGGCTATTGGGACGTTTCATTATGTGAAAACAACAGTTTTACCTTCTCCATTAAAGAGTCCAGTTTGAACATTTAGAAAAAGCATATTGCTCTCAAAAATGATCACTGACAATGTGGAGTTTGTTAAAGAAACTTTTCCATCGTGTAGCTTTATTGTGTTATTGAGCTCATTTACACATTTTGAGGAAGTAAGAAGAGCTGTAATTTGACCTATTCAAACTGGCCTCTCATTTTTCTATCTGTTAAACTCTGATGAAGTCTTCAGGTCGAAACACATTGTTTTTAATATTACAGAAGCATTATCAACTTCCACTGTCCTCAAATACTTGTTGTATTTAAATTTCCTCTTAACTACTCAAACTGGAGTTTTAGAAAAAAAAGTATCTGGATAGAACCAAAAACGGTTCTATGCTTGCTTCATATATGGCACCATTTAAGGTTCTGAACCGAAATTGGTTTAAAAAAAAAAACTATATTGAACCAATTTTGGATCACTAAAAAAGAACCCCTGGAGTTCTCAAAGAACCCTACAAAAAGGCTCTATATAGAAACTTTAGGGGTGCCATATATGAAGCAAGCAATATAACCCTTTTTGGTTAGTTTTAAGAGTGTAGGAAATAGTTTTATGTCCAAGCCAATTTCCCTGCACTACGCAGATGTCACATACATTTGATTTATTCTTTAACCAGGACAGTTATTGAAATGGACAACATCAGTGTTAAAATACAATTAAAGTGCATGGTGAGGACATGGGAGCAATGATAGCATGCATCTCAATCAGACATAGGCATTGCTACTCCAGGGTGGGGAAGAGGTTCCCATGGTCCCATCAGCTAACTATCTGGAATGGCACTTGGGATCTACTCTCTCTCACACTCAGATCAGTTTCAATGGAGATGAAATACTGTACAATTGATATAGAATCTCTGTGGGAGATGGCATCAATGTGTCGATGCGGCTGGCACACACCATTCAGTGGATGACCAGTTGGTTCACTGCCCTTAACAGATCTGTGGAGTACGGTCATATTCTGCCTGTGTGCTGTATATTCCACACACAGTAAATCAGCTCTGATTTGACTGCAATCAGACTTTTTACCGTGTTTCTGTCTCTTGTAATAAATTCAAGTCAATATATTTGAAAGGGTAGCTGGTTAACTTAATTCATGAGTCTGCTTTCAGGAACAAACTTCACTCTCCACTTCACTCTCCATGGTTGTATGGAGAGCAGTTAACAAATAGATCAAGACGCAGGTTTCATTATACAAAGACAGAGACAAAAGGTGAGAATGAACCAAAACAGCTTTATTCTCTGCAAGCATGCAAATGATAACCAAGCAACCTTCACAACAATGGTCAATTATATCAACAGTGCCCAAGTGGAATTTTTCACATCCAGTTTTTGCTTTCTTGCCTTCATTTCATGCGTAGAAATAATCAAATGTTAATTTATTTTCACTGATGTGCACAACCAGCTACATACTTAAAATGAAAGACAAAATATTACATGTTCTAGTGAATTAACCATGAATGAAAACAGATGTATTAACTGCAATGTTCCCTCTAAACTGTGCAGTGGCGCAAGAATTTCACTGAGTTCGCCCCATAAGTTTGCACTTTATCGATCAAAGTTTCTCGGGGATCGAATCAACATTTTATCAGACCCTTTTTAATGCAAAAAAAAGAAAACAAATCTAACTTTGCAAGATTGAGTCTATGGTTTTGTTTTAGGGAGAGCCAGATCTCAACTGAGAGCAATTCTATTGATGGGTATCCCTCAAGCGTCTTTCAATTACCCTGGAGTGAATATGCTTTTCAGATCAGAACACAGAGCACATTTGTCGATATTCTTTGCTAGTTAGCGAGTTATTAGCCCAGTTATAGGTACATTGTATTCGGAAAGTATTCAGACCCCTTCACTTTTTCCACATTTTGCTATGTTACAGCCTTATACTAAAATGTATTAAATTGTTTGTTTTTTCTCATCGATCTGCACACAATACCCCATAATGACAAAGCAAAAAAAGATTTAGAATTTTTAGCACATTTATTAAAAATAAAAAGCCTGAAATATTACATTTACATAAGTATTCCGACCCTTTATTCAATACTTTGTTGAAGCATATTTGGCAGCAAATACAGCCTCGAGTCTTCTTGGGTATGGCTACAAGCTTGGAAAACCTGTATTTGGGGAGTTTCTTCCATTCTTCTCTGCAGATCTTCTCAAATTCTGTCAAGTTTGATGGGGAGTGTCGCTACACAGCTATTTTCAGGTCTCTCCGGAGATGTTAGATCGTGTTCAAGTCCAGGCTCTGGCTGGGCCACTCAAGGACATTCAGAGACTTGGCCAGAAGCCACTCCTTTGTTATCTTGGCTGTGTGTTTAAGGTAGTTGTCCTGTTTTGAGTGGAACCTTCTCCCCAGTCTGAGGTCCTGAGTGCCCAGGAGCAGGTTTTCATCAAGGATCTCTCTGTACTTTACTCCGTTCATCTTTCCCTCAATCCTGACTAGTCTCCCAGTCCCTACCACTGAAAAACATGATGCTGCCACCACCATGCTTCACTGTAGGGATGGTATGGGCCAGGTGATGAGCGGTGCCTAGTTTCCTTCAGACTTGACGCTTGGCATTCAAGCCAAACAGTTCATTATTGGTTTCATCAGACCATATAATCTTGTTTCTCATAATCTGAGAGTCCTTTAGGTGCCATTTCACAAACTCCAAGCGGGGTGTCATATGCTTTTCACTAAGGAGTGGCTTCCCTCTGGTCACTCTACCATAAAGGCCTGATTTGTGGAGTACTGCAAAGATGGCTGTCCTTCTGGAAGGTTCTTCCATCTCCACAGAGAAACTCTGGATCTCTGTCAAAGTAACCATCAGGTTCACCTTCCTGACCAAGGCCCGTCTCCCCCGGTTGCTCAGTTTGGCATGGCAGCCAGCTCTAGGAAGACTCTTAGTGGTTCCAAACTTCTTCCATTTAAGAATGATGGAGGCCACTGTGTTCTTGGGGCCCTTCAATGCTGCAGAAATGTTTTGGTACCCTTTTCATTTACATTTACATTACATTTAAGTCATTTAGCAGACGCTCTTATCCAGAGCGACTTACAAATTGGTGCTTTCACCTTATGACATCCAGTGGAACAGCCACTTTACAATAGTGCATCTAGGTCTTTTAAGGGGGGTGAGAAGGATTACTTTATCCTATCCTAGGTATTCCTTAAACAGGTGGGGTTTCAGGTGTCTCCGGAAGGTGGTGATTGACTCCGCTGTCCTGGCGTCGTGAGGGAGTTTGTTCCACCATTGGGGGGCCAGAGCAGCGAACAGTTTTGACTGGGCTGAGCGGGAACTGTACTTCCTCAGTGGTAGGGAGGCGAGCAGGCCAGAGGTGGATGAACGCAGTGCCCTTGTTTGGGTGTAGGGCCTGATCAGAGCCTGGAGGTACTGAGGTACTTTTCCCAGATCTGTGCTTTGACACAATCCTGTCTCTACAGACAATTCCTTCAAACTCATGGCTTGGTTTTTGTTCTGACATACACTGTCAACTGTGGGACCTTATACAGACAGGTGTGTACCTTTCCAAATCATGTCCAATCAATTGAATTTGCCACAGGTGGACTCCAATCAAGTTGTGGAAACATCTCAAGGATGATCAGTGGAAACAGGATGCACCCTGAGCTCAATGTCAAGCATCATAGCAAATGGTCTGAATACTTATGTAAATAAGGTATTTGTTTATTTGTAACAAAATTGCAACAAAAAACATTTGCTTTGTTGTGTGTAGATTGATGAGGGAAAAAATGTGTGATATATTTTAGAGTAAGGCTGTAACATATTGATTTCAAACATAGTCACACCACACATTTTCCTCTTTGTAACAGGCTGCTGCACTCACCTTTCATGTACAAGGTTCCAATCCAGCCAGTCCTCTCTGAAATATTTTATTGCTTTTAAAGGGGCAATCAGCAGTTGTTAAAATCCATTTTTGGACTTAAGTGATACCTACCCATTGATTCTTGATTCATTTGTTTTTAATGTCTGTCACGAACCGGCTCAAAGCCCGTAACAAAGGGAGACAACGTGGAGATAAGGAGTAGCAAAATATATATTTATTAACTAAAACAACTAAGTATAATATACAATGGTGTGTGTAATCAGTAATCAGTAGTGTAAGTGAGTGTTTTGCATGCATGAATGTGATAATGCAGGGTGTTGAAAGGTGCCAAATCAAACAAACATAAGGCCACCAAGAACCACAACACAATCTACAAAAGGTGTCTGCATGGAGAGAGTCTCCTCCATGAATGTGGAAGAGGTCTATTTATCCTGGGAGACACCTGGCCCAGGTGTTTCCCATGTAGCTGACGACCCTCTCAACTCCGCCCACCGGCATCCTAATAAGGAAACAAGAACAAAGACAGAATACGGCAGACAGAGTGGGAGGGTCGTCACATTCCCCCCCATAAAACCGGGGACCAACAAGGACCCCGGAACAACATACTGGCCTCCCGCGTCCCAAATTGACACAGGCCTCTGCGTCCCAAATTGACACAGGCCTCTGCGTCCCAAATTGACAAGGGGTTATGTGTTCACACCTCCACCAACCAACCTCCTCCCCAGACCTCAGCAACCTTTGTGCATAGGAAGCAATATTTTAAGAGGAAAGAAGAACACAAGACCAGGAGGGAACAGACAGGAAAGATAGAACATGACAACCCGAAACAATGGTCAGTCATGTAAACATTCAGGAACATGGCACAAAAGACCAACAGCTACAAGCTCCAACGAAAAGAACATCAGGGTCCTTCTTAATTTTTACAACTCACAACGATTCATAGTCACTTCCAGCGATTCATAGTCACTTCCAACGATTCATAGATTTCACGTGCCCTACTCGTCAGTGGCACCTGCCAATAGCCTTTTAACAGGTCAAATTTGCTCACAAACTTAGCTGCACAGACTTGATCAACACAGTCCTCCATCCGAGGAAGAGGAAATGAATCTGGCTTTGTGACACTGTTTATCTTACGGTAGTCCGTACAAAAACGTTTTGTTCCATCCGGTTTCCTGATCAAGATACAGGGAGAAGCCCAACTGGAGAAAGAAGGCTCTGCTATCTTACTCTCCAGCATGTACTTGACCTCAGCATCCAGACAACGTAGTTTCTCTGAAGAAACTCTATAGAACCGCTGACGAATGGGGTCAGCACCTCCAATGTCAATATCATGTTCTATTGTACGTGTAGGTGTATCAGAAAACAAACCTGGAAATCTCTGAATCAGACCAACCATCTCTTTCCGCCCATCAACAGGTAGGTGAGTGAGAAGACTGTCTAAAATATCCAGTGTTTCTGAATTTTTCAATCTACCCTGCAATATACAATCGTCAGGACCAGGAACATCTTCCTCCTCATGCACAGATCTAGCACGACAAGAACCCAAGGAAACAACGGTATCAGCCAAAAGAACAGGTTTACCGTCCTCTGTAGAATCCCACTGTTCAGTCTCAGAGGAACGTGCATAATAGGGTTTTAACAGATTTACATGGCACAGCTGGTGTGCTTTCCTCCGTTCTGGAGTGGCAACTAGATAATTTTGCTCAGTGTACTGGCGCACCACTGTATATGGACCTTGAAACTTGGCTTGAAAAGGAGAACCAACAATTGGCAGCAGAGCAAGAACCTGGTCACCTGGACTAAAGTGACGAGGCTCAGTTCGGCAATCAAATATGCCCTTCATCCTCTCCTGTGAAGATGATAACTTCTCTTTAGCCATTTCACCAGCGGTGTACAGCCGTCGCCGGAAATCACACACATACGATAACAGGGACTGAGGAGGCTCGGGAGACTTCCAGTCATCCTGGAGAACAGATAAAAGTCCACGCACCCTATGTCCAAACACAAGGTCATTTGGACTGAAACCTGTGCTCTCCTGTGAAACTTCCCTAGCGGCTAACAGTAAACAAGGCAACCCCTCCTCCCAATCCTTATCCATCTCAGTACAATAAGCTCTCAACAAAGACTTAAGTGTTTGATGGAAACGTTCCAGTGCTCCTTGACTTTGCGCGTGATAGGCGCTAGACAAATTGTGTTTAATATGGAGCTGTTGAAGAACCTGACCAAACAGATTAGAGGTAAAATTAGATCCTTGATCACTCTGAATGACCTTTGGGATTCCAAACAATGAGAGAAACTGAGTCAAAGCTTTTAACACCGATTTAGTTGTGATAGATCGGAGAGGATAGGCAGCAGGAAACCTAGTGGTCTGACACATCACAGTGAACAGGTAACTGCTACCCTTTTTAGAACGAGGCAGAGGACCCACACAGTCAATAATCAGATACTCAAAAGGTTGGCTGAGTACAGGAATAGGAAATAATGGTACTGGTTTAATAGCTTGATTAGGCTTACCAGTTAATTGACAGGTGTGACAAGTTTTGATAAAATCAGAAACATCCCTCTTTAATCTAGGCCAAAAGAAATGTCTTAATATGCGATTGTAGGTTTTCCTCACCCCCATATGTCCAGCAACGTCGCTGTGAGAAGTTTCCAACACCAACTCATGAAGCTTAACTGGTACAACAACCTGACTAATTGCCTCCCCCAGAAAAACACTATCATGAGACACCCACTTTCTCATCAGGACATCCTCTTGGAAAAAATAGCCATGGGCGACATCTCCCAACTGTTCTATAGGCACAATTTGATCACGCAACTCTTCCAACGTGGGGTCATCCCGTTGCGCATTGATTAGATCTGAGCGGGTTACAGATAACGGGATAGCAGGGAAAACAGTGACATACTTTGTATTATTATCATTAGTCGGCGCAGTGACCAGTTCGCCACGGCTCATAGAACGTGTCACTGCACACGCAGAGAACACCTCTGGGAAACTCTGTACACTCTCATCATGAATCCCAACAAATGACGGCTTAGTGGAAACCACTGGAGATGGAAACAGGACAGGCCATACACGCTCACCAGCCAAGTTATTCCCAAGGATAACATCGATACCCTCAATAGGCAACGAAGGACGCACACCCACAACAACTTCACCCTTCACCAGCCCACAATCAAACATCAGTTTATGCAATGGAACTGACAGAGTGTTCAAACCTATTCCCCTAATTAGAACACTATTCCCCAAATCAGTCTCAGCGGAAAAGGGTAACACAGACTCCAACACAAATGATTCAGAGGCACCTGTGTCTCTCAGGATCTTCACTGGCACAAGGTCTTTACTTCCTAACATAGACACAAAACCTTCCGTAATGAAAGGTAAATAGTCTGGATCAATATGGACTTTCACATTCTCCTGGGCCTGAGGAAATGAGTCATGAATGAACTGATGTGGAACAGGTGCAGCTAACGCAGTAGGCTTAGATTTAGCGTAAGCACCCCTTGACCTGAGAAGTGGACATTCATTTTTCCAATGACCTGAACCTTGACAGGAGTGACACTCCTGCCCAAAGTCAGCTTTACCATGGGAGTCAGGTTCAACCCTAGTTGAATAGAACTCTGCCCGAGAACCAAAGTATCTCGGTGAGCGAAGCCCAAATCTATCCGAACGCCCCCACTCTTTCCGAATACTCGTCTGCCAAAACTGCAGCTTCAGCAACATTCTTTACTTTCTGTTCATTAATATACGTGGCAATACGATCAGGAATTGTGTCCTTAAATTGCTCTAACATAATCAGATCACACAGCCCTTGGAAAGTCACAACTGCAGAGGCGGAACACCAGCGATTAAACTGTAAAGACAACTGTCGCGCAAACTCAACATGAGTTTGGTTATCATCCCTTTTTAAAGTTCTAAATCGTTGGCGGTAAGCCTCAGGGACCAATTCATAAATCTGTAACACAGCTGTTTTAACTTTATCATAACTGGCACTATCGTGTACACTAAGAGCTGAATATGCTTCCTGCGCTTTACCAGTCAGCACACACTGCAACATTAAAGTGCGGTCAGAATCAGGCCAACTCCTAGCGTCAGCAACCCGCTCAAACAACGAAAAGAATGTCTCGGGGTCCCTTTCATTAAACCGAGGCAATAACCGTAAGTTCCCAACAATATCAAATGTCTCTGGGGCACGACCAAAAGCGGAACTACCCCTAGGTAAATCTGGGTCACCTTCCCAAAACAAACTCTCCCCTGAGATCTTTCCTTCCCTAACCAACTCTATACGTTCTTGTTGCAATTTGATTTTAGCACGCTCCATCTCTTGTTTAAATGCCAATTCCTTTTCATATTTTACACGATCATGCTCTAGCTTCTCACGATCATGCTGCCGATCATGTTCTAGCTTCTCACGATCATGCTGCCGATCATGCTCTCTCTTCTCACGATCATGCTCCAGCTGTAACAAAAGCAGTTCTTTCTGCTGTTCAAAAAGAAGGCTACTAGGACTAACCGATGGAATGTCCATTGTAACGTTATGGGGAGACGACAAATCCTCAGCAGAGGCTGGCCCAGTGGTAACTTCAAGAATACCACTCATCAGATTGGCCTTCAATATCAACCTAATAGAATTCTTTAGACGTTTATCACTAATCTCAACCTTGTAGTGTTCCGCGACCTTCAACAGCTGTTCTTTATTACCTAAATCTAACAATTCCTCTGATGGAGAGTGAATGAACTTATCTACATAAGACGCCATAATCACAAAAAAAAAAATTCCCGCTCTTCCCTTCTGCTGAGCGCACCAGACCACAACCCCAGAATTGACAATCACCCTTACCACAGAAGAGAGATGAGATACGGAGCTTCATTTGCGGTGGGAATTTACGCACTGTAGCCCGCTGGCAAGGAAATAGAACTCCCCAGCATGCTGGCAAATTCCACCAAGCCACGGATGTGGCCCCGAGACAACTGCTCAGTCCACAGACACCACACAAAAATAACAAACATTAACCATGCCCAACATATTCCAAAAAATGAAACACGTCGCTAAACCTATCAGGGGAAAAAGGCTATAGCTCCGGGTAGCAAGTTTCACTACCCTACACAATCTCCTACCGAGGTACACAGCCGATTTACTCACCTCCTCAGACTGACTTCCCAACAGAAAGTAGAACAAGAGTTTACAGGCTAGGCAGGGCCTGGAAACTAACCATTATCTCTCTCCAACGCAGCACACAAACCAAACAACAAAGGCAACCAATACTGGGCCTATCAAACTCAACCACAATATGCAAACACGTACCTCCACGGTCTCCCAAACCAGTAGTTCAAAGATCCCGGACGAGCCCCCACTTGTCACGAACTGGCTCAAAGCCCGTAACAAAGGGAGAGAACGTGGAGATAAGGAGTAGCAAAATATATATTTATTAACTAAAACAACTAAGTATAATATACAATGGTGTGTGTAATCAGTAATCAGTAGTGTAAGTGAGTGTTTTGCATGCATGAATGTGATAATGCAGGGTGTTGAAAGGTGCCAAAGCAAACAAACGGCCACCAAGAACCACAACACAATCTACAAAAGGTGTCTGCATGGAGAGAGTCTCCTCCATGAATGTGGAAGAGGTCTATTTATCCTGGGAGACACCTGGCCCAGGTGTTTCCCATGTAGCTGACGACCCTCTCAACTCCGCCCACCGGCATCCTAATAAGGAAACAAGAACAAAGACAGAATACGGCAGACAGAGTGGGAGGGTCGTCACATGTCTCAAACTTATTTCAGCCATACCCCATCAGAGCATGTTTTGTTCGCCAATGTTTGTAAATGAAATGTTAACACTGTATAGCCTCAACATGGTTGAAACTATAATGTTGATACTGATTGTGTGGCAGCTACTCCTTCTAGTGGCATTGACTTACTGACCAGCAGGATCCTCGCTTATCTTGAACCTGATATTGGTGTTCATATTACTAACTGCAGAGCAATGGAGCTCCTTGCAAAATGCTGCTGAAGTCTGAATGAGGAGAATACCAGTAAACACATGGCTATGTTCTGAATGTTTGTAGATTAATTTGTAGAAGGCTTGTAGAAAAGGGGGCTCACTGAAAATTTGCTCGGTATAGTCTACCCATATTGAAGCTTAGCTTTCTAAATGAAACTAAAAATCAATAAATATATCTGAATGTTTGGCTGGTTAGCTTAATGATCCTGCTTTATGGAACAGCCAACAGATGGGAACTGATGTCCTGCACAGTATACACAATAAGACAAAAATATCACTCCATGGTTCTGAAAAACTAGGCTAGATCAAAAAGGCAAGATGCAAATCAAGATTGTGTGTTGTATGAGGGCAGTTAACCAATAGGAAAGAGACGCAGGTTTCAATGTACAAGGACAGAGAAACAAAAGGTGAGAATGAACCAAAAAGGCTTTATTCAATTTATATTAGAAACATGCATAAAGCTCTCTGCAAGCATGCAAATGATCATGTTCTCCATGGAAATAAAAAACAAGCAACCTTCTCAACAATGGTCAAATATATCAGCAGTTCCCGAGGAAATGTATACAAACCCATATTTGCCTTGAAATGTAAAAATGCACACAGAACGAGCAAAACAAATAGAAAATGTGAACAAAAAAACATGCGTTGACATAAGTAATTCCGAAAAATGTTCAGTACTTTGATGGAACAAATACTGGCAAATTAGCTGTGAATTTTCCTACTCATTTCTGGCTTTGTGACATACCCCTGCTGTCAAAAAAAGTGACAACCTTCCCAAAACAAGCAATCCAGCTCTGCAAGCTATAAAAATGCTAAGGAAATGTCATATAGGTCAGGATCTAACACAGAAATCCCCCCAGGTCATGCAGCTGTCCTCATTCATGGTGACGTGAATGACATGGTCTTGTTTCAGCCCGCCAGCATCAGTGACCCTCAGATTAATGTAGAAGTTTCTCTGCTCCCTCATGGCCTTGAATGTCAATTCAACCACAGTTCCTGGGACAGGAGAAAAATTGGACACATTTCAACTTTGAATGTGAAGAATGTTGTCAAAAGAACATACTTGGTCTGTTGATATTATTCTGAATACAAATGAACAGACTAATGTAGAGTGAACGTGAAAAGCAATACACACCGGTTTCGTCCATTTGGGCAGCGCAATACATATTGGACCCTTCCAGAAGTTCTACACTGAAGGCTTCAGCAAAGCCTGGCCCGTCTCTGTCTGTCACAGCCAAACGCACTAGACGGGGGTCTTGGTTGCAGAGCTTCAACGGGGTGTCTTCAATAGTCGGAGCATTGTCGTTTACATCTTCCAGCTCTATCAGAATGGTTCCAGTTCCAGTTGCAGGGATTTCATCTGATAACCCAAAACAAGATGCTTTTATCAAATGGAGAAATGAAGAAGTCAACTAAATGAACCTTGTTCCTTGGTTGAAGCCTGCTGGTGAACAAGATTACAACAAATTCAGAATTCCACCTTCGATGGCGAGAATGAGAACTCTGTATTTGCCATCTTTGGCAAAGGGAGACTCTCTGTCCAGGGAGTGTTTGGTTTTGATCATTCCGGTCTCACTGTTGATGTCCAGCCATTTAGCAGGATCTCTGTCCATGCGATACCTAGAATATACAGTACATTGAGTTAAAACATCACCATTCACAAGGCTTCTTGCAATCTTAATGCATCTGAATGTACTTTATCATAACGGGCATGTATATCATTGAATTGACTTAGCAGCATAATGTATCTGGGGCAGCACCGTAGCCTAGTGGTTATATTGTTGGACTAGTAACCAAAAGGTTGCAAGATCAAATCCCCAAGCTGATGTAGCAGTGAGATGTTGTTCCCCTAGATTATGCACCAAGTTGCACACAAGGACCAATTCAAATAGGCCATGTCAAGAGGGGATTTTAATTCAGTGTGTTTTTTAATTTAATTACAGCTGCATAACTAATGTTTTTCTTTGGTGTACAAACACTTTTTCATATCAATATTGTACATGTGATTGTAAAAGTTTTGTATATTTTTGTTTGGTCCATCGCGGGTTACCTGTATTTCCTTACCCCCTTATTGTTTTCTTTTGCCTGACCTTCAGCTAGTAAGGTATGTTTTCCTTGGCTCCGAAATGGTTTAATATAAAACCGTCATAATGTTACACAATGGACTGTTATGCAACCATAAGTTTGTTACAATGTGGATAATATAAAGATTTATGTTAACAAGTTTCACAAAGCTCGCTTACTAGGGTATCTATTGTAACTTGTGAGTACTTGGGACAGTGTTTGAGTGAGTTTCCATGTGCTTGCGCAGGTGCCTGAGAGCTAGGACTGCGCCAAGGGTTAACATAATGTGTGTTGTCTCTTCGTGTGCAGGTATGTCTTTTACTTTGTCTGAATTATGTTCTGTATCATTTTGCTTGTATTGTATGTTGTGCTGTTGTGCATTGAATGTGTGCTGTCTCTTCGTGTGCAGGTATGTCTTTTACTTTGTCTGAATTATGTTCTGTATCATTTTACTTGTGTTGTATGTTGTGCTGTTGTGCATTGAATGTGCGCACACAGCATCTGTTATTTCCTTTTGGTGCTCTTTTGCCTGACTTTCAGCTAGCAAGGTGCCTGAGAGCTATAGGACCGCGCCAAGGGTTAACATAATGTGTGTTGTCTCTTCGTGTGCAGGGCAAATAAAAATAATTCAACTAGTAACTAGTTGTGGCAGCGTCCTAATTAAAAGTACACAACGCAGAATGAACCACGCTACACTGACAAGGTACAAATTCTGTCGTTCTGCCCCAGAACAAGGCTGTTACCCATTGTTCCTAGGCCGTCATTGAAAATAAGAATTTGTTCTTAACTGACTTGCCTAGTTAAAAAAATAATAATAATTTAAAATTGATTTCCACATTTATACCAGGACCTCAACTGAATGAAATAAATTGCAGATAAAATAAAGTTTCATGAACTCACATGAGTTTATGTGCCATGATGTCTGGATCAATGGCTGTATACAGAACCAAATCACTGTCCACTGGCAGGTGTTCAGATATAGAAACAACCTTTTCCACTGGGTCAAAGACAGGGGCATCATTCCTATCCTCCACATTCACCTGGACTGTGGAGGTGGAGGTGGGCAGGGGGGTGGCAAATGGGACCTCATTCTCCACAGTCACCAACAGGGTGTAGCGATTGTCCTTCTCAAAGTCAAGGGGCTAAATGGGAACGAGACACAGCCAGGTTCATGACACAATGGCAAAAACATCAACAATTTTGTCAAATATTTGTATGGTTCTACAGTGAAATTCAGACCACAGTCAAATACATATGTGCTGTAACTTGGCTCCATTCACATACTCATCTGAACAAAGAAACCAAGAAACCAAGCAGGTACCTTGGCTGTGGTAATGATTCCTTCCAGTCTACTAGGTCCAGTGTTTACAGTGAACATTCCACCTGGGTCTCCATCTACAATCCTGTACTTGGTGGCCCAGTTGGAAGAGTGTGGCTCATCTCCATCACTCACTGGCATTTTGACCACCAGGGCATTCACTTTGTTCTCTGGGACAGACACCGTGTTCTGAAAAGAAAATACATGAAGAGAACATGTGAGAAGATGTGCTGTATGCCATTTATCAAGTTCAAATTTTCCTCAAGTCAGCTCCTTCAAACAAAATATTTCCCTCTTCAAGTCACCTTTACTGTTTAATGAGCGGTACTGTTTGCTGATTGTACACTTACCAAAGACTTCTCAAATTGAGGAGCTATGTCATTGCTGTCCATTACAGTAATTATGGATTTTCCAAAACATGTCAGACCATTGCCTTCCAAATCAGCAGCTTGGATTTCCAATGTATATTTTGGAATATTCTGGAAAATGACACCAGATGGAGCACATTGTGAAATGTAGCGGTTACTGTTAGTTAAAATTGTATGCTAGTAGTGTAGCCACTAACCTCTCTGTCCAGTCCAGCAGCATTGACCCGGATCCTTCCTGTGACAGGGTTGATGACAAACATGTTGGGACTCGGCAGTTCAGGTTCCTGATTTATAATGGTGTATCTGACATCAGAATTGGCTGAGCCAGGCTCATCTGCATCGGTGGCTGTGACCTCCATGACCTCAAACCCTGAGAAGAAAATATTTCAGCATAAATGATATTCATGGATGACAATAAAATATATTGAATATTGATATTGTACTTTTATTCTAAAACTCAGCTTAGTATATTTGACTCAATGTTGACTGAGACACACCTGGTAGGGATGCTTCCGGGACAATCCCTGTAAAAGGATCTTGGGTGAAAACTGGCAAGTTGTCATTCATATCAATTACTTGAACAATAATCTCCATTGGATTTTCTGCTAGACCCGCACCAACTGCAACAGCATGAACCAAAAGCTAAAGGGGAAAATATAGAAAAATGTTAAAATAACATGCATTCAATGTTATAGAATTCAAAAGGCAAAACAAACTGACATTACCAGATATTTATCTTATTTACAAACATTACCACATAATGGTCTTGTCTCTCTCTGTCCAAAGGCTGGGTCACATAGAGAAACCCAGAGTTTTTGTCCACAGTGAACAGTCCTACAGGGGGTTGATCTACTCCAGAACCAGTGATGCTGTACAGGATCTTCACCTCTTTATCATTGTTGGATCTAATCTGAATGTATAAATATTAACAATGTTAAAACCAGAACAAAATCCTGAAACAACCATGTTTTCTGCCAACATAAATCTACAATCACTCACCTGCACCATATACATGGGGAAAGGGCCTCTTGCGTTCTCTGGGATGTTGATGGGAGGAATGACCCAATCCCTTTTCCTTCTCACCAGACCTACCAAAGGCTTTGGAAACTCCAGAACTGGAAGACTTGCAGGATATTTAGGCTGTGCCAAAAATATTTGTACAAATTAGAAAAATTAGACCAGCCCTATGATTAGAATTAGAGGAATGAAACTGACACTAAGTTTTAAGATCCACATTCTCACCTGAGAGGCAATGCCAGCATCCTCATGGCCGAAGCCCTCTGTGAGGAGATCAAATGAATATGAACTGTTTAAAAGCAAACAATTCCACTACAGTATGTTGCTACTACTCTGTATAATGCAATATAATATTCTAAACAGTCAAATAGGTCACCCGCAGTTTCTTCCCCTCCAGTCAGTGGATAGTCAAAGCCATTACCTGACTGTAAAGTCTCAGACATTCTCCCCAGGGCCCAACCCTGTGGTTTGAAGGAAAAGGAATATTGAAAAACATGATCTACACTTCCCTCTATATGTTATTGGACAGTGAAGTTAAATGGTTTTATTTGGCTCTACATTCCAGCCTTTTACATTAGAATGTGTAATATTAGGTGACAATACAGAATGCCAGCTTTTATTTGGATCTACATTCCAGCCTTTTACATTAGAATGTTTAATATTAGGTGACAATACAGAATGCCAGCTTTTATTTGGCTCTACATTCCAGCCTTTTACATTAGAATGTGTAATATTAGGTGACAATACAGAATGCCAGCTTTTATTTGGCTCTACATTCCAGCCTTTTACATTAGAATGTTTAATATTAGGTGACAATACAGAATGCCAGCTTTTATTTGGCTCTACATTCCAGCCTTTTACATTAGAATGTTTAATATTAGGTGACAATACAGAATGCCAGCTTTTATTTGAGCATGTTTTCATACACATCTGTTCCCCGTTTAAAGATGGAAGCACTTTATGTATCTAGTCCCCCTATTTGAAAAAGGCTTAAGCATTTGGACAAATTCCCTTTTTGTGCCAGTTTCATAATCTAAACCAGGATTAAGCCTTAATGTGTACTAGTTAAAACGAGTACATTTAAGTATAAAGACACAAGGTGAGACCCAGATACAGGAGGCAGATTGATTGAGTCTGATATTTATTGTATCCAAAAGGGGAAGGCAAAAGAATGGTCGTGGACAGGTAAAAGGTCAAAACCAGTTCAGAGTCCAGGAGGTACAGAGTGGCAGACAGGCTCAAGGTCAGGGCAGACGGGTACAGAGTCCAGAAAACAGGCAAGGGTCAAAACCAGGAGGTCTAGAAAAAGAGCATCGAAACAGGCAGGCGCACAGAAAACCCACTTGTTGACTTGGAACATACAAGACAAACTGGCACAGAGGGGAAGATAACACAGGGATATATACACCAGGGATAACAAGCGACACCTGGAGGGGGTGGAGACAATAACAAGGACAGGTGAAACTGATCAGAGTGTGATATTAAGTAGCTTTCATGAATGTGGCCTAAATTTGGCGTAGTTAGTAGGAGACTATGGAGTCCTGGAGTAAGGGAAGTAAGGTAAGTAAGCCTAAATGAGAACACCTGAGATTAGCCAGAGGATTTCATGAGAATGAAATGAAATATCTGAAGGAAGAACATGAAATGAAGATGAGAATTCTACAGGTTGAATTCGATATGAAGTTGGAAGAGAGAGGCAGTAACGAGACAATTGTGATTACCAACCATGGTGAACAATATGACATGTAAAAAATAAATGTCTCGTTGTTTGGATATTCATGAGTGAGAGTTTTGTTGATCACCACAAACCACATTTTAAACCAGCCTTGGTTTAGTCACTCATTTAAATTTTGCTGCACACTATTTTAATTTTGTACAGAACAAACATTATCAAAGAAAAGATAAGCCATAATGAATACATTCCATATTTAAATGCATCTCATCTCGTTGAAGTGCTGCAATGTGAAAGCAACTGTATGCAAGTCCTCGTTGGTCATTGCCTGCCTCAGCCTTGGGCATATTAGCTTGATCCTGATCTTCCATTGGAGGATCAGGACAGCAATGCTGCTTCAGGTAGTTGTGCAGCACAGCTGTAGCAATGATCACCTTGCAGCATCTTTTTGACTTGAAACGAAGTGTATTGCGTAAACACTGGAATCGACTTATCCATACTCCAAACATTCTCTCGTGCGGATATGAGCTTGGTTGTATCTTTGCTGCTCAGCGGTTGTGGGATTTATGTATGGCGTGAATAAAAAGTTACTCTGACCATATCCACTGTCACCAAGTAGTAGTCCACTATGTTGTCCTCTCTGAAACGAGGTACACAATGAAGAGCTGCATCTTTCAATGGGCAACAATGTTTGGAAACTCTAAATTAGGTGTGCATACACCCTGAACATTGATGGAAAACCAATTCTTACAGTTCCTGTACTCCTCATCATCAGGAGTTGATGGACACTTTATGGGAACGTGACATCCATCTGTGCATCCAATCACTCCTGGGAAGTGCCTATATTCATAGAATTGCAATTTATAGTTGTCTTGGCCAGCAGCATCAGGAAACTTGATGTAAAGGCTCCACAGTTTACAAATGTCCCAGCAGACTTTAAACTCTTCTACACAGTTGCATCACTGGCACCACACAAATCAACAGTTTCACGATGAAAGATTCCAGATGCCAAAAACCTCAAAATGATCAGAACTTGGAGAGAATTGGCTAAAGGCCTTCCTCTTTGAGACCGAGAGGAAAGTCTAGGCTTAAGCAAAGATCTCTCCAATGCATTTTCTTTCTACATACGAAAGAGGTCTCAAAGCTAATTCATCAAAGTAGTTTAATGGAAATGCCTAATGTTAGCTCTAACACAAGCGAGCGAGCTAGCTATTTTTAGATGCACGCACAATAATATATCAGATAAAAATATTGTGACCACTTGGAGCCTGATTTTTTTATTTTATTTAACTAGGCAAGTCAGTTAAGAACAAATTCTTATTTACAATGATGACCTAGGAACAGTGGGTTAACTGCCTTGTTCAGGGGCAGAACGACAGATTTTTACCAGAGATACGATCTAGCAACCTTTCGGTTACAGGCCCAACGCTCTAACCACTAGGCTACCTGCCTCCCCGGGCAGGTAGCCTAGGCCTGATTGGGCTACAGACTGTGAGCTAGGGGATATTAGGGTTATCAGGACGGAAAGCTCTGGGCCTACTGGGATAGACAACTGGAGACTGAAGGCTAAGATGCTCTGGACCTACTGGGACTATAGACTGAGGACCTAGTTAGGAAAGAGGGTGAGGTGTCACCTATGACCGGATACTGAACACTTCGGTGAGGTGGGTCCTCCACGGGGATGTCAGGCGGGTCTGCCAAGGCTGGAACTAGCAGGACACAGTTCAGAGGGGCTAACATAAACCCCAAGACTGCGACAGGCAGCAGACATGGACTGTAAAGACTGGAGGGGGCTCCCAGGGCATCATTGGACAGCAGCAGGCTGGACATCAAAGGATGGACTAGGCTGTTCCCACCAGACATGGACCGGAGATGGTGGTCGGGTGGACTGTAGGAACCTTCCATCTTCATGACCGCTTCTATGAGCTCATCAATCTTGTCACCTGGCTGTGTAAACACAGTGTGTGCTCCGGTTGTCACTGGCAGTCCACGCTCAGGTCAACGCTGATCCCGGTGATATCTGGTCGAGGTTCGATGCTGATCTTCAGGATCTCTGGTCGAGGTTCGGCCCTGATCTTTGCGATCTCTGGTCGATGTTAGCTTGAGGTGGGAACCCCGGTGTATTAGCACCCCGATGAAAAGGCTCAGGCTCTGTTCTCTATTCTGCTGGTCAGCCTGGGTGATGAGTTGTGGAAGGGGAAGGTCATTTTAAAGGTGGTATGTCATGTTTCGAGTGCTCAAGAGAACCCTCTAGCTGCTCTCCCTCGTAGGAGTGGTAAGTGAATGTGTGTGGTAGTCTGTTCCTTGACTTGTAGCCATGCCATAATTATCAAGATATTGTGGCAGGTGAGCTGGTCGGTGCAGATGGGCCACATCTTGTGGAAGATCTTCTCTGTTAACTGGCATCCTTGGGCTGTAGCAGTTACTGGATCCGCATCGAAAGGACCAGGAAAAATAGGTGGGGCAACACAGGTGCCGGTTTTTGGCCGGTAGCTACCACCATAGGGTGTCCTTCGAGAACACGAGGAAGCATTATTTCAGTTCCAGGAGGTTTCAAAAATGATCCACACACACAAAAAACCACTCTAACAGTAATGGTGTCTAACAATGATTGTGATTCTGAAAACAAAGAGGTAAAACAGACTATAGCACTGATACTGTATGCAGGACATGACTAACAAGCTAGCACAGGCTTGTATATAACAGCACGGGCTGTACCACTGTAGCAGGAAATGTGTGTTCACATGACAAGCTACACAGGCTATGGAACTTGTAGAAAATGGTAAATATACTAATGTAAACAATGCAGTATTGTAAGTACGTCTTCACAACATGAACACATTTACCATGAGCGGTGTACACAGAATATAGCCTAGCAGCACTCGTGAGAACTGTGGTTTATCGCTAACAGGAATGCTAAATAATAACTCATTCTGAATGGATATTCTAACACTAGCGAGCTAGCTAACAATCTCCACATAAATGTTGATTACAACAATAGGCAATCTTAAACTCCGAAATCAACAAGACATAAACATATTAAGGCACTTATTTTTAGATGTACGCACAGTAAAATATCAGACAGCTAAGGTGTGTGACCACAGGAGGAAGAGTAGTAGGAGTGCTCGTCCTGGTAGGGAAAGCACGTTTCTGACATCTTGCCTGCCCGTGCTGGGGTCCTACACTGAATGTCCCGGGAATTCTATTGTTGATAGGCTGATATAAAACTGATTGGTGTGACATTGACCAATAGGAACTAAAAGAATGGCGAATAATGTTTTGTGCCATTTTGGAGTCAATTTTATTCTAAGTAAGAATAGAAAATGTTTATGAACACGTGTACTTTTATGTGGATGCTACCATGATTATAGATAATTATGAATGAACTGTGAATTAAAAGGTTACAGAGGCACAAGGATCATACCCCCTAAAAAACTGTTGAACTGACAGTCACTGGAGGCCATCGGGGTGTGTACATGTGAGGAACTTGATTTAGAGAAGCATGGGGACACGCTCTTGAAGGAAGGGGGTAGTTTATTACATTAATCAGCTTTATAACCAGTGTTGAGCCTAACCGGCATACATAGGCTGCGTGTGAGTTTCAAATTTGGGGTAAGCATTTTCACCATTAAAATGCTAACTTACCCTGTTATTGGTAATGATAAGATGTTAGAATGTTTGTTGTAGCCTCTGAACGGCATCTTACTCATTATTTATAATTTATTCATGATTTTTCTTAATCATGGCATTATCAGGATTTATTGTGAAATGTTCAGAAACATCTTAGAAGGAAATTATTCAAGTCACCATTCACCGTTTAGTTCCTATTGTGCAAAACATAACATGAAAACACCAAAAACAAACTGCAAATGCATCCAAGATTAGAGTCTCAAACTTGATGTAGTCATTGTGTGCAAGGAATATGGGACCAAATACTAAACCTTTGACTGCTTTTACAGACTATAAGAGAATTTGTCCAAATATGTATGACTTACTAACATGGGGGGACTAGATAAATAAAGTGCTTTCATTTCTAAACTGTAAAACAGATATGTATAAAAGAAAAACTCAAATAATAGGTGACATTCTGTACTGTCGCCTCATCTGACACATTTGATCTCAAGTCCAAAATGCTGTAGAATAGAGCCAAATTTAAATTTTAGCTTCAATGTCCAAAAACAAATTGAGGGGATTGTACTTCACCTGTCATGTCAAAGCGGTACAGAAAATGATATCATATGCATGCATCTTTATATTTATAAATGTTGTAGAGTATATAAGCACTTGTGTCCCCACATTCAGAAAATATTTAATTTCTTGATTTTACTTTGTAGTAAACATTAAAATATAGACCTATTCATTAGTCAAATTTAGCCAGAGCTCACCCAGATCAAGAAGATGGTGATGTCATATGCCATCAGTCGGAATACTAGTAATTTCAACAACTGATTAATATTAAAAAAGTGACAAAATAACTCAATTCGGCTAAAGCGACACTTATCATCAACCAATTTTGCATTCAATGTCAGTTTGCCACGACTTCCTGATGGAAACGAAAAGTGACACTCTTCAAAAGACCACATGGTTATGAATAGTTGCATGGACTGAAAGATATTGCAAAACTATCACTACTACAGTATTGAAAACTACTTAGGTTTTACAAACAAGGCCTCAGATCTATAAACTAATGACTGGACAAGTAATCAGATGAAGGGCCACGATCAGTAGGGCACAACAATGTTTTGAAACGAAAAGCAGAAATGACACTGTCTTGCAGTCTTGGTAAAAAAAACAAATGACCAAGAGAGTGTGTTGTGCATGTTTGCAGATTCAAGGGTTGTGTGGTAGCCACAGGCCACTGGGTACAACACATAAATAAGAATTTGTTCTTAACTGGCTTGTCAGTTAAATAATGGTCACATAAATAAAATAAAATATAATTACAACAGGGATAATTGGGAAATATTTGGTTGAGAAGATCAATGTGATTACAACCTATATTCACCCACTCAAAAAGACAGTTGAATTTCCAATGTTACGCTTTTAACCATTTTAAAAGTACAGAAAAATTCAAATGGGAATACAATGTCAGATATTTTGTATATTTATACAACAGATTCATGTGTTGTCACTGTGCTTCATCTAATAGTAGAACCAAATGACCTGGATTGCAGATGAGATTACATTAAAAGTACATGGTGCAAGTGATCAGTGCCATTCAAGATTCTGCACAGATTATTATAGCAATTGTGAAGACCTCCACAGACCTGCAACCATGGCATGCTATCTTGAACATGTTTAATCCCATTTTTTAACTTAGATTTTTGGTTGAGTTGGAGTCGGAGAGGTGAATCCAACATATGTTAACTTGTCCACGAGTAGTTAATAGGCTATTTATTGTATTTCAAAAGTGATATTCACATCTCCATCTCATCCTAATTCACTACATTGGTGTCAAAAAGAGAGATGGCGTCCGTGAGGCCATCGGAGTGACATGTACAAGTGAGGGATTTGGCAAAGAGAAATTACTGAACACTGTAGCGACATTAATCCAACACCTTTTATTTATTTATTTATTTAACCTTTATTTAACCAGGTAGGCAAGTTGAGAACAAGTTCTCATTTACAATTGCGACCTGGCCAAGATAAAGCAAAGCAGTTCGACAGATACAACGACACAGAGTTACACATGGAGTAAAACAAACATACAGTCAATAATACAGTATAAACAAGTCTATATACGATGTGAGCAAATGAGGTGAGAAGGGAGGTAAAGGCAAAAAAGGCCATGGTGGCAAAGTAAATACAATATAGCAAGTAAAACACTGGAATGGTAGTTTTGCAATGGAAGAATATGCAAAGTAGAAATAAAAATAATGGGGTGCAAAGGAGCAAAATAAATAAATTAATTAAATACAGTTGGGAAAGAGGTAGTTGTTTGGGCTAAATTATAGGTGGGCTATGTACAGGTGCAGTAATCTGTGAGCAGTTCTGACAGCTGGTGCTTACAGCTAGTGAGGGAGATAAGTGTTTCCAGTTTCAGAGATTTTTGTAGTTCGTTCCAGTCATTGGCAGCAGAGAACTGGAAGGAGAGGCGGCCAAAGAAAGAATTGGTTTTGGGGGTGACTAGAGAGATATACCTGCTGGAGCGTGTGCTACAGGTGGGAGATGCTATGGTGACCAGTGAGCTGAGATAAGGGGGGACTTTACCTAGCAGGGTCTTGTAGATGACATGGAGCCAGTGGGTTTGTCGACGAGTATGAAGCGAGGGCCAGCCAACGAGAGCGTACAGGGCGCAATGGTGGGTAGTATATGGGGCTTTGGTGACAGAATGGATTGCACTGTGATAGACTGCATCCAATTTGTTGAGTAGGGTATTGGAGGCTATTTTGTAAATGACATCGCCAAAGTCGAGGATTGGTAGGATGGTCAGTTTTACAAGGGTATGTTTGGCAGCATGAGTGAAGGATGCCTTGTTGCGAAATAGGAAGCCAATTCTAGATTTAACTTTGGATTGGAGATGTTTGATATGGGTCTGGAAGGAGAGTTTACAGTCTAACCAGACACCTAAGTATTTGTAGTTGTCCACGTATTCCAAGTCAGAGCCGTCCAGAGTAGTGATGTTGGACAGGCGGGTAGGTGCAGGTAGCGATCGGTTGAAGAGCATGCATTTAGTTTTACTTGTATTTAAGAGCAATTGGAGGCCACGGAAGGAGAGTTGTATGGCATTGAAGCTTGCCTGGAGGGTTGTTAACACAGTGTCCAAAGAAGGGCCAGAAGTATACAGAATGGTGTCGTCTGCGTAGAGGTGGATCAGAGACTCACCAGCAGCAAGAGCGACCTCATTGATGTATACAGAGAAGAGAGTCGGTCCAAGAATTGAACCCTGTGGCACCCCCATAGAGCCTGCCAGAGGTCCGGATAGCAGACCCTCCGATTTGACACACTGAACTCTATCAGAGAAGTAGGTAGTGAACCAGGCGAGGCAATCATTTGAGAAACCAAGGCTGTCAAGTCTGCCGATGAGGATGTGGTGATTGACAGAGTCGAAAGCCTTGGCCAGATCAATGAATACGGCTGCACAGTAATGTTTCTTATCGATGGCGGTTAAGATATCGTTTAGGACCTTGAGCGTGGCTGAGGTGCACCCATGACCAGCTCTGAAACCAGATTGCATAGCAGAGAAGGTATGGTGAGATTCTAAATGGTCGGTAATCTGTTTGTTGACTTGGCTTTCGAAGACCTTAGAAAAGGTATGGTGGGATAGATATAGGTCTGTAGCAGTTTGGGTCAAGAGTGTCCCCCCCTTTGAAGAGGGGGATGACCGCAGCTGCTTTCCAATCTTTGGGAATCTCAGACGACACGAAAGAGAGGTTGAACAGGCTAGTAACCTAACCACCTTGTCAAGAGTTTCGGGCCTCCTTTCATGGTGCTTCCAGGCAGCCACTCAAGAGTAAAATATGTACAATGTTTGAAATAATAGTTTGTGTTTTTTGTTGTTGTGTCGCACTGCTCCCTGCTTTTAAACGGATTAAGCATTGCTTTGACAACGATGGATTGATTGTACAAATGTTGTGGAAATTTTCTACAGATTTACAAAAAACATGCACCTCCACTGTCACTGCATATCCGAGACAAACTTCAGTGCTTCGGGATAATGCGGCAAGAAGCTGGGTGAGAGGGAATATAGCTAGTAAGGGCACACAGGAAAATACTGACAATAGAAGGTAACAGACCTAAAATGCATCAAAAACACAATCGCTCACGTCAATGCAGAGCTCTAACTGAATTATGTGATGTCGCAAATACGTCCCAGAATGCCCCAGAGACTCCAAATGTGCTTGTTTGTAATTCAAGATCATTGATAAACAAAGTGGATGCATTTGAACTGCTTCTTCAATTAGTAAATGCAGACATTGGATGTGTCACTGAAACTTGGGCCCATGAAAATATCCCAGATTAATCTCTTTTCATATATAACTATCAGATGTTCAGAAATGACAGGTCCCGAGAGGGGATGAGAGGAGGGTGTCTGGCTAAGTATGTGAACCACAGTATGCAGTCAAAGAGAAGAACTGACCTAGAGAAAGAGGAATGTGAGTGTATGTGGCTTCAGTTCCGTCCTAAACGACTCCCCAGCTCAGTTTCAACTCTGTTCGTGGGAGTACTCTACCATCCACCATGGGCAAATGAGAAAACACTGTTGATGTGATCAGGATGTCCTATCTCCAAATGGGTCTGTATGGAGACTTTAATCACCTGCCTATCAAGATGCTGACAAACTCCCATCCAGACATGAAACAAGTGGTCAAAGACAAGACCAGAGGGGACGCCATCCTAGATCTGATCATTGCAAATATGAAGAATCACTACAACACCCCCATCGTACTTGCTCCTCTCAGATCCAGTGATCACAAATGTCTGCTGTTCTCCCCAAACACAACATCAGGAGGAAGAAGCCAGGTGCAGCAGAAAAAGGACGTCTGGTAACCCAGAACAGAAAGGAGGTCTCGGCACAATGTATGGCCTGTACTAACTGGTCTGCCGTATATGAGGTGGAGAGCATTGATGCAAAGGTGGAGATGTTCAACTCCTGCATTCAAACTGCACTTGATGTATGCATGCTAATAAGAAATAAGAAAACAACAGCACTGGACAAGCCCTGGATGACTGAGAGAATAAAGGCCACAATCAGGAAAAGACAGATGATTTTCAACAGATGAGGTAAAACATTGAAATGGAGAAAATACAGAAACACAGCGCAAACACTTATCAAAGAAGCAAAGACAAACTACTACAAAACTGAAATCCAGGACCTAAAGAAGAAAAGCACTAAGGAATGGTGGGACTACATTAACAAAGGACTGGTGACGAAAGAAAACATCAGGAGGGAGATTACAGGTCGAGGGTGTAATATTTGTGGTGTAGTTATAGTGCGCATGTGCATTTCTTATTAGGTGTAGTAACGTAACATTGCCGTAATACATTACTGCTTAGTAAAAGCATAGTAACTAATATAAACAGATGTAGATCCCAGATACTACAAAGGGTTCTGAAGACAAAGATGCGGCTGATGTTTTTAATATATTTTTTGCTGAAGAATGGACAAGCACCACACCTCTTGCCACCTTCCCCCTGCCCATGCCTACAAGGCAGGTTGAGCTGTGCAGCATTGGCCAGATAAAGCAAGCTCTGGCCAGACTGAGCCCATGTAAAGCGTGTGGGCATTCCAGCCTGGCTACTAAAAGAGAATGCAGAAGATCTAGCCCCTGTCACCACACACATTGTTACACCTCCTACTGGCAGGGGACTGTTCCTGCTGCCTGGAAGATTGCCAATGTGTGTCCCATACCTAAAGTGACAAACCCATGTACAACGAGTGACTGGAGGCACATCTCTCTAACATCATGCCTTCGAAAAATCCAGGAGAGGTTCATAAGTTTTATCTGAGGGCACTAATCAGTATGCCTACCTCCCAAAGTCCAGCACTACTACCGCCCTTGTGAAAGCCACACACTCCTGGCTGACAGCTACAGACTACAAACAATGTTTTCAGTGACACTGGACACTGGGTATGCAGACGATGTAGGGCTGTGCTGAGCCTTAACATTAACCAGCATCAAAGAGGACATTTCCACTGGCTTGGAGGCAAAGCAGCTGGAAGACTGTGCCACATCCAACAACATGCTCCTGTACGGGGAAAAAGTCTGGAAATTCGGGTATGTTTTTCTAGAGACCACCCACAACCTGCACCACTAATCCTAGGAGGACAGGAAGTACCAGTGGTAACAACAACTAAGTATCTTGGTTTCATCTAGACTTTTAACTCAGTGGTGACACACATGTGGAGCAGTCAGTGAGGAAGGCCTCAAAACACCTGCACTTTGAATGTTCTTGACAGAAATGGCCCACCCACTGAAGATCTGGTCAGTCTATACTACACTGGTCAGGCCTTGTCTGGATTACGATGGAGTGCTGTTAGTTGGATGCAGTAAAAAGCAGCAGGCCCAACTAGACAGGGTGCAGAAGAGGGCCTTGAGGATCATCTCCAGAGGTGGAGCAGTCCAACCACAGCTCCCCTCACTGCAGAGCAGGCGAGAGCAGGCTGCAGTGCATCTGGTGAAGGACATGCACACTCTTGACCATCCACTGAATGAACTGCTCCCTCCAAAAAGAGGTAAATGCACCACCAGGCTCCTGAGAAACAGCCAACAACTGTCCTGTATAACTGCCTGTATGAACCGCCTGCGAAATGCCACTCTACCCACTGTTATCAGATTGTATAATAACTCTAGCTCTTACATGGTTCTTAAAAATTATATTTTTTTATATCACATTTTAATATTTAAATTTCCATCAATGAAGAATGTCCTGTGATGTTTACAATTGTTCAATATTCTATTTATGTTGTGTATTACGTGTATTTTAAATGAGTGTTTTGCAATTAATTTGTCATGTAAATTCTGCATTTCTTCAGTTTCATCTGTGAGCAAGGCTACCCCCTGAATTAGCTTAATTGGTGTCAGAAGTGAAATGGTGCCCGTAACTGCGACCTGGCCAAGATAAAGCATAGCAGTGTGAACAGACAACACAGAGTTACACATGGAGTAAACAATTAACAAGCTAATAACACAGAAAAAAAGGGGAGTCTATATACAATGTGTGCAAAAGGCATGAGGTAGGCGAATAATTACAATATTGCAGATTAACACTGGGGTGATAAATGATCAGATGGTCATGTACAGGTAGAGATATTGGTGTGCAAAAGAGCAGAGAAGTAAATAAATAAAACAGTATGGGGATGAGGTAGGTGAAAATGGGTGGGCTATTTACCAATAGACTATGTACAGCTGCAGCGATCGGTTAGCTGCTCAGATAGCTGATGTTTGAAGTTGGTGAGGGAGATAAGTCTCCAACTTCAGCGATTTTTGCAATTCGTTCCAGTCACAGGCAGCAGAGTACTGGAACGAAAGTCGGCCGAATGAGGTGTTGGCTTTAGGGATGATCAATGAGATACACCTGCTGGAGCGCGTGCTACGGATGGGTGTTGCCATCGTGACCAGTGAACTGAGATAAGGCGGAGCTTTACCTAGCATGGACTTGTAGATGACCTGGAGCCAGTGGGTCTGGCGACGAATATGTAGCGAGGGCCAGCCGACTAGAGCATACAAGTCGCAGTGGTGGGTGGTATAAGGTGCTTTAGTGACAAAACGGATGGCACTGTGATAGCAAACTGGATGCAGTCTGAGTAGAGTGTTGGAAGCCATTTTGTAGATGACATCGCCGAAGTCGAGGATCGGTAGGATAGTCAGTTTTACTAGGGTAAGGTTGGCGGCGTGAGTGAAGGAGGCTTTGTTGCGGAATAGAAAGCCGACTCTTGATTTGATTTTCGATTGGAGATGTTTGATATGAGTCTGGAAGGAGAGTTTGCAGTCTAGACAGACACCTAGGTACTTATAGATGTCCACATATTCAAGGTTGGAACCATCCAGGGTGGTGATGCTAGTCGGGCATGCGGGTGCAGGCAGCGATCGGTTGAAAAGCATGCATTTGGTTTTACTAGCGTTTAAGAGCCGTTGGAGGCCACGGAAGGAGTGTTGTATGGCATTGAAGCTCGTTTGGAGGTTAGATAGCACAGTGTCCAATGACGGGCCGAAAGTATATAGAATGGTGTCGTCTGCGTAGAGGTGGATCAGGGAATCGCCCGCAGCAAGATTAACATCATTGATATATACAGATAAGAGAGTCGGCCTGAGAATTGAACCCTGTGGCACCCCCATAGAGACTGCCAGAGGACCGGACAGCATGCCCTCCGATTTGACACACTGAACTCTGTCTGCAAAGTAATTGGTGAACCAGGCAAGGCAGTCATCCGAAAAACCGAGGCTACTGAGTCTGCCGATAAGAATATGGTGATTGACAGAGTCGAAGGCCTTGGCAAGGTCGATGAAGACGGCTGCACAGTACTGTCTTTTATCGATGGCGGTTATGATATCGTTTAGTACCTTGAGTGTGGCTGAGGTGCACCCGTGACCGGCTCGGAAACCAGATTGCACAGCGGAGAAGGTACGAAAACAACAGTTTTACCTTCCCCATTAAAGAGTCCAGTTTGAACATTTACAAAAAGGATATTGTTCTCAAAAATGATCACAGACAATGTGGAGTTTGTTAAGAAACGTTTCCATCATGTGGCTTTTTTGCGTTATTCAGCTCATTTACACATTTTGAGGAAGTAAGAAGAGCTGTAATTTGAACAATTCAAACTGGCCTCTCATTTTTCTATCTGTTAAACTCTGATGAAGTCTTCAGGCCGAAACACATTGGTTTTAACTTCTTGGTGACAGGGGGGAAGTATTGAGTAGCTTGGATGAATAAGGTGCCCAAAGTAAACTGCCTGCTACTCTGTCCCAGATGCTAATATATGCATAGTATTAGAAGTATTAGATAGAAAGCACTCGGAAGTTTCTAAAACTGTTTGAATGATGTCTGTGAGTATAACAGAACTCATATGGCAGGCGAAACCTTGAGACAAATCCAACCAGGAAGTGGGAAATCTGAGGTTTGTAGTTTCATTTAAGTGATTGCCTATCCAATATGCTGTGTCTATGGGGCCAGATTGCACTTCCCAAGGCTTCCAGCAGATGTCAACAGCCTTTAGAAAGTTGTTTGAGGCTTCTATTGTGGAATGGTGTCGAATAAGAGCTGTTTCAACAAGTGGACTAGGCTGAGGCCAATCAGTTGTTTACTGTGCGGTCACGCAGGTGTGCCGTTCCTTCTTTTTCCTCTGTAATGAATACGCTATTGTCCGGTTGGAATATTATTGAAGATTTATTATAAAAAGACCCTATTTCACTGGCTGTTGGCGAGGTGGGACACTAGCGTCCCAAACAATCCCAGAGAGGTTAATATTACAGGAGCATTATCAACTTCCACTGTCCTTAAATACTTGTTGTATTTTAATTAACTATTCAAACTGGACTCTTAGAATGTCCAGTTCCTGTCTGATCTTCCTTACTTTCCGTTTCCTTGAAGCCTCCTTTAAGCTTATCTACAGTTACTCCGATAGTGACCATTAGGTACTGATCTCCTTTCTTTTCTATTCCTCCTCTGAGTCTGACTGTAGG
Source organism: Oncorhynchus nerka (assembly GCF_034236695.1). Taxonomy (NCBI): domain Eukaryota; kingdom Metazoa; phylum Chordata; class Actinopteri; order Salmoniformes; family Salmonidae; genus Oncorhynchus; species Oncorhynchus nerka. Next base: position 17,945,547 of record NC_088420.1, on the reverse strand, counting down.
TGCCTGACCTTTTTCTCTCTGTTCTTGCCTTTGAACCTATCCTATCCTTTCTGTCCTTTCTACAGTCTCGGTGATTGTGGCCCACATTATCGCAGTGCATGCATGGTTCCTCACACTCCTTAGCCAAATGTCCTGACTTGCTACAGTTGTAACATTTTCTGTTTCAGGATCTATCCATTTTTTTCCTTCTCTCTTGGGTCCCTTCCCCTTAAGGCCTCCTCCTTTCTTTTGACTGTCTCTATCCACTTTTCTCAATAAGTTTGCTAAATCCTGTCCTGCGTCCCCAGCCCGTGGGTTGGGCAAGGCAATTAGAGGGTACTGACTAGGATCCCTTTCATCTTCGTCTTCCAGCCACTCTGCTACTCCTCTCCTCCCTGGGCTCTAGTTATGCGACTTCAGCCTTCTGGGTGGTAAAGCCCTGCCTCTACCTCTTTCCCCGACATTCTGTCGCTTGTTCAGCCTACGTCCTCGTTCGGTTAAATCTTTCATGACTTTCCCTTTGGTAGCTAGCCCTATCCTATCCTCATCCGACTCTACCCCTCCCTCTGCTCCAGGAGGTTCCCCATATGGGGGTGGTGGGACGGGAAGCACTGGCTGCCGTCTCCACACCACCACTGTTCCATCATCAGGATTCTCTCCACACCTGGGCTATCCCATTGGGATATCATTTAGGCTTATGAGGGATCTCCAGAGGAGCAGTGGGAGTGATTGCTCTCTGTTGCTGGCAACTTAAAATCTTCCTTCTTTTTCTTTTCTCCCTCAACTCTCCTCACCTTGGCCAACCATACCCTCGCTGTGTCTAGCCCCTCTGCCTTGTCTCCACAAACCCTATTTATTTGTTTAATCATTGATTTCAGTTCTTCTATATTTAAACGTCTGTCAAATCCATACTTTTTCCTCCATTTCGGGCCAAAATAGGTGCTCCTCTTATCTTTTCCCTGCATATATTTCTCATCTCCCGATAATTCCGGGACATCCTTTGAGGATTTACTACCCAGGTTTAGTAAAACCTTATAGTTACTATGATATTTCTCACAATCTATGTGTATGTATTTCTATGATCTATGTATGTGCTCTTTTTCCCGTTATCCAATTACTATAGTTGCTCTCCTGCACAATCTGTGTGTGTCTCTTTAACCTCTTACTCAATTGCTATCTTCCTTTACTATTGTGTACTTTTAAAATTCTGATTAAATTACTCCTATGTGTATGTCACTACTCCCTATGTGTGGGCTCACACTGAGTATTTTGCTATCTCTTAACCTGTGTGCTTTTCCTTTCTTGAAACTTTAGGCATTAGGTCTCACTTACAACCTATAAGCTATTTTCCAGGGGTCGTAAATCCCTAGTCAGCAGCCTATTTTTCCGTTGTTACTTGTTCTTTTGACGTTAATATCTCGTATCTCACTCCGCCGGTATATTAGGTTTCCCTTCTTTCTCCATTTTTTGGACTTTATTTCAGTATTGTCTTTTGAATCAGATCTATGGCTAATTCACTTTTGTTAATTGGCCATTTAAGTTATTTGTTCGCACAAACTCCCCGTCCTATTTTTATTTTACCTTTATTTAACTAGGCAAGTCAGTTAAGAACAAATTCTTATTTTCCCCTATTTATATCCCTAGCTAATAACCTCTCAGCCATCCCTCAAATAAACATTTGGCCATTCAAATCAAATCAAATTTTTATTTGTCACATACACATGGTTAGCAGATGTTAATGCGAGTGTAGCGAAATGCTTGTGCTTCTAGTTCCGACAATGCAGTGATAACCAACAAGTAATCTAACTAACAATTCCAAAACTACTGTCTTATACACAGTGTAAGGGGATAAAGAATATGTACATAAGGATATATGAATGAGTGATGGTACAGAGCAGCATACAGTAGATGGTATCGAGTACAGTATATACATATGAGATGAGTATGTAGACAAAGTAAACAAAGTGGCATAGTTAAAGTGGCTAGTGATACATGTATTACATAAGGATGCAGTCGATGATGTAGAGTACAGTATATACGTATGCATATGAGATGAATAATGTAGGGTAAGTAACATTATATAAGGTAGCATTGTTTAAAGTGGCTAGTGATATATTTACATCATTTCCCATCAATTCCCATTATTAAAGTGGCTGGAGTTGGGTCAGTGTCAATGACAGTGTGTTGGCAGCAGCCACTCAATGGTGGCTGTTTAACAGTCTGATAGCCTTGAGATAGAAGCTGTTTTTCAGTCTCTCAGTCCCAGCTTTGATGCACCTGTACTGACCTCGCCTTCTGGATGATAGCGGGGTGAACAGGCAGTGGTTCGGTGGTTGATGTCCTTGATGATCTTTATGGCCTTCCTGTAACATCGGGTGGTGTAGGTGTCCTGGAGGGCAGGTAGTTTGCCCCCGGTGATGCGTTGTGCAGACCTCACTACCCTCTGGAGAGCCTTACGGTTGAGGGCGGAGCAGTTGCCGTACCAGGCGGTGATACAGCCCGCCAGGATGCTCTCGGTTGTGCATCTGTAGAAGTTTGTGAGTGCTTTTGGTGACAAGCCGAATTTCTTCAGCCTCCTGAGGTTGAAGAGGCGCTGCTGCGCCTTCTTCACGACGCTGTCAGTGTGAGTGGACCAATTCAGTTTGTCTGTGATGTGCATGCCGAGGAACTTAAAACTTGCTACCTTCTCCACTACTGTTCCATCGATGTGGATAGGGGGGTGTTCCCTCTGCTGTTTCCTGAAGTCCACAATCATCTCCTTAGTTTTGTTGACGTTGAGTGTGAGGTTATTTTCCTGACACCACACTCCGAGGGCCCTCACCTCCTCCCTGTAGGCCGTCTCGTCGTTGTTGGTAATCAAGCCTACCACTGTTGTGTCGTCCGCAAACTTGATGATTGAGTTGGAGGCGTGCGTGGCCACGCAGTCGTGGGTGAACAGGGAGTACAGGAGAGGGCTCAGAACGCACCCTTGTGGGGCCCCCGTGTTGAGGATCAGCGGGGAGGAGATGTTGTTGCCTACCCTCACCACCTGGGGCGGCCCGTCAGGAAGTCCAGTACCCAGTTGAACAGGGCGGGGTCGAGACCCAGGGTCTCGAGCTTGATGACGAGCTTGGAGGGTACTATGGTGTTGAATGCCGAGCTGTAGTTGATGAACAGCATTCTCACATAGGTATTCCTCTTGTCCAGGTGGGTTAGGGCAGTGTGCAGTGTGGTTGAGATTGCATCGTCTGTGGACCTATTTGGGCGGTAAGCAAAGTGGAGTGGGTCTAGGGTGGAGGTGATATGGTCCTTGACTAGTCTCTCAAAGCACTTCATGATGACGGAAGTGAGTGCTACGGGGCGGTAGTCGTTTAGCTCAGTTACCTTAGCTTTCTTGGGAACAGGAACAATGGTGGCCCTCTTGAAGCATGTGGGAACAGCAGACTGGTATAGGGATTGATTGACCTCAATTATTAAGCTATTTTTATTTATGGTAGTGCACATGTACCTCAGGTCATTGCGGACCTGCTCCCTCAAATTGATTCCTTGCTAATACACAAAGTAAAAGTCTCCTATATCTTAAATCATTCCCCCAAATTCGTGAATAAAGATTACGACCTTGTCTTGAAGACTGGGAAAAGCAATGTTGGTTGGATCTCGTCACCACCTCTATCGTGTATCAGTTCACCACTGGCCTGAAATAAACCCTCAATTCAGAGGTCAGGTGTTTGTCTTACGGATCCTGGATCCGCCCATGCACGGTTTTCAGCAGTTCCTTGGGACGACAGAGGCAGGTATTGAGATCCGGCTCAAAGGACCAAATTGTCACAAGAATTATGTTCTCAATGTTCATAAACCCAATTCAATTAACTACTCAACCTGAAACCCAGAATTTGTAAGAAACTGGTTGAAATTAAGCAGACGGAGGCCCAGCTACGATAGTCAGAAAATTTATTTACGAGAGTGCGCTGCTCTATTGTACAAAACAATTCATTTTATACTGGTTTCTCACACACACACTAACATACTCACACACATTCACACTAACATTAGCACACAATGTCCTGCTACCCAGGTGACAAAGATTCCGGGATTCCGGGAGACTTACTCCCCATCCTCCCTCAAGATGGGAAGCTGGGAAGTACTCTGTGGCCCCAGACAAGATCAGCACTGAATCTTGCTCACAGTCTGTCTGTTATTCAAATAAGGTTTATAGACATATTGTACAGACTATGGTTATACATAATTCTAATCAATTTCATACTCATAGGATTATATGGCTTCAGGTTGGAATATTCTAGTCAAAATCCACAACTAGCAAAAAAATAGAAAATGTGAACAAAAAAACATGTCTTGACATAAGTAACTCCGAAAAATGTTCAGTACTTTGATGGAACAAATACTGGCAAATTAGCTGTGAATTTCCCTACTAATTTCTGGCTTTGTGACATACCCCTGCTGTCAAAAGAAGTGACAACCTTCCCAAAACAAGCAATCCAGCTCTGCAAGCTATAAAAATGCTAAGGAAATGTCATATAGGTCAGGATCTAACACAGAAATCCCCCCAGGTCATGCAGCTGTCCTCATTCATGGTGGTGTGAATGACATGGTCTTGGTTCAGCCCGCCAGCATCAGATTAATGTAGAAGTTTCTCTGCTTCCTCATGGCCTTGAATGTCAATTCAACCACAGTTCCAATTTGACACATTTCAACTTTGAATGTGAAGAATGTTGTCAAAAGAACATACTTGGTCTGTTAATATTATTCTGAATACAAATGAACAGACTAATGTAGAGTGAACGTGAAAAGCAATACACACCTGTTTCGTCCATTTGGGCAGCGCAATACATATTGTACCCTTCCAGAAGTTCTACACTGAAGGCTTCAGCAAAGCCTGGCCCGTCTCTGTCTGTCACAGCCAAACGCACTAGACGGGGGTCTTGGTTGCAGAGCTTCAACGGGGTGTCATCAATAGTCGGAGCATTGTCGTTTACATCTTCCAGCTCTATCAGAATGGTTCCAGTTCCAGTTGCAGGGATTTCATCTGATAACCCAAAACAAGATGCTTTTATCAAATGGAGAAATGAAGAAGTCAACTAAATGAACCTTGTTCCTTGGTTGAAGCCTGCTGGTGAACAAGATTACAACGAATTCAGAATTCCACCTTCGATGGCGAGAATGAGAACTCTGTATTTGCCATCTTTGGCAAAGGGAGACTCTCTGTCCAGGGAGTGTTTGGTTTTGATCATTCCGGTCTCACTGTTGATGTCCAGCCATTTAGCAGGATCTCTGTCCATGCGATACCTAGAATATACAGTACATTGAGATAAAACATCACCATTCACAAGGCTTCTTGCAATCTTAATGCATATACATCTGAATGTACTTTATCATAAAGGGCATGTATATCATTGAATTGACTTATCAGCATAAGGTATCTGGGGCAGCACCGTAGCCTAGTGGTTCGAGCGTTGGACTACTAACCGAAATGGTTGCAAGATCAAATCCCCGAGCTGACAAGGTACAAAATCTGTCATCCTGTTCCTAGGCTGTCATTGAAAATAAGACTTTTAATGAGACATCCCTGTCCACTGGCAGATGTTCAGATATAGAAACAACCTTTTCCACTGGGCCAAAGACAGGGGCATCATTCCTATCCTCCACATTCACCTGGACTGTGGAGGTGGGCAGGGGTGTGGCAAATGGGACCTCATTCTCCACAGTCACCAACAGCGTGTAGCGATTGTCCTTCAAAGTCAAGGGGCTAAATGGGAACGAGACACAGTCAGGTTCATGACAATGACAAAAACATCAACAATTTTGTCAAATATTTGAATGTGTCTACAGTGAAATTCAGACCACAGTCAAATACATATGTGCTGTAACTTGGCTCCATTCACATACTCATCTGAACAAAGAAACCAAGAAACCAAGCAGGTACCTTGGCTGTGGTAATGATTCCTTCCAGTCTACTAGGTCCAGGGTTTACAGTGAACATTCCACCTGGGTCTCCAACTACAATCCTGTACTTGGTGGCCCAGTGTGGCTCATCTCCATCACTCACTGGCATTTTGACCACCAGGGCATTCACTTTGTTCTCTGGGACAGACACCGAAAAGAAAATACATGAAGAGAACATGTGAGAAGATGTGCTGTATGCCATTTATCAAGTTCAAATTTTCCTCAAGTCAGCTCCTTCAAACAAAATATTTCCCTCTTCAAGTCACCTTTACTGTTTAATGAGCGGTACTGTTTGCTGATTGTACACTTACCAAAGACTTCTCAAATTGAGGCGCTATGTCATTGCTGTCCATTACAGTAATTATGGATTTTCCGAAACATGTCAGACCATTGCCCTCCAAATCAGCAGCTTGGATTTCCAATGTATATTTTGGAATATTCTGGAAAATGACACCAGATGGAGCACATTGTGAAATGTAGCGGTTACTGTAAGTTAAAATTGTATGCTAGTAGTGTAGCCACTAACCTCTCTGTCCAGTTCAGCAGCATTGACCCGAATCCCTCCTATGACAGGGTTGATGACAAACATGTTGGGACTCGGCAGTTCAGGTTCCTGATTTATAATAGTGTATCTGACATCAGAATTGGCTGAGCCAGGCTCATCTGCATCGGTGGCTGTGACCTCCATGACCTCAAAGCCTGAGAAGAAAATATTTCAACGTAATAAATTATTTTTGTGGATGACATAAATAAAAAAAAGATATTGAATATTGTAATTGTACTTTTATTCCAAAACTCAGCTTAGTACATTTGACTCAATGTTGACTGAGACACACCTGGTAGGGATCCCTATAAAGGCATCTGTGGTGAGAACTGGCTTGTTGTCATTCATATCAATTACTTGAACAATAATCTCCATTGGTTCTTCTGATATACCAGTACCATCTGCAACAGCATGAGCCAAAAGCTAAAGGGGAAAATAAAAATGTCATCAAAACAACACATGCATTCAAAGTTCTAGAATTCAAAAGGTAAAACACAAACTAACATTCCCAGATATTTGTCCTGTTTCCAAACATTACCACATAATGGGCTTGTCTCTCTCTGTCCAAAGGCTTGGTCACATAGAGAATCCCAGAGTTTTTGTCCACAGTGAACAGTCCCACAGTGTCACGAGGGACTGGGTGTGTGAGGTAAGAATCAGGGGCATAGAGCAGAGAGTTCCAAAGGGAAAAGTGCACTTTAATCTGGCACCAAAATACACGAAAACACTGACCAACCCAAAACACAGGGTACACGGTCAGGAGCACTAACACACACAACACGTAACACAAAATTAATCCCGCACAAAACAAGGGTGGGATTACTAGGCTTAAATAAGGAAGCACATCAGGAAAACACAATTAGACACAGGTGCAACTAATAAGACAAAACAAACAGAAAAAGGGATCGGTGGCGGCTTGTAGGCCGGTGACGACGACCACCGAGCACCGCCCGAACAGGCAGGGGAGCGAACTTCGGCGGGAGTTCGCAGGGGGTTGATCTGCTCCAGAACCAGTGATGCTGAACTGTATCTTCACCTCTTTATCAATGGTGGACCTGATCTGAATGTATAAATATTAACCATGTTAAAACCAGAGTAAAATCCTGAACCAACCATTTGTCCTTTCAACATAAATCTACAATCACTCACCTGCGCCATATTATTGGGGAAGGAGTCTCTGTGGATCTCTGGGAAGTTGATGGGTGTAAAGACCCAATCCCTTTTCCTTCTCACCAGACCTACCAAAGGCTTTGTAAACTTTAGAAATGGAAGATATTTAGGCTGTGCCAAAAAATATCTTTACAAATTAGAAAAATAAGACCATCCCTATGGCACTTATGCAGGTGGAAGACAAAAATGAATAGAGTTATTGAGGAATGAAACTGACACTAAGTTGTAAGCACCACATTCTCACCTGAGAGACAATGCCAGCATCCTCATGGCCGAAGCCCTCTGTGAGGAGATCAAATGAATATGAACTGTTTTAAAGGAAACAATGCCACCACAGTATGTTGCTACTACTCTGCATAATGCATATTAAAATAATCTTGATTTGACAAATCTCCTTTATTAGCCAATATTCTAAACAGTCAAATAGGTCACCCTCAGTTTCTTCCCCTCCAGTCAGTGGATAGTCAAAGCCATTTCCTGACTGTAAAGTCTCAGACATTCTCCCCAGGGCCCAACCCTGAGGTTTGAAGGAAAAGGAATATTGTTATTGTGCCATGAAGTTAAACGTTTTTATGTGTCTTAACAGTCCAGCCTTTTACATTTGAGAGAGAATGTTTAATATTATACAGCAGTACAGAATGCCAGCTTGTACTTGAGCATATTTTCATACACATCTGTTCCCCATGTTTAAAAATGAAAGCACTTTATACATCCAGTCCCCCCATTTGAAGAAGTCGTAAGTATTTGGACAAAACACTTACAGTCGTCAAAGTTTAGTATTTGGTTGCATATTCTACATCAAGCTTGTGACACTACAAACTTGGATGCATTTGAGTTTTTTTTTTGATAATGTTTTCCCCAATAGGATCTGAAAAATATGGCTAGATTGTAGAATCAAAGCATAGTTTAAAATATATGGGAGCTGGTTTTAGGTCAGTAGCAACCACCACCCGGTATCCGTCCAGAACACAAGGAGCCAGTATTTCAGTTTCAGGGGGTTAAATAAATGATCCACACACACACAAATCCAACATCACTCTGACAGTAATTGTGTCTGACAAGGATTGTGGTTCTGAAAACAGAGGTAAAACTTAAGACTATAGCACTGACATGCCTAACATGACTAACAAGATAGCACCGACTTGTGTATAAAAGCACGGGCTATACACTGTAGCAGGAAATGTGTGTTCACATGGCAGTAACCAACAGAGGCTATGGAACTTGTAGACAAGGTAAATATACTCATGTAAACAGTAGTGTTGTCAGTACATCTACACAACATTAACACACCCCTTTCCTGCAGTCAAATGGTCAAATCGCCCTCTAGTGGATTCATGGGTGTAATGTAAATATTTAATATAACTAATAAAAAAGAAATGTAAATGCCGAGAATGCGATGTTTATGTGTCGAACGGTTTTGTTATATTTCAGTTTTCTGGGATGTATATAAAGTGTAATATTGGGATGCAAACTCAACATTTAATATATTTCAACTCTATATCTGACATGGTACAGCTGCCTTCTTTTTTTATGCCCATAACCATGTGTGTGAGGTGAGTACTTTTGTTTCAAAATAGATTTGTTTAAGACTACCAAGAAACACTATGTGACCTTGATTTAGCCCACTGTAGTAAAAAGTTAGCATGAGCGATATGCACAGAAAATAGTGAGAAATGCTAACAAATGGCTAATCACTAACAGCATGCTAAATACTAATTCATTCTGAATGGAAATGCTAATGTTAGCTCTAACACTGGTGGGAGCGCAAGCTAGCTAACAAGCTAGCAAAAATGTTCCAGAAGAGTGATACGCTTATCAGACCATGATCTAAAGTTATTATTCTGGAAAAACATACAGTTGAAGTCAGAAATGTACATACACTTAGGTTGGAGTCATTAAAACTTGTTTTTCAACCACTCCACAAATTTCTTGTTAACAAACTGTAGTTTTGGCAAGTCGGATAGGACATCTACTTTGTGCGTGACACATGTAATTTTTCCAACAATTGTTTACAGACAGATTATTTCACTTATAATTCACTGTATCACATTTCCAGTGGGTCAGAAGTTTACATACACTAAGTTGACTGTGCCTTTAAACAGCTTGGAAATTTCCAGAAAATAAAGTCATGGCTTTAGAAGCTTCTGAAAGACTAATTGACAACATTTGAGTCAATTGGAAGTATACCTGTGTATGTATTTCAAGGCCTACCTTCAAACTCAGTGCCTCTTTGCTTGACATCATGGGAAAATCAAAAGAAATCAGCCAAGACCTCAGAATTTTTTTTGTAGACCTCCACAAGTCTGGTTCATCCTTGGGACCAATTTCAAAATGCCTGAAGGTACCACGTTCATATGTACAAACAATAGTACACAAGTATAAAAAACATGGGACCACACAGCCATCATACCGCTCAGGAAGGGGACACGTTCTGTCTCCTAGAGATGACCGTACTTTGGTGCGAAAAGTGCAAATCAAACCCAGAACAACAGCAAATGACATTGTGAAGATGCTGGAGGAAACAGGTACAAAAGTATCTATATCCACAGTAAAACGAGTCCTATATCGACATAACCTGAAAGACCGCTCAGCAAGGAAGAAGCCACTGCTCCAAAACCACCATAAAAAATCCAGACTACGGTTTGCAACTGCACATGGGGACAAAGATCGTACTTTTTGGAGAAATGTCCTCTGGTCTGATGAAACAAAAATAGAACTGTTTGTCCATAACGACCATCGCTATATTTGGAGGGGGAAAAGGGGGAGGCTTGCAAGCTGAAGAACACCATCCCAACCGTGAAGCACAGGGGTGGCAGCATCATGTTGTGGGAGTGCTTTGCAGGAGGGACTGGTGCACTTCACAAAATAGATGGCATCATGAGATAGGAAAATTATGTGGATAAATTGAAGCAACATCTCAAGACCTCAGTAACTCAGTAAAGTTCGAACTCTTGCGTCTCTGCGCAAGACGTCATTTCCGGTCACAACTTGCAGGCTTGTTTTCGAGTTGCTGTGCGTTTTGTTGCCAACCTATTTTGCTACCTGACAACTTTACGGTTTTCACTTTTTAATTACCGTTCATATATTTATTTATTTTTTCCTCAACTTTTCACTCCGGACGCTTTATCTGGACACGATTCGTCAGGACCTCCAACAGCCGAAGCTAAGTAGTAACATTAACATGATGCCTTCTAATTGCAGCCGCTGTGCTCGCCTTACGGCGAGGATAGCTGTACTGCAAGCCCAGCTTCAGACGCAATCGTTAGGCAAGGGTAATTTCAGTGTAGGAAAGGATGAAACAGCGTCTGTGCCACCAGTAAGTACAGATAGTAGTATAAATCCTCTGGCACAGTCCCCGCAGCCGGACAATTTTCTCACGGTTTCTGGAAGGAAATGCTGTAGGAACGCTCAACCGGTGTCGCTCATTCAGCCGACAGAAACTTTCAACCGGTTTTCCCCATTAAGCAGCGGGTCGGTGTCAGAGGCCGAGTCTTCTCTGGTCTCTACTCCTCCCGTTACGGGGTCTGAGACGCCGAAGCTTCCCACCATTAGCTCTGACAAATTGAAAACTCTAGTCATTGGCGACTCCATTACCCGCAGTATTAGACTTAAAGCGAATCATCCAGCGATCATACACTGTTTACCCGGGGGCAGGGCTACCGACGTTAAGGCTAATCTGAAGATGGTGCTGGCTAAAGCTAAAACTGGCGAGTGTAGAGAGTATAGAGATATTGTTATCCACGTCGGCACCAACGATGTTAGGATGAAACAGTCAGAGATCACCAAGCGCAACATAGCTTCTGCGTGCATATCAGCTAGAAAGATGTGTCGGCATCGAGTAATTGTCTCTGGCCCCCTCCCAGTTAGGGGGAGTGATGAGCTCTACAGCAGAGTCTCACAACTCAATCGCTGGTTGAAAACTGTTTTCTGCCCCTCCCAAAAGATAGTGTAGCGACCCGCACAGACAGCTGTGTGTTATGTGCTAGGCTAGGAGGTGGTTGTGTTGTACTGACCAGTACCCGGTGTTCGCGGGGTCCGACATGTCAATCAACCTGCTATCTGCCAATCACGGGAATGCCTGGAATGTTCTGATGCCGGGCATCCTGGTGGTTGGCGGAGTGGCGTGGAGGGGGGTTGGGCATTGGAAGTTAAGACCAGGTTCAGCCTTTGTTCTCTCTCTCTTACGTCTGGGCTTCACAAGAGAAGGTCACGATTGGCTTGTGGGTTATCTGTCATCTATTTGGCGTGTGCTACGGCCCAAACAGTAGCCTGTGTAAAGTTGGTTCAATAAACCGTCAATTCGCAAACTTAAGCCTCTGTCTGGACAATTGTTCATTTATGATCTAGTCAGGTCATTACAATAGAATTTGTAGATAATTGGCCCTCTTTCTGGGACTCACCCACAAACAGGACCAAGCCTGACCTGCTGAGGAGTGACGGACTCCATCCTAGCTGGAGGGGTGCTCTCATCTTATCTACCAACATAGACAGGGCTCTAACTCCTCTAGCTCCACAATGAAATAGGGTGCAGGCCAGGCAGCAGGCTATTAGCCAGCCTGCCAGCATAGTGGAGTCTGCCACTAGCATAGTCAGTGTAGTCAGCTCAGCAATCACCATTGAGACCGTGTCTGTGCCTCGACCTAGGTTGGGCAAAACTAAACATGGCGGTGTTCGCCTTAGCAATCTCACTAGGATAAAGACCACCTCCATTCCTGTCATTACTGAAAGAGATCATGATACCTCACATCTCAAAATAGGGCTACTTAATGTTAGATCCCTTACTTCAAAGGCAATTATAGTCAATGAACTAATCACTGATCATAATCTTGATGTGATTGGCCTGACTGAAACATGGCTTAAGCCTGATGAATTTACTGTGTTAAATGAGGCCTCACCTCCTGGCTACACTAGTGACCATATCCCCGTGCATCCCGCAAAGGCGGAGGTGTTGCTAACATTTACGATAGCAAATTTCAATTTACAAAAAAAAAAAAAAAAAAAAATGACCTTTTCGTCTTTTGAGCTTCTAGTCATGAAATCTATGCAGCCTACTCAATCACTTTTTATAGCTACTGTTTACAGGCCTCCTGGGCCATATACAGCGTTTCTCACTGAGTTCCCTGAATTCCTATCGGACCTTGTAGTCATTGCAGATAATATTCTAATCTTTGGTGACTTTAATATTCACATGGAAAAGTCCACAGACCCACTCCAAAAGGCTTTCGGAGCCATCATCGACTCAGTGGGTTTTGTCCAACATGTCTCTGGACCCACTCACTGTCACAGTCATACGCTGGACCTAGTTTTGTCCCATGGAATAAATGTTGTGGATCTTAATGTTTTTCCTCATAATCCTGGACTATCGGACCACCATTTTATACGTTTGCAATTGCAACAAATAATCTGCTCAGACCCCAACCAAGGAACATCAGAAGTCGTGCTAAAAATTCACAGACAACACAAAGATTCCTTGATGCCCTTCCAGACTCCCTCTGCCTACCCAAGGACGCCAGAGGACAAAAATCTGTTAACCACCTAACTGAGGATCTCAATTTAACCTTGCGCAATACCCTAGATGCAGTTGCACCCCTAAAAACTAAAAAAATGTCTCATAAGAAACTAGCTCCCTGGTACACAGAAAATACCCGAGCTCTGAAGCAAGCTTCCAGAAAATTGGAACGGAAATGGCGCCACACCAAACTGGAAGTCTTCCGACTAGCTTGGAAGGACGGTACCGTGCAGTACCGAAGAGCCCTTACTGCTGCTCGATCATCCTATTTTTCTAACTTAATTGAGGAAAATAAGAACAATCCGAAATTCCTTTTTGATACTGTCGCAAAGCTAACTAAAAAGCAGCATTCCCCAAGAGAGGATGACTTTCACTTTAGCAGTGATAAATTCATGAACTTCTTTGAGGAAAAGATTATGATTATTAGAAAGCAAATTACGGACTCTTCTTTAAACCTGCGTATTCCTCCAAACCTCAGTTGTCCTGAGTCTGCACAACTCTGCCAGGACCTAGGATCAAGAGAGACGCTCAAGTCTTTTAGTACTATATCTCTTGACACAATGATGAAAATAATCATGGCCTCTAAACCTTCAAGCTGCATACTGGACCCTATTCCAACTAAACTACTGAAAGAGCTGCTTCCTGTGCTTGGCCCTCCTATGTTGAACATAATAAACGGCTCTCTATCCACTGGATGTGTACCAAACTCACTAAAAGTGGCAGTAATAAAGCCTCTCTTGAAAAAGCCAAACCTTGACCCAGAAAATATAAAAACTATCGGCCTATATCGAATCTTCCATTCCTCTCAAAAATTTTAGAGAAGGCTGTTGCGCAGCAACTCACTGCCTTCCTGAAGACAAACAATGTATACGAAATGCTTCAGTCTGGTTTTAGACCCCATCATAGCACTGAGACGGCACTTGTGAAGGTGGTAAATGACATTTTAATGGCATCGGACCGAGCTCTGCATCTGTCCTCGTGCTCCTAGACCTTAGTGCTGCTTTTGATACCATCGATCACCACATTCTTTTGGAGAGATTGGGAACCCAAATTGGTCTACACGGACATGTTCTGGCCTGGTTTAGATCTTATCTGTCGGAAAGATATCAGTTTGTCTCTGTGAATGGTTTGTCCTCTGACAAATCAACTGTAAATTTCGGTGTTCCTCAAGGTTCTGTTTTAGGACCACTATTGTTTTCACTATATATTTTACCTCTTGGGGATGTTATTCGAAAACATAATGTAAACTTTCACTGCTATGCGGATGACACACAGCTGTACATTTCAATGAAACATGGTGAAGCCCCAAAATTGCCCTCGCTAGAAGCATGTGTTTCAGACATAAGGAAGTGGATGGCTGCAAACGTTCTACTATTAAACTCGGACAAAACAGAGATGCTTGTTCTAGGTCCCAAGAAACAAAGAGATCTTCTGTTGAATCTGACAATTAATCTTAATGGTTGTACAGTCGTCTCAAATAAAACTGTGAAGGACCTCGGCGTTACTCTGGACCCTGATCTCTCTTTTGAAGAACATATCAAGACCATTTCAAGGACAGCTTTTTTTCCATCTACGTAACATTGCAAAAATCAGAAACTTTCTGTCCAAAAATGATGCAGAAAAATTAATCCATGCTTTTGTCACTTCTAGGTTAGACTACTGCAATGCTCTATTTTCCGGCTACCCGGATAAAGCTCTAAATAAACTTCAGTTAGTGCTAAATACGGCTGCTAGAATCCTGACTAGAACCAAAAAATTTGATCATATTACTCCAGTGCTAGCCTCTCTACACTGGCTTCCTGTCAAAGCAAGGGCTGATTTCAAGGTTTTACTGCTAACCTACAAAGCATTACATGGGCTTGCTCCTACCTATCTCTCTGATTTGGTCCTGCCGTACATACCTACACGTACGCTACGGTCACAAGACGCAGGCCTCCTAATTGTCCCTAGAATTTCTAAGCAAACAGCTGGAGGCAGGGCTTTCTCCTATAGAGCTCCATTTTTATGGAACGGTCTGCCTACCCATGTCAGAGACGCAAACTCGGTCTCAACCTTTAAGTCTTTACTGAAGACTCATCTCTTCAGTGGGTCATATGATTGAGTGTAGTCTGGCCCAGGAGTGGGAAGGTGAACGGAAAGGCTCTGGAGCAACGAACCGCCCTTGCTGTCTCTGCCTGGCCGGTTCCCCTCTTTCCACTGGGATTCTCTGCCTCTAACCCTGTTACGGGGCTGAGTCACTGGCTTACTGGGGCTCTCTCATGCCGTCCCTGGGGGGGTGCGTCACCTGGGTGGGTTGATTCACTGTTGTGGTCAGCCTGTCTGGGTTGGCGCCCCTCCTTGGGTTGTGCCGTGGCGGAGATCTTTGTGGGCTATACTCAGCCTTGTCTCAGGATGGTAAGTTGGTGGTTGAAGATATCCCTCTAGTGGTGTGGGGGCTGTGCTTTGGCAAAGTGGGTGGGGTTATATCCTTCCTGTTTGGCCCTGTCCGGGGGTGTCCTCGGATGGGGCCACAGTGTCTCCTGACCCCTCCTGTCTCAGCCTCCAGTATTTATGCTGCAGTAGTTTATGTGTCGGGGGCTAGGGTCAGTTTGTTATATCTGGAGTACTTCTCCTGTCCTATTCGGTGTCCTGTGTGAATCTAAGTGTGCGTTCTCTAATTCTCTCCTTCTCTCTTTCTTTCTCTCTCTCGGAGGACCTGAGCCCTAGGACCATGCCCCAGGACTACCTGACATGATGACTCCTTGCTGTCCCCAGTCCACCTGGCCATGCTGCTGCTCCAGTTTCAACTGGCCTGGGCCCTAGGACCATGTCCCAGGACTACCTGACATGATGACTCCTTGCTGTCCCCAGTCCACCTGGCCATGCTGCTGCTCCAGTTTCAACTGGCCTGGGCCCTAGGACCATGTCCCAGGACTACCTGACATGATGACTCCTTGCTGTCCCCAGTCCACCTGGCCATGCTGCTGCTCCAGTTTCAACTGTTCTGCCTTACTATTATTCAACCATGCTGGTCATTTTTGAACATCTTGGCCACGTTCTGTTATAATCTCCACCCGGCACAGCCAGAAGAGGACTGGCCACAGAAGCTCTCGGGGTGTGCGAGAACACGTGGGCGGACGAAGAGAGAGCAGTAGGAGTAGCGGTGTTGTCTGTGGTGATCCATGTTTCCGTCAGTGCCAAGAAGTCGAGGGACTGGAGGGAGGCATAGGCTGAGATGAACTCTGCCTTGTTGGCCGCAGATCGGCAGTTCCAGAGGCTACCGGAGACCTGGAACTCCACGTGGGTCGTGCGCGCTGGGACCACCAGATTAGGGTGGCCGCGGCCACGCGGTGTGGAGCGTTTGTATGGTCTGTGCAGAGAGGAGAGAACAGGGATAGACAGACACATAGTTGACAGGCTAGAGAAGAGGCTACGCTAATGCAAAGGAGATTGGAATGACAAGTTAATTATAAGGAATTCTTATCACTTTACAAGATTCCTGTAACATCTAAAGATTTTGCAATTGTTTTAGATGCCATTCCCTCAGGTGTTGTCTTTATTATTCGGGAAGGGGTCAAGACCTCACCCTGAGAATATTCCTACGATTACCCCTGTTGACTCTTCAGTAGGAAAGATTTGTTTTTCTTTTAGTCCATTCAACAACAAAGGAGCTATACGAGCCTTGTTTCAAAAGGATGTTGTACCTTACGTCATGCCATATTGGAATGGGTTTTATTGATAATGTCTGTTGGGAAAAAGTTTGGATGTTGCCACACACATACCTACTTACTAACAAAATTAAGGAAGTTTCTTTTTAAATTATTCATAAATATTATCCTGCCATCCACTACATGAAGAAGTTCTTTTTTTTAAACATACATTGAAATGGTACCTTTTGTAATGACCACCCAGAAAAGTGTTGCATTTTGTTTGGCATTGTATTCATGTAAGGAATTTGTGTCAAGACATCAGTAGATTTATAATTGAACACATTTTTGAAGATTTTACACTATTATGGAGAGATGTGCTGCTTGGATTCTTTACTTATGATAAAATAAGTTGAAACTATTTTATGTAATTCATTTCATTATTCTGTTGCCAAATGTCATATTCACAAATGTAAATTTACAAACAAAACACCACATTTTATTACCTTGCAAAAATAAATTAAACTATATTTTAAATACAATTTATTATTATTTTGTAAAGCTGTTAGAATGATATATGTCTGTATATCCCTTAAGGTCCTTGTGTAATGTGATATTGTACCCCCTAGCCCAAATGTCCTTTGTATGTTTGTTATACATACTCCATGTACTTATATTCCCCATGTACTTTTTGTATTGATTTGTATTGATTGTATTGTATTAAAAAAAACTTTAAACCTCAACGCCAATATGGAGTCAACATACAACTATAAGTAAAAATGTATGTAAATAAGTTAGAAATTGTGCTACTAATGCACATGACGTCACAAACACGTCTCGTAAAAGTTATGATGTTTTTGTTTGGTTACCTTTTGGAAATTGTAGAAGTAAAACATTTTCCTTCATCAGAAGTTCCAGCTAGGCAGGCAAACGTTATTTAGCTAATTAATTTGCAAGCTATCATACAGAGAGGGTATGTCTTTTAAGTGTTTGGAATGCAGCCACCAACTCCCCTCAGCCCTCATATTAAGTGGACACTCCTGATGACGTTTCATGACATCTGACGAGTATACACTTGCAGGGCAAATGGCAAGGGAGGAAGGAAGGATTTTTAAATGAACCACCCTTGCCCGGAAATTCGTCACTCGTTCATGCCGTGATGATTGTGTTTTCAGCCACCGGTAGCTTGTGGGAGCTTTATATGCCCTACAGTCAATTATGATTGCATGCCTACTTATATTAACTATATAATTATTAATATAGGCCTACTGTATGATAGCTAGCAAATGTAACCGATGTGAAATGGCTAGCTAGTTAGCGGTGGTGCGCGCTAACAGCGGTTCAATCGGTGACGTCACTCGCTCTGAGAGCTGAAGTAGTTGTTTCCCTTGCAGAGTGAGGGGTAACGATGCTTCGTGGGTGTCAGTTGTCTATGTGTGCAGAGGGTCCCTGGTTCGAGCCCAGGTAGAGGAGAGGGACGGAAGCTATACTGTTACACAAATGAATTAGCTAACTAACGTCAGCCTGCCTAGCTGGATCTTCTGAAGAAGGAAAATGTTTTATTTCTCCAAAAGCTAACCATACAAAAACATAATTACTTTTACGATACGTGTTTGTGCATTAGTAGGACAATTTCTAACTTATTTCCATTTATTTTTACTTACACTTGTATGTTGACTCCATGTTGAGGTTTTAAGTTTTGGCTGACTTTTTCTTAGCGGATGTACAATCATCGCAAATTTCATTATGGGGTGTTTCAGGCCCCGAAGTGAACATAATTGAACACTCGCAAACTTCTTTAAAAACGAGGGCAGTGGGGTTTACGTTGCAAACTTTTCTTGCTTGGCTAATCATTTGGACCTACGACAAAATGGTCATGGGGATTCCCCCAAGGGCATAAGGTGAGGGTAAGTATATTAGGGTGTGTCTTTTATGAGTTTGAAACGCAGCCATGTGTTTGGTGTTTGGAATGCAGCCATGGCATCAAGAACTAGATTAAACGAGTCACTTATGATTCCCCACATGGCAGTTTCTTGTCATTGTTGGTAGCTATCTGGCCATCCAGTTGCCATATTTATACAATAAACTTTTTCCATAATGTTATTGAGCCAAATAAGGAATATCACAGCAACTTGTAGGACGTTACATGCTGACCAGACCGGACACGTCGCGTGGGTGTGCGTCACAAAATACATTTAGAAATCCATGTTATTCAATTATTACACCCACACTGCTCACACGGGCCAACGAGCGTCTGCGATGCCAAGGGCTAAAATAGAAGCAATTTCTATTTCTGACACAGATTGCGCTGAAAGTCCTGCCTCTCCCATCTCCTCATTGGTTTATAGAAACAGGTACCCACATGCCATCTCCTCATTGGTTATACCCACGTGGGTGATTGAAAGACAAACTGTTTTGCCGGTAGTCGTGGTAATACTATGAAAGTTTAGATGCCAATCACCATATACAGTGGGGAGAACAAGTATTTGATAACCTGCAAAATTGGCAGTGTTTCCTACTTAAAGCATGTAGAGGTCTGTAATTTTTATCATGTGTACACTTCAACTGTGAGTCGGAATCTAAAACAAAAATCCAGAAAATCACATTGTATGATTTTTAAGTAATTAATTTGCATTTTATTACATGACATAAGTATTTGATACATCAGAAAAGCAGAACTTAATATTTGGTACAGAAACCTTTGCTTGCAATTACAGAGATCATACGTTTTCTGTAGTTCTTGACCAGGTTTGCACACACTGCAGCAGGGATTTTGGCCCACTCCTCCATACAGACCTTCTAAAGATCCTTCAGGTTTCGGGGCTGTCGCTGGGCAATACAGACTTTCAGCTCCCTCCAAAGATTTTCTATTGGGTTCAGGTCTGGAGACTGGCTAGGCCACTCCAGGACCTTGAGATGCTTCTTACAGAGCACTCCTTAGTTGCCCTGGCTGTGTGTTTCGGGTCGCTGTCATGCTGGAAGACCCAGCCACGACCAATCTTTAATGCTCTTACTGAGGGAAGGAGGTTGTTGGCCAAGATCTCGCAATACATGGCACTGCAGGATTTTAATCCATGACGGCGTAGTGTGTTACTAATGTTTTTCTTTGAGACTGTTATCCCAGCTCTCTTCAGGTCATTGACCAGGTCCTGCCGTGTAGTTCTGGGCTGATCCCTCACCTTCCTCATGATCATTGATGCCCCACGAGGTGAGATCTTGCATGGAGCCCCAGACC
Organism: Oncorhynchus nerka; assembly: GCF_034236695.1. Taxonomy (NCBI): domain Eukaryota; kingdom Metazoa; phylum Chordata; class Actinopteri; order Salmoniformes; family Salmonidae; genus Oncorhynchus; species Oncorhynchus nerka. Next base: position 17,925,544 of record NC_088420.1, on the reverse strand, counting down.
GAGGGTGATTGACCGGCATCTTGAACTTCTTCCATTTTCTAATAAATGCGCCAACAGTTGTTGCCTTCTCACCAAGCTGCTTGCCTATTGTCCTGTAGCCCATCCCAGCCTTGTGCATTTCTACAATTTTATCCCTAATGTCCTTACACTGCTGTCTGGTCTTGGCCATTGTGGAAAGGTTGGCGTCTGTTTGATTGAGTGTGTGGACAGGTGTCTTTTATACAGGTAACGAGTTCAAACAGGTGCAGTTAATACAGGTAATGAGTGGAGAACAGGAGGGATTCTTAAAGTAAAACTAACAGGTCTGTGAGAGCCGGAATTCTCACTGGTTGGTAGGTGATCCAATACTTATGTCATGCAATAAAATGCAAATAAATTACTTAAAAATCATACAATTGGATTTTTGATTATAAAAATTACAGAGCTCTACATGCTTTGTAAGTAGGAAAACCTGCAAAATCGGCAGTGTATCAAATACTTATTCTCCCCACTGTAAGTTCAAAGATGAAAAAGCATGGAAGGAGGAGGGATGACTAGAAACGATTCGGTTGGCCGTTTTACGTGTGGATTAATTGGTGGAGTAGAGGAGCTTGTGCATTTCAGGTAAAATAACAACTCAATGTTTATATCCCAGGACAAATTAGCTTGCAATAGCAAGCTAGCAAAATAGGACAAATTACCTAGCAAGCTAAATAGCAAAATTGCCATACATGTTTAATGCTTTTCGACCTGTCCCAAAATTAATGTCATTGGTTCAGAGTTTGTTTTGATATTTTAACCTGCGTGTCATGATCGCGTTTGGTATAGGGGGACAAAATACATTTATGCACGATAGCACACGCGCGCAGCCGGTTTGGGTTCGGTGTAAAGAAGCAAAGTTCAGTTTTCCTCAAAATAATAATTATTGCAAGCTATGACATGACTTTATAAAATAAAATTGAATAATGTTGCAAGAGAAAATATAATTTGCCCTCATTTAGCTCGCCAGATCATTTGCACAAGGGGGAATGGTATATGGCCAATATACCATGGCTAAGGGCTGTTCTTACGCATGCCGCAACACGGAGTGCCTGGATACAGCCCTAAACCGTGGTATACTGGCCACATATCACAAACCCCAGAGGGGCCTTATTGCTATTATAAACTGGTTACCAACGTAATCAGAGCAGTAAAAATAATTGTTTTGTCAAACCCGTGGTATACTGTCTCATACACCACGGCTTTCAGCCAATCAGCATTCAGGGCTCGAACTACCCAGTTTATAATTGTAAATAAATCCCCTTTGTGCATGTGCATTACCATAGATACATCCAACAGGAAAGTTTGAGGGATGAAAGTTGGACAGAATCTCAATCTCTGAGCAAGAAACATTTGGAAGAACATAAAAAAAACGGATGCTAGGCTATTTTCTGGCAATTGTGCTGTCATTATGTGCCTTTAACCTTTAACTAGGCAAGCCAGTGGGACTGCAGATAACGGCCTCTGTGATACAGCCCGGGTTCGAACCCGGGTCTGTAGTGACACCTCTAGCGTTGCGATGTAGTACCTTAGACCGCTGTCTAAGACTTCAAACCGTTATAAATGGCCCATTTGCAAGATTTACATTTTAATAGGCCTAGGCTGCAGATTAAAATCTGAGTTTATGATTGTAATTTGACTTTGCCATGGTTTCCTTAGATAAAGGCAGGAAGCCTATAGCCCTTGATAGGTCTACATCTAATTTCAAGTAGTCTACAGTAGCCTAGAAAAGATGTAGGCAAAATGTAACCTGAACGATTAAGCAGCTTGTTTAAGATTAATTTCAAGGTAAGAAGTACTTCTTTCCCAATAGCCTGCTGGAATAGGCTACTGAGGATGGTGTCATAATTTCGATCACTGAATTAAATATGAATAATATGTATATGAACTGAAAATGTTTGTCATGATTTGACCTTATATTTTTCCGAGATTCCAGTAGTTTTGAACGCGGCAATACGAGGTCAATTCATGACGTTAGTGATCTTCAGGTCTGAGCTCAAGAAAGAGGCCCGAGTTCAGGAGATGAAATTCCGAGTTGGATAACCGTTCAAATGTACTTTTCCCAGTCGGAGCTCGTTTTTTTCCAAGTTCCCAGTTGTTTTGAACGCACAAATCGGAGAATTTCACATTCCCAAATCACAGTTGTTTTGAAGGCGGCGTAATCTTTGATTGCGGGTAAAATGCACGTCAGAACATCGTGTGATGAGACGTCATTACGTTTTAACAATGTTTTTGCAAAGATGGCGGTGGCTGAGTGAATGGACGAAACAGCCCTTTTAGTTCGAACATTTGATTTATTCCGTTTCTTATCCAACATAATCTGATTGAAATAGTTTGTCTAAAATTTCTTTACAAATATATTCTTATTAAACAAATAACTAGAATGGTAATATGACACAGAGCAAAAAGAAGAAACGGGCGAATCGCAGTCTCCTGCTGGCGAAAAAAATTATTATCAAGGATGGAGGAACGGTGAGTTTACACCAAAATCGCACTATTTGGCATCGTATTTCTTGAGATTAGTTTGCCGCATGTGGTATGTCTGTCTACAATATGTGAAATGTAACGCGCTAGCTCGTTCTGCTTGCCAGCGCCCTGGGGGAAGTTCCGATGCCTCTTCCTAGTCCTATCAAAAACAACAGTGCTAGCTACGTCAGCTAGCTAACGTATCTGCTGGTGCTAACTAACGTTGTCTGTTTGTTTAGTTCCGTGTAACGTTAGCTACCTATCCTCTAGTAAAGGTATAGCTTCTCACTCAGCAGTATGGTAGCGACACTACATGACCAAAAGTATGTGGACACCTGCTCGTCGAACATCTGATTCCAAAATCATGGGCATTAATATGGAGTTGGTCTCACCTTTACTGCTATAACAGCCTCTACTTTTCTGAGAAGGCTTCCCTCTAGATGTTGGAACTTTCTGCGGGGACTTGCTTCCATTCAGCCACGAGCATTAGTGCAGTCGGGTAGTGATGTTGGGCGATTAGGCCAGGCTCACAGTTGGCATTCCAAAGGTGTTCGATGGGGTTGAGGTCAGGGCTCTGTGTAGGCCAGTAAGGTTCTTCCACACTGATCTCGACAAACCATTTCTGTATGGACCTCGCTTTGTGCACAGGGGCATTGTTGTGCTGAAACAGGAAAGGGCCTTCCCCAGACTGTTGCCACAAAGTTGGAAGTACAGAATCGTCTAGAATGTAATTGTATGCTGTACTGTTAATTTCCCTTCACTGGAACGACGGGGCCTAGCCAGAACCATGAAAAACAGCCCTATTATTATTACTACTCCACCAAACCTTACAGTAGGCACTATGCATTCTGGCAGGTCGCATTCTCCTGGCATCCGCCAAATCCAGATTCTTCTTTCAAACTGCCAGATGGTGAAGCATGATTCATCACTCCAGAGAACGGGTTTCCACTGCTCCAGAGTCCAATGGCGGTGAGCTTTACACCACTCCAGCCAACACTTGGCATTGCACATGGTGACCTTAGGCTTGTGTGCAGCTGCTCAGCCATGTAAACCCATTTCATGATGTTCCAGACGAACAGTTCTTGTGCTGATGTTGCTTCCTGCGGCAGTTTGGAACTCTGTAATGGGTGTTGCAACCGAGGACAGGCTATTTTATTTTTTTAAACACGCGCCTCTGCACTCAGCGGTACAGTTCTGTGAGCTTGTGTGGCCTACCACTTCGGGGCTGAGCTGTTGTTGCTCCTAGACGTTTCCACTTCACAATAACAGCACTTGCAGTTGACCAGGTCAGAAATTTGATGAGCTAACTTGTTGGAAAGGTGGCAGCTTATGACGGTGCCACGTAGTGCTTGGCGATATGGCCAAGATACCATATCACGGTATATAAAAAAATGTTGACACTATATTTTATGTTTTTATTTTATTTGCTTTATAAGTAGTGCATGACCTCAGGGTGGCAACACATACATTCTAAGTGATTTAAATGTGTATTTCTCCATTTTGATTAGTTTTATACTGTTCAATTCCACCCAAAATATTTTTTTGCATTTTCATACATTTCTGCATTTACTGCACTCATTTGAGATAATTTCCACACTGCCATGTAGGGCTGCACTATATGGGCAAACAATCTAAACCTTATTTTGAACCAAATGTTGCAATAGCGATTTGACATGATTTAGAGCAAAACACTATATTCTATAGTTAGAATATGATAGTGGGCACTTTGAATAGTGTTGTTTGACATGAAAACGAAGGAAAATGCCAGGGAGGAGTTATTGTGATAGGGTAGGAACCAAAGTGTTGATAATTGTTTCCTATGGGACCCTATAATCTTTGGCTACATTGACTGTTTTCTCTTAGCTACTTCATGTAGCTAACATATTGATGCTTCTTGTATTCCTCTTTGATTTAGAAGGTACAGTTGCACAAACAACATGCTGATTTAGAACTACACCATCACTGGTGTTATCAGGCATGTCTACTCTGACTCCGTACATTTATTAGCAAGCTACCTAGCGATTAGCGGCTAACAAGATTTAGGCCCAACTCGCTAAGAAAAGACAAACTAGCTGCTTGCAGATGTGAGCAAAACAAACTAATAGTGTAATTTATAGAACGCTACTGGATTTATATGAAGAAGCAAATTGAAAACAGCTTTGTTGTCATAAACATTGTTGCATGTGCTGCATTGATCATGCAGACTGAACGCAAGTGTCTTGTGGTCGAGGAACAACAAATGCGCTCCTTGAGTGGCAGGGTGGGGCTAGGTCTGTGTGGAAAGCTGCATGGAGAGAGAGCAG